>NC_091950.1:408883913-409216413 GCF_031021105.1 Erythrolamprus reginae
GTCTTTGTGGGCAGTGCTCTGTAGCGACGTTTTGAGGGTAGTAGTTGAAACAGTTTGTGTCCAGGATGCAAGGGGTCAGTAAATATTTTCCCCACCCTCTTTTTGACTCATGCAGTATACAGGTCCTCAATGGAAGGCAGGTTGGCAGCAATTGCTTTTTCTGCAGTTCTGATTGTCCTCTGAAGTCCTCTGAAGTTAGGGGCTGGAGTTAAACATCCCATCAGCTTAGAGTCCTTACATTCCCACAAACAATCCAAATCAACCCGCTATTGAATTCTGTTGACCCTGGCAACCAATTTAGTACTTGATTAAGGTTGACTACGTTCTTGTGTATAGGTTTGAAAAAATATTTTGTGCTGCAATTTAATGAATGGTCCAGATCCTTTGTATATTTTATTCTTGTGGGAATAAAATGTAGCAAATGTACATCTTATGCCTACCCCCAGCTTTTCATTTGGCTCTTTGTTTAGGCATTTGGGCCAATTTACCCATCAGTTTATTATGTTAATTGTCATTGATTGGTTTTTACCCTGTGGTTGCTGATATTCTCTGGTCCTTTATGTCATTTATTTTATTTATTTATTTATTGGATTTGTATGCCACCCCTCTCCGTAGACTCAGGGCGGCTAACAACAGTGGTAAAAACAACATGCGACAATCCAATACTAAAACAGCTATAAACCCTTATTTTAAAACCAATCATACATACAAACATATCATACATAAATTGTAGAAGCCTAGGGGGAAAGAATATCTCAGTTCCCCCATGCCTGACGACAGAGGTGGGTTTTAAGGAGCTTACGAAAGGCAAGAAGGGTGGGAGCTATTCTATTCTCTGGGGGGAGTTGGTTCCAGAGGGCCGGGGCCACCACAGAGAAGGCTCTTCCCCTGGGTCCCACAAAACGACATTGTTTAATTGACGGGACCCAGAGAAGATCCACTCTGTGGGACCTAACTGGTTGCTGGGATTCGTGCAGCAGAAGGCAGTCCCAGAGATAATCTGGTCCGGTGCCATGAAGGGCTTTATAGGTCATAACCTAAACTTTGAATTGTGACCGGAAACTGACTGGCAACCAATGCAGACTGCGGAGCGTTGGTGTAACATGGGCATATTTAGGGAAGCCCATGATAGCTCTCGTAGCTGCATTCTGCACGATCTGAAGTTTCCGAACACTTTTCAAAGGTAGCCCCATGTAGAGAGCGTTACAGTAGTCGAGCCTCGAGGTGATGAGGGCATGAGTGACTGTGAGCAGTGATTCCCGATCCAGATAGGGCCGCAACTGGTGTACCAGGCGAACCTGGGCAAACGCCCCCCTCGCCACAGCTGAAAGATGGTTCTCTAATGTGAGCTGTGGATCAAGGAGGATGCCCAAGTTGCGGACCCTCTCTGAGGGTCATAATTCCTCTTTTCTATCAGATTTTTTTTAAAAAAATAGAAAGTTGGGAACAATTTTATGGCTGAAAAATGGATTGGCATATCACTGTGCTGTTACTAATAAAACCAAAGAGTAATGGGCAGAAAAAATACTTGAAGGAACTGAAGGAAGAGCTGCAACCAAGACAATGGATAGTTGGCAGAAATGTAATTTGAAAAAATGTCTCAAGCTTGATTTTCCCTAGTTCCCTTGCAGATAAAGGGATGGAGGGAGGGAAGATTTAGACTTGCAATGTTCTATTAAGGTCACTATGTGATGAAAGTAGCATTGACATTCATAACTTTGGTTTCCTTGTCTGTTTGACCTTGAAAGGTTGTCCATGAAGCCATCAGAAGCTGGGCATTAATTAACAGCATAGCAATAGCAATAACCCTTAGACTTACAGTATATATTGCTTCACAGTGCTTTTTACAACCCTCTCTAAGCAATTTACAGAGTCAGCCTATTGCTCCCAATATTCTGGGTCCTCATTTACTGATCTCGGAAGGGTGGAAAGCTGAGTCAACCTTGAGCCTGGTGAAACCCGAACTGCAAAACTGCTGGCAGCCAGTGATCGGCAGAGGTCACCTGCAGTACTGCTGTTAGAATGCTTAGGAATTATTTGTAAGATTCCTAAAACAAACTTATACAGAGTAAATGTGATAGTATGCATATGCTCTCAACGTACATAAAAGAAAAAGATACATTTGTCAAGAATCATGTGGTACAACACTTAATGATTGTCATAGGGGTCAAATAAGCAATGAAGAAACAATCAATATTAATAAAAATCTTAGGATACAAGCAACAAGTTACAGTCATACAGTCCTAAGTGGGAGGAAAAGGATGATAGGAATCATGAGAAAAACTAGTAGAAATAGAAGTGCAGATTTAGTAAAAAGTCTGACAGTGTTGACGGAATTATTTGTTGAGTAGAGTGATGGTGTTAGGGAAAAAAACTGTTCTTGTGTCTAGTCGTCTTGGTGTGCAGTGCTCTGTAGCGACATTTTGAGGGTAACAGTTGAAACAGTTTGTGTCCAGGATGCGAGGGGTCAGTAACCAGTATACACCTATACATCAATCAATCATAAACAAACTGAGATCAGAACACACAGTTCTATAAATACATCAATTCTACTATAATTCTCCCCCATACATATATAATACCATAAGTATTACCTACATAAACAATACATAGACCAACATTTAACACATAAAGCATATTTACAGTATAGCATAGTCACACAGATAAACTAGCAGAAAGTGAGATCAGGGCAAGAAAGAGACACATGAGGAATCTGAGCTTCAGGGGGTAATTTGCATACTCCTGGTGCATGCTGGGAAGAAGCTAAAAGCTCACCGCGAGGCAAAAGAACACCGGGTTTGCTGACCAGGGAAGCAGAGGAACTCACCACCCAGGAATCTGAGCTTCAGGGGGTAATTTGCATACTCCTGGTGCATGCTGGGAAGAAGCTAAAAGCTCACCGCGAAGCAAAAGAACACCGGGTTTGCTGACCAGGGAAGCAGAGGAAATCACCAACCCAGCAACAAGAGCAGACATGTCACCTCTGCACTCTCCCGCACCCACCCTGCAACCTACCACACACATAAAGAACAACCCAGAGAGAGAGAGAGAAGATACACCAACCATGCACACAGAAGTCACTCCCCGAACAAGCATAGATGAAGACGGAACTGAATCCATGGTGTGCTGCAGTTTGTGCTCCATGTACTCACTCCTCCCCTCAAACCTCCAAAACTTTACCTGCAATAAATGCAAACTCATCCAGCTACTTGAGGAAAAAATCAAAAACCTAGAGAAAAACCTAACAACCCTGAAGCACCAACATCACAATGAGAAAATCCATCAGACTCCCAACAAAACCAACACCCCAGAGGAGCTAAGACGAATCCACGCCCCAGAAGCAGTAAATAGCTGGACACACATCACCCTAAGACGAAAAAACAAGCCTCCACCAACTCCAACCCTCCTCCTCCCAACCCCACTGCCTACAAGCAACAAATATTCAGTACTCTCGGAACAAGAAAACCTGCAAACATCTGACAAAGAACCACCAAGAACCAAGCACAACACAACTCCACCAAAAGCCTCAACAACAGAAGCTAACCTCCCTCACCCCAAGCCAGCCAAAAAGAAAAGGAGAGTACTGGTAATTGGAGACTCAATCCTCAGGGGAACTGAGCCTCCCATCTGCAGACCAGACAACCAATCTAGAGAGGTGTGCTGCCTCCCTGGAGCTAAAATCTCTGACATAACTGAAAACCTCACCAAAATACTCAAACCCACGGACTACTACCCACTATTGGTGATTCATGCGGGAATCAACGACACAGGGAAAGACATGAACCAAATTATGAAAGACTATGACCACTTGGGCAACACAATCAGAAAAACAGGTGCTCAGGTTGTTTTTTCTTCCATCCTCCCCACTAGAGGACGACACCCCTCCAGAGAACGCAAAATCCCGCAGATAAATCACTGGCTTAAAGGATGGTGTCGCCATAAGAACTTTGGCTTCCTCGACCATGGCCTGCACTATCTCCAAGAAGGGCTTCTAGCAAGCGACGGGCTACACCCCACTAGAGCGGGGAAGAACCTCCTAGGCAACCGACTAGCCCAACTCATCAGGAGGGCTTTAAACTAGCTCTGAGAGGGGAGGGTGACCAAACTATACGACAAAACACTGAACAAAACAAGGAAGGGGAACGGGACAAGCCTACAAACAAACCTGAGAATAAAAAATTTCTACCTGCAAACAAACACAAACATCTAAAATGCCTGTACACAAATGCACAAAGCTTGGGAAACAAACAGGATGAACTGGAATTATCAATACACGAGGGCCAATACGATCTAATTGGAATCACAGAAACCTGGTGGGACGAAACGCACGCCTGGAACACACAGATAATGGGTTACAAGCTCTTCAAGAAGAACAGGTCAAACAAGAAAGGAGGAGGTGTTGCACTATACATCAAAGACCACTACACTGCCACAGAACTACATCCAACCAAAGATGATAACCCCCTAGAAATCATATGGGTCAACATAAAAGAAAAAAAGAGCAACACCACAATTGGAGTATACTACAGACCACCCAATCAATGGACGTCCTCTTCACATGCCAACTAACAGACATATGCAACAAACACAGCACGACAATAATGGGGGACTTCAACTACCCAGACATCAACTGGAAAACTAACTCAGCATCAAGCAGAAAGTCTGCCAAATTTCTTTCCAGTCTAGCTGACAACTTTCTAACCCAAAAAGTTGAAACAGGAACCAGAGGGAATGCTATATTAGACATAATACTAACAAACAGGGAAGAAACAATAGAGGGAACAGAAGAAGAAGGGAAACTGGGAGAGAGCGACCACGTCATCCTCAAATTCAACATAGTGCAATCACTAGCTACTATACCCAACACCACCACAGTCCCAGACTTCAGAAAAGCGGACTTTAACAAGCTCAGAGCGAACCTTGAACAATGCCCCTGGAACGAACTCTTAGAAGGAAAAACCACTCAGGAAGCCTGGGCGATCCTAAAAAACAGCATCATAGATGCCCAAAACAATGCAATCCCCATGAAAAGGAAAAACAGGAAAACCAAAACTAAACCTGCATGGCTAAACAAAGCCCTCGCAGATGACATAAAAGGAAAAAAAGCTAAGTACAAACAATGGAAAGAAGGACTCATAACCAAAGCGGAATATCAGCAAACAGCCAGTTCCTGCAAACAAAAAATAAAAACAGCAAAGGCACAATATGAACAACACCTTGCAGCGGAAGTCAAAGACAACAAAAAAAGATTCTTCCAACACATCAACAATAAGAAGAAAATCAAAGAAACAATCGTCACACTAAAAAATGAAGAGGGTAGAGAAATCACAGACAGCAATGACCAAGCACAGCTACTCAACGCCTACTTTGCATCAGTCTTCACACAAAAGGGAACCTCCCTCCAACCAATCTGCAATTTAACTGCAACAAACTGCCCCAGAACCGAACTCAACATAGACAAAAGCACAGTGAGGGACTACCTGAGGGAACTCAACGAATACAAATCACCAAGGCCAGACGGACTTCACCCCAAAGTCCTAAAAGAATTGGCAGACACCATAGCGGAACCACTCCTCCTCATCTACCAAATATCCTGGATCACTGGAGACCTACCGGAGGACTGGAAGCGAGCTGACGTAGTCCCCATCCACAAAAAAAGGCAAAAAGACCGACCCAGGTAACTACAGACCAATCAGTCTGACCTCTATACCTGGAAAAATACTGGAGAAAATAATCAAAAAACAACTTACCCACTTCCTAGAAACAAACAAGATCATATCCAATAGCCAGCACGGATTCATCAGAAACAAATCATGCCAAACCAATCTCATATCATTTTTCAACACCATAACCAAGTCAGTTGACCAACGCAACTCAGTGGACCTCATATACTTGGACTTCAGTAAGGCTTTCGATAAAGTCGACCACAATCTCCTAATCCACAAACTAGAAAAAAATGGAGTAGACTACTACACATGTAGATGGATAAACAGTTGGCTGACCAACCGCACCCAACGAGTTGTCCTCAATGGCACCAAATCCACATGGAAAAAAGTAGACAGTGGAGTACCACAGGGCTCTGTCCTGGGTCCTGTACTCTTTAACATCTTCATCAACGACCTGGACGAGGGAATAAAAGGGGAACTAATAAAATTTGCAGATGACACCAAGCTGGCGGGGGTAGCCAACACCCTTGAGGACAGGCTCAGAGTACAAGAAGACCTAGACAGACTATCACAGTGGGCCCATACCAACAAAATGAGGTTCAACACTGACAAATGCAGAGTCCTCCACCTCGGCAAAAAGAACCCTAGACATACATACAGCCTGGGAGATACCCCACTCAGCAGTAGTGACTGCGAAAGAGATCTTGGAGTCTTGGTGGACAATCAACTAAACATGAGTCAGCAATGTGCAGCAGCAGCCAAAAAAGCCACCTCAATCCTAAGCTGCATCAACAGAAGAATACGCTCCAAGACCAGGGAAGTACTAATACCACTCTACTATGCCCTGGTCAGACCCCACCTGGAGTACTGCATCCAATTTTGGTCACCTCACTACAAAAAAGACATCGAAACTCTGGAGAAGGTGCAAAAAAGAGCAACCAAAATGATTAGGGGACTCGAAACCAAGACTTACGAAGAGAGATTGAGAGAACTGGGCATGGACAGCCTAGAAAAAAGAAGGTCTAGAGGGGACATGATAGCAGTTTACAGATACTTGAGGGGTTGCCACGGTGAGGAGGGGGTCTCTTTATTCCCCAGGGCACCAGAGGGCCGGATGAGGAACAATGGTTGGAAGCTGACCAAGGAGAGATTCAACCTGGAAATAAGGAAGAACTTCCTGACGGTCAGAGCGATCAACCAATGGAACTGCCTGCCAGGGGAGGTGGTGAACTCTCCAACTCTGGACACCTTCAAGAGGAGATTGGACTTCCATTTGGCTGGGGTGCTGTAGGGTTTCCTGCTCAGGCAGGGGGTTGGACTCGATGACCTAACGGTCCCTTTCAACTCTATTAATGAATAAATAAATAAATAAACATCTGGCTCCCTCTTATAGCTAATTGCAGCATTAGCCCTTAAAGCAACATTGTGCTAATTTCTCTAAACATACATTGGTGGTTAGTTCATATATTGACAAAGCCAACCCGTGAAGTACACAACACTGACAACTGCATTCTAACCACTGCGCCACCATAGCTAATACAGCTGGAAGGGACCTTAGAGGTTTTCTAGTCCCACCCTCTGCTCAGACAGGAAATCCTACATTAAGTTGTGGGTGCTTCCACTGTTGGATCACCCACAACTTCACTGATGAACTGTTCTGTCCGGAAATTTCTCCTTGCTGGTGTTGTGGTTCAGCCTGAGGCTGCTCAGGGACCAGCTGTGTCTCTGCTGGCTCCATGCTCGGAGGAGGATGACAGTGAAGAGGAGGGGGCTGACCAGTCGGATGGGGAAGAGGAAAGTCAGGAATGGGATGAAGGAGAACAGCATAAGAGCCCCGGGGGGGCGGGTGCTCTCCCCAGCCAGTAGCTTGGAGTCATTAGGTGATGAAGCACAAGCCGTCATTGACATGCGACAGAGACATTCAGATCAGAGAAAGGAGCAATTAAAGAAGTATTATCAGCACTGACTTAGGAACAGCTGGGCTTGGGTGTGGTCCTCCTTAGCAGGGTTTAAAAGGCAGGCAAGCCCTTGAAGCCATGTGGAGTGTTATCAGTTGGAGTTACGGTGTCCTGCTTTGTTCTCGATGTCTCTGTTCCTGGCTTGTGGCCCAGCAGTTTGGAAGACCTGTGGGAGGTGTAGGTCTGCTATCTACAGCCTCGTCTTGGCAGCAAGAATCCTGTATTGCTGCATGGACTTTTGCCTTCGTGGATTTATTTGAAGATACAGCGTTTTCCTGTTTGTAAGGACATGTTCTGTTACCTGTGTTTTTCTTGAATTTTATAAACTGTCTTTCCCTTTTACCGGTGTGTCTGGCTTCTCTTTTTGGGTTGGTATTGGCTGCCGGAGTGACCCAGACAGAACAGCTTCTAGGTTGCTTCTCTCCTTCATTAGTTCCATCCATTGCTTCTTGTCCTGCCTTCAGGTGCTTTGGAGAATAGACTAACTCCCACTTGTTTATGGCAACCCTTTAAATATTAGAACAGTGTTACCATGTCACCCCAGTCCTTCTTTTCTTAAACTAGATACATCCAATTTCAGCATCCATTATTTCTATAGGTTTAACCTCCAGTACTCTAATCATGTTTGTTGCTCTTCTCTGTACTCTTTCTAGAGTCTCAACATCTTTTTACATCATTACGTGTTCTTTCCCTGGAGGAGACTTTACTTTTCAAGTGACATTCTACATCTGCTCCTAAAGATTGATACTGGGCACTTCATTTCTAAGTAGATCATCCTTTCCCCTAAAAATATCTTCCTTTCCACCTGTGCAAATAAATGCCACATCCCAAGAATAATACATAATACACAAATGTAGAAAAAAGGCTACAGATCATTGTCTTGTGGGAGAAAAAATGTTGCAAAGATGTCCAACTTGACCTGAAGTGACCTCCCAAAAAGTCACTGGAACTAGATCAAAAGCCCAGTTGACTATCACCAAAGTGCAGGAAGGGAGATGAAATAAAATCTGTGAAGCCATAGCTTGGGAAAGAGACAAGTTAATATCACAGAGCAGAATTTGGTTTGCAGTCTAAATCGTCATAGTAGAAGAATAACTCCCCAGACAGGCTTGGTATATTTGAAAGACATTCCATCTGCTTGCTGTCCATGCAGTCTGCTCTCTTTGAGTGAAGGAACAGGCAACCTCGCTCTCTCTTTGTGTCTCTCTCCTGAGGCAAATTGCCCAGAATCAAATGAAATAGTAATGCTTCACAAAAAAGTGAACTTGAGGTGTGGGCTGGAAAACTGCTTGCCTGATCGCCGGAATAAAAATAACGAGATTGTAAATGGGATAATCAGGAACTTCTGTTGTTTTGATCAGGGAAGAAAAGCAAAGGACTTAGAGACCATCAGTATAAATTGCAAAGTTGGAAGAAAACTCAAAGATCACCCGAACTTGCATTGTTAAAATGATAGGTGACCAACTATTCCATGCTTAAGTGATGTTGAACGTGTAGGGGAAGGAGTGGCAGAATCGAGGGGCAGAGTCAAACGAGGGATCAGCCTAGAATCTGTGCATAGCTACAAGTGAAATACTGTAGGTCCAACTGTCCTTGAATTATATTGACTCTTATCTAACTCAAGCAGGTGCTGTTACTTGAGAATATTCCTGTGCATAGGCATGAGTAGCCACAAATCAATTTAATTGGACCCTCACATGTAGATCTGAACATATGTTGCCTCACAAAATGGAGGCTTTAATGATCTTCAAGTGAGTCCACAATCACTCAAAGATGCCAACTGCCAACCTGCTTGTAGCCTAAAACAATTCTGCTCTTGAAGTCATTTTTTTTCCCTTAGAATCAAAATCCACCAACATCTGAAACAATGGGTGACGAATTATGTAACATTTTAAAGCCATTGGCTTCCTAAAGGCATCTTTGAAAAGTTCTTCACCATTGTTTCTAGTTTTCATCATCCTGTAGTTGAGTATTTGGCTAGTTCAGTTATTTAGTTTATGGCTCCAAATGGAATGGTGTCACAAGGGAGTTAAGACAGATTTACAAGGCCAAATTTATGAAGACATTGATGGCTGCCAGATATGCAGACTATACATTATCTCCAATAATGGAGACACCATGTCTGCTAATACCAGATGTATTTATTTATTTGATATATTTTTAAATCTCACTTGTATTATTTTATAAGTAACTCAAGGCAAGAGAACATACGTAATGCTCTTTCCTTGTGTAGGCAGGACGGAGAGAAAAGGACTGGCCCAAAGATACCCAGTTGGCCTTCGCATCTAGGGTTAGATTAAAACTCAGAGCCTTCTTGTTTTTTGGGCCTTAACCACTAGTCTAAACTAGGGAAGCCAACGAATGGTGTGCTTTTGTCTTGATGCCCTGCTTGGGCTTCTTCTAAAAACATTTAGGCATCTGGATAATAGATTATATTGTTTTTTAGATTGTTCTGACTTGTTATCTAGCAAATTTATGTTATTTCATTAAGTGCTGGTTTAAATTTTTAACCAATATCCGGGTTCCAGATAAGATATAAGCCTTTCCAGGGCTGAATAGGTGGTTTATAAATAAAATATCAGAACACAAATATGAAGCTAAAAATTAAAATATTTTCTTTATATGACCAGTTGGGGAAGGAATCTTGCTGGAGATCAAGAGAGAAGTCCATGGAGACATTGGTAGTTGCCAGCGTTATGATGGGAAGGTGCAAAAATAAGACAAGTGACACGAAAGGGAGCAATCGTCCCTTTTAATCTTAGCATCCTTTCCCCCGAATTATGCCACTGCATATAACTGTCTGGAGGAAAAAATGCTCATAATTCATGTATGTAAAGGGGCTATGGGAGAAAAGCCAGAATGCAATCAATATTACACAAGTCCTGGCATACAAATCTCGAAACTCAGAAAGCAGATGCTTGGCCAGAGTTTTGCTAGTCTCAAAATGACAGTTCCAGCAGAGCCTGGGAAGGGTTTGCGAACATCAAAGCCAAAACAGAAGAGAGAAAGGAGGAAGAATCTGGATGAAATAAGAAAATGTGTTCATCATATTGCCATCTACGTGTGTGCAGTGCTGGTATTAGAATGGAGAGGCGGCAGGAAGCTAGAAGTGAATAGTCCTTAAGACTTTCATTTGGTTGAACTTTGTGCTTGGTTTAAAAACATACACATACACAAGACAGGATAATATTCACTGTTCTACAACATACCAATGGAGGGGTGGGCTTCCAAATTTTTAGCAAGGGTTTCTCTGCCCAGTTGCTGAGTGGGCATGGCCATGGTGGATGTAGCCTAGTCGGCCTTCTGCACCACAGCAGGGAGGAGGGGTTGCCCTCCCCAGGTTGTGGAGGCTTTCCTCGATCCTTCTGGAGGGTGAAAACAGCTCCCCCAGGCTCCAGAGGCCCTCTGAAGGCCAGAAATGGTCCTGTTTCCAGCTTTCCCAAACTTCCAATAGGCCCATTTTTGTTTCTTTGTTACATTTATAGGCCTTCCAGACACTGGGCAGTGTACAACAATTAAGAACAATATTAAAGCAATTAAAATCCCTAAAGGTTTTTAGATTTACATTTTAGATTTAATTGAATTTGTATGCTGCCCATCTCCAGGGACTCGGGGCGGCTCACAGCATGTACAGAAAACAAGAAACAATAAAAACCATCCAATTAATACATTAAAAAACAATCTTTAAAATTCTAATTAAACTATCAATATCATTCATTCAACAATCAAACTAAACAATTCATTGGTCAGGGGAAAAGATCTAAGGAACTCCAGGCCTGGCGGGAAAGATGAGTTTTTAAACTCTTTTGGAAAGCGAGGAGGGTGCGGGCAGTACAAATCTCTGGGGGGAGCTGATTCCAGAGGGCTGGGCCCCCCACAGAGAAGGCTCTTCCCCTAACCCCTGCCAGCTGGCATTGTTTGGTCAACAGGACCCTAAGGAGACCAACTCTGTGGGACCTCACCGGTCACTGGGATTTGTGCGGCAAAAGGTGGTCTCAGAGATAGTCTGGTCCTATGCCATGTAGGGCTTTATAAAGTAAATACAATATACAATATATATACAAAATAATATAATATAATATAATATAATATAATATAATATAATATAATATAATATAATATAATATAATATAATATAATATAATATAATATAATATAATATAATATAATATAATATAATATAATATAATATAATATAATATAATATAATATAGTAAATAAAGAAAAGAGTATAAGGGCAGACTAGAAGGTCTTTTTCTGCCATCAATCTTCTATGTTTCTATGTTTCTATTATTATTATTAAAATGAAGATGTTATGTTCGCTCCAAAGGGTAGGACAACAGTTCAGGTATATGGTATATTTTGTATGTTTGCAGTTATATATGAATCTTTATTTCTGATGAAAGGAATTTTTCATAAGGACTTATGGAATTGTATAATCTCTTATGAATCCAATGACCCGGGAATCAAAAATGATTTATTTAATAACTGTGTAATTATTGTTTTGAAACTTTGTCATGTTTTATTGTTTTTTGTAACATAAAATATTGGAGAGAAAAAATGAAGATGTTCTTTAAATTACAATGGTTGGTTCCCCCCCACTTTTCAGTAGAAAAGCTATATCAAAACATGATATAGTATTCTGATATGAGGCCATTTTTTAAAAAGTCATAAGACAAAACATCTGTTTTTCCAAGAATAAACTTACCAAATTTCTTATGGTTTTTAATTGCTGTTATTATTAGTGTTGGGCGAACCGAATTTGCAAAGTTTGGGCTTGTGCCGAACTTTGCAGTGTTCGGCATGCGGAACCCGAACCTGAACTTTTTAAAAGTTCGGGTAAGGTTTGGGTTCAGGTTCAGCTTTCGCTCGAACACCACAAAATGCCACCGCCCAGGAAGAGAGTGGTCCTATGCCATGTAGGACATGTTTATTTTTACATGAAAGGACCGCCCTTTGCTTGCAGCGCCACTGCGGCGTCCTTTTTCGTAAAAATAACAATGTTTATTTTTATGTGAAGACCTCCCTTTGAAGGAGCTGGGGAATCCCTCCCACGAAGAGATTCCGGGGGCGGAGCCTTGACATCACCGGCAGGTTGCTAAAGATGCCAAGGTGATCACTTCCTGGATTCCATGGAATCCAGGAAGTGATCACCTTGGCATCCTTAGCAACCTGCCGATATACGTGACGTCAAAGCTCCGCCCCCTGAATCTCTTGGTGGGATTCCCCATTCAGGTTCGGGTTCAGGTTCAGGTTTGGTTCGGGTTCGGCCGAATTTTGCCTAGTGAGCACAAAATAGTTTCTCCCCCCCAAACCCCCCCCACTAAA
Source organism: Erythrolamprus reginae (assembly GCF_031021105.1). Lineage (NCBI taxonomy): Eukaryota > Metazoa > Chordata > Lepidosauria > Squamata > Dipsadidae > Erythrolamprus > Erythrolamprus reginae. Next base: position 408,896,866 of record NC_091950.1, read on the forward strand.
CAAACCCCAAAACAAACCCCCCACCTTTCTTGACTTTTACATTTCACAGGCTGCAAGTTGGAAGATAAATTGTTTTTGAGCCCATGACCTCCAGAGAATTTCAATTGGGGAATTCTAGGATAATAAACAGACATTTCAAGTGAGATCCTGAAACACAACTGATATCTGTTGTTGTCAGGTTCTTTAGAAAACCGGGGGAACTTAAATTGGTAATGATGGCAGAGAGCAAATGTATTTCTGCAGCCTCACGATCATGCCGAAGTCAAGCAGCACCGCAAACCTAGAGGGAAATTAAGAGGGAAGAAATTTCGAGCCATGCTAAGTAAAAGTCCCATATGAGTGCACACATACGACAAGCACACTGGTTACATTTCTGGGAGGCTTCCCATGCAGAGGCAAACATCAATCTAATTAGAGGCATTTCTGAAACCTTGGCCAATAATTGTTCAGGTTGCAGTAGGAAAGGCTGGGAATTTGCTGTCTTCTTAAGTGCTCCTATGTCGGTTGGGGAATTCTGGGAGTTGAAGTCCACCCCTCTTAAAGTTGCCAAGTTTGAGAAACTTTATCGTACAGCCTTCGAATAGCCAGTTTACTGTAGTGAAATTTAACATGCTCTACATGGAGCTACCCTTGACAAGCGTTTGGAGACTACAACTGGTCCAGAATGCAGCTGTGCGAGCTGTTGCGGATGCACCTAGGTGCATTCACATCACACCAACTCTCCTCGAGTTGCACTGGCTTCCAATCAGTCTCCAAATGCAATTCAAGGTGTTGGTTATCACATATAAAGCCCTAGATTGCTTAGAGCCAAACTATCTTTGGGACCACCTTCTGCCTCATAACTCCCAGTGGCCGATAAGTACCCACAGGGTTGGTCTTCTCCAGATCCCATTGGCCTTCTCTGTGGCGGCACCAACTCTTTGGAACCAGCTACCTCTGGTGATCTGCACAGCCTCCATTCTGCTGGCCTTGCAGAAAACCTTAAAGACCTGGCTCTGCCAACAGGCCTGGGGCCGTTGATCGATTGACACATCATCTAGATCCGGTCCCCAAAAGAGATGTATGAGTGTATTAAGGGGTTTTAAATTGTTTTTAAATTGCCTTTTTATACAGTATGTCTTTTTCCTGTTGTAAACAAATCTCCCAAAAACTTATATGCTACCCAACTCCCAAAAACTTTGGGAGTTAGGTGGCATATAAACTAGACAGACAGACAGACAGACAGATAGATACATAGATAGATACATAGATAGATACATAGACAGACAGACAGGTAGAGTCAGGGTCCCCATCCCCTAGTCTGTGACTCACCAGGAACTGGGCCATGCAAGTGAGCAAAAGTCTCATCCACACATACACAAGATGAAGGCAGTGAGTGAAACTATGCCCCCCTCCCAAAACCCAGTCCATGAAAAAACAGCTTTTCATTGAACCAGTCCTTGGTACCGAAAAGATTGGGGACTGCTGCTGAGAGACTGCTTTGATTGAGAGACTGCTTTGATTGAGAGACTGCTTTGATTGCTGTAATGTGCTTTATGTGGGACTGTCCTTTGAGGACTACTCAGATGTTACAAGTGGTCCAGAATGCAGCAGCATGGGCTGTATTGTCCATCAATAGGTTCGCCAGGGTTATACCCTGGTTGTGCAATCTGCAGTTTTCTCCCAGGTGCAATTCAAGGGGGTGGCTATCACCTTTAAAACCCTGCGTGACATGGGACCTGTTTAGTCGTGGGACTGCATTTCCCTAAGAATATCCACCCAATCCACTAGATCAGTGATGGCAAACCATTTTTTCCTTTGGGTGCCAAAAGTGTGTGTCCATTTGCTATTGCACATGCACAAGTGCCCACACCCATAATTCAATGTCTGGGGACAGATAAAATGGCCTCTCCTGTGCCCCCAACCCCTCTGGAGTCCCTCTGGGTGCCTGAAACAGCTCATTTCCCAAACTCTGGTTGGCCTGGTAGGCCCATTTTTCACCCTCCCCAAGCTCCAGAGGCAGAAATGCCCTCCCTACCCCCTGGAGACTCTCCAGAAGCTGAAAATGCCCTCCCAGAGCCTTTGGGTGAAGCAAAAAACAGCTGCCCAGCACGCATATGCACATTGGAGGTGAGCTAGGGTAATGGCTCGCGTGCCAGCAGACATGACTCTGCGTGCCACCTGTGGCACCCATGCCATAGTTTCACCACCACTGCACTAGATCAAATAGACTGGTCCCTACCCTTGTGAAACACCTTCCTGCTGGCAATTCAAGCAGCCACCTTCCTTCCTTCCTTCCTTCCTTCCTTCCTTCCTTCTTTCCTTCCTTCCTTTTCTTCTAAGCACCTGTGGCACCCATGCCATAGTTTCACCATCACTGCACTATATCAAATAGACTGGTCCCTACCCTTGTGAAACACCTTCCTGCTGGCAATTCAAACAGCCACCTTCCTTCCTCCCTCCCTCCCTTCCTCCCTCCCTCCCCCCTTTTTTCCTTCCTTCCTTCCTTTTTTTCTAAGCAATCATATTCTTCCCCATTTTTGATTGGGGTACCTAAGCCTCGCCATCTATCATTCAAATGCACTAGAGAGCTTTAAAATATATTTCTAAGGCTTCTGTTCCCTCTCCCTTTTCCCTCCCTTCTTCTCTCCCCCCCGGTGTGTGTGTGTGTGTGTGTTACTAATTGTCCTGTTAAAAACTGGCACTTTTGTCACCAAATTATGGCCAGAGTTTTATTGAGTCTCTTGCAGAGTAGGTACCAAAATCTTCCCGGATTTTGAAATTGTTTGCCAACCAATCCCCTTTAGAATGGCGAGGCCTTAGCTTTTTCAGCAAACAAACACTGACAGATGAGCTAACATTACCTCCCAATTTATTATGCTAGCATAGTAAATAAGGCTTGAAATGAGACTCCCCATTCGCGGGATTCAATTAATCTGCTTTTGTTCCATGCATGCACGCTCTCCTCTTTCTCTGTTCCCCCCCCTTTTTTTTTGAAAGATTTACTTCTTTGCTGAGCCCATGCATGCATAATACCACGGGTTGGATAAATAACTTGTGGCGTTTTTATCGGAAAATAAGGCAACGTTATCATTTTTTCCCCTCCATTTTGCGAGGTGCAATAAGCTTAAATTTCCTCCTGAAATCTTTTGAGAGCTCACTCTGTATAATAAGATGGAAATAGATATGGTATGATGGTAGCAGTGCTTCAATATACATAAAACATGTCTTAAAGTTGTGTTTAACATTTCATCTCCCGCTGGTCTTTACATACTGGTCCCATCCAAGTGAGATATAAACTACATTACAAAGATTTAGACATGTTTGTCCTGGAGATGGCTTGTAATAACTACAGCTGAAACTGTGGCTTAACTTAAGTAGTAAGCAATACAAGTAATAACACTTGTAGCAGAACCCTATTTTATCTGATGATTGGGGAAAGCCCATTTTGTATAATCTGTAGAGTGCTTCCTTCAATATCAAAGAAAGTCCAAGTGGACAATCATTTTAATATGAGACAGAGGTTTGTTGCAGCTTGTCATAACAGCCAACACAATCCTAGGCTGTATTAACAGAGGGATATAATGAAAATCATGTAAAGTCTTAATACCACATTATAATGCCACACTTAGAAGAATGATTGCAGGAATTGGGCATCTCTAATGTAATTAAAAGGACTAGGTGTGACATCATAGGACTGTTCCAATATCTCAGGGGCTGCCACAAAGAAGAGAGGGTCAACCTATTCTCCAAAGTACCTGAAGGCAGGGCAAGAAGCAATGGATGGAAATTAATCAAGGAGAGAAGCAACCCAAAACTAAGAAGAAATTTCTTTACAGTGAGAGCAATTAATCCATGGAATGACTTGCCTTGTGGATGCACCAACACTGAATGTTTTCTAAGAAGAGATTGGACAATCAGTTTGAAATGGTGTTCCTGCTTGAGCACTGGGTTGGATTAGAAGACCTTCAAGAACCCTTCCAATTATGTCATTCTGCTAAAGAGTAATAGACAGTGATATTGGTATATAAAGGAAACTCTCCTTTGACCCCAGTTGGAAACTTAAAATCATAGATATGTCTATATAATATTTGATAACAATGTGGTTTGTCATTTCCTTCTTCCATTTGTGTGTGTGTGTGTGTGTGAGCCCTTCATGGCACCGGACCAGACTATCTCAGGGACCGCCTTCTGCTGCACGAATCCCAGCGACCAGTTAGGTCCCACAGAGTGAGTCTTCTCCGGGTCCCGTCAACTAAACAATGTCGCTTGGCGGGACCCAGGGGAAGAGCCTTCTCTGTGGCAGCCCTGACCCTCTGGAACCAACTCCCCCCGGAGATTAGAATTGCTCCCACCCTCCTTGCCTTTCGTAAGCTTCTTAAAATCCCCCTCTGCCGCCAGGCATGGGGGAATTGAGATACTCTTTCCCCCTAGGCCTTTACAATTTTATGCACGGTATGTCTGTATGTATGTTGGTTTTACAATAGGGGTTTTTAACTGTTTATATTGGATTGTCATATGCTGTTTACTACTGTTGTTAGCCGCCCCGAGTCTACAGATAAGGGTGGCATACAAATCCAATCCAATCCAATCAAATCAAACATAGAGGGACACACACATACACACACCTATTCTTAGTTTTCAATACATATTTCAGGTGATGGCCCATCCAAGTTGTAGGATCTTCCAGTAGTCTCCAATCTGAAAATAAATCACTCAGAACCAGCTTAGCTTTTGAACATCAGTCCTTCAACAAAGTCCTGCATCCCATCTGAGTGTATATACACTGCTAAAAATAAATAAATAAAGGGAACACTTAAACAATACAATATAACTCCAAGTAAACCAAACTTCTGTGAAATCAAACTGTCCACTTAGGAAGCAACACTGATTGACAATCAATTTCACATGCTGTTGTGCACATTCAACTTTGTACAGAACAAAGTACTCAATGAGAATATTTCATTCATTCAGATCTAGGATGTGTTATTTGAGTGTTCCCTTTATTTTTGTGAGCACTATATTTATATTAATTTGTATTCAAAAGTTCATGTTTTGTAAGTAGTCTTTCCAACAAAACACTTCTAAAAGGGGTTTAAAGAGAAGTTTAAAAATGAAAGCACGTTTGCGTTCTCTGATTTTGGGTGATTTTTTTTCCTCACGTGCCGAAGCAAAAAAATCACCGAAATCTCACCCACCTGCGTGTCTTGCAAGATTTTGCTTCCAGGGCATGTGCCAAAGCCAAATCTCAGTAAGGAACACACCAGTGCCCGCTGGATGCATGCCCATCGGTCACTAGTAGCGGCAGTAAGAAGGAACCCCCCCATGATCTATTAATCTCCGCCCCCTGCCTTTTACCCCCAGTGCCAGAGTGGGGTTTAATTAGCAACATTGGCTCTTCTTTCCCCAGTATTGACCCACAGATTTCCACTGCTCTCCTCTCCTCTGTCTTCTTTGCATTCACATGTCAGGCACTGAACCCAGATACTCAGGGGCGGGCTATCAGTCGCAGCCCTACCAGAATGTGCCGGGAGTGGGCCTTGCACTTGCGCCTGGTGCGTGCCCTTGCCCGGCACGCGATTCTACTTCTGTGCATGCATGGAAGCAAAAAAACCCTGGAAATTGGAGACAAGAGTTGCCGGTCGCGAGTGACTGGCAAAACATGGTAAGAGCTGCCAGCCCCCATCGCGCCACTCACCCTCACTCCCCCCGCCATGCCCCTCGCCCCTGCTAACCTGGATCACCTCCTGCAGGGGCCATGGCACAGGTTACAGGCCAGGTGGCCCCAATTCTGGCCACGTGGCCTGTTCTATTCTCTCCTGCACCACAGGCATCTCTCCTGTGGCCCGGGAGATCAAAGAGCAGGTCACACAACCGGAGGTGGGGCAGGCCGCTTTTGCAGCCTGCCCTAGCTGCCTCTCTAGGCACAGCAGCGAGATTCGGCTGCTGCGCATGTGCAGGAGTCGAAATCTCTTTTCGGCAGCAAAAATTGTGGGGTTTTTTGCTTCCGCGCATGTGCAGAAGCAAAAACCCAGTAATTTTTACTGGAATCGCACTGGTTGCGCGTGCACACCGGACAGCAATAGAATGAGCCTACGTGCTAGATTTCCATCAACGCAACAACATTCCCCCCATTCCACTTTGTAGCCCACTCCTGCAGCTATTCCTCTTTTTCTTCATCAACTACTCCCAGGCTTGAGGACTCTTGCCTCTCCATCTGAGGGCTGATGGATATCCCAGGCTCTGCCCCCGTTCCCCCCCTCTCTCTGACAGATCCATTCCCTCTTCCCTCTCAGAGCTCTCAGGTTGCCTTAATGTTGACCCAGACTCCCATGCCTCCTCCTCCTCTTCCTCCTCCTCCCCTTCTCCTCCTTTTCCTCCTCCCCTCCTCCTCTTCTTCTTCTTCTTCCTCCTCCTCCCCTCCTCTCAGATTGCCTTAATGCTGACCCAGACTCCCATGCCTCCTCCTCTTCCTCCTCCTCCCTTTCTCCTCCTTTTCCTCCTCCTCCTCCCCTCCTCCTCCTCCTCTTCTTCTTCCTCCTCCTCCCCTCCTCCTTCTCCTCCTCTGATTCAGCTGCTGGAGGGACCAGAAGCCGACAGGCCACAACACAAAAGTTGAGCAGTTCCTGTCACTCTTGGTTTCTCTGCAGCCTCCTTCCCATGTACAAAATACAACAAATCCACTCTCTTAGCCATGAACATTGATATAGTCAGGAACAATGCTGCATAATTATAACTGAGCTTCCTGGCATCCCCTCCCATATCAGTTTATAAATGAAGGTTGCACAGCCCCATCTCGATCGAACTTCAGTACAAGTGAGAATGACTGGGAATAATGTAATGAATACAGAAAAGCATACAGCCTGTTTGTGATGTATAATACATGAATTACTGTGCTTTTGTTTTTGCTTTTTTTTTTCCCTGACCATTTTTTTTTAAAGCATCTTTTTGTCAGTTCAAAATCAAATCCCCTGGGCTTTCATGCAGGGAAATATGTGGAGGTTGGCTACGGATTCTGTTATTAAGGGAGATTCAGATTTGTATTCTACAAGCCATTGCAGGAATGTGAAACAGCTCCTCTGCTTATTGCCAGCAGGAGTTAAATTTCTTGCTCTAGAGTAGGCTTATTTGAACCATTGTGTTGGCTCAGATTGTATCTGGCTATGCTTTGGAAGTCTGATGCATTATAATCTCTGAGCTTCAGATATGAAACGGATCCTACTTTGAGATACAGTTTGCTTATTCAGGTCAGTTTGCAGACTGATAAGGATTCAGGAAATGGTTTCACGAAGAGACCCCAGCTAGCTCACCTTGTAAAAGATCTTTCCTCCTTACCAATCATTACCATTGTGGTTTTTATTTATTTAGTGTTATCCCACCTTTATTATTTTCACTCTCAAGCAGTGAACATATTTAGTGCTCCTTCCTCATCCTATTTTCCCCACAACAACAATGAGGGCAGGTAAATTGGGCTGAGAGAGAAGAGAACGATTGACCCAAAGTCACCCAGCTTTTGTTGTTGTTGCTTATTTATTAAATTTATATGTCGCTCCTCTCCGAAGACTCGGGGTGTTTTACAACAGTGTTTTTCAACCAGTGTGCCGTGGCACACTAGTGTGCCGCGAGACATGGTCATGTGTGCCGCGAAGAAGGAAGCTCAGGTTCTGGTCTCATAACTTTTTGCTCAGAGGGAGACAGAGAGAAAGAAAGCAAGAGAGAGAGAAAGAGAGAGAGAGAGAGAAAGAAAGAAAGAGAAAGAGAGAGAGAAAGAAAGAAAGAAAGTGAGAGAGAAAGCAAGTGAGAGAGAGAAAGCAAGAGAGAGAGAAAGAGATAGAAAGCAAGAGAGAGAGAAAAGGAGAGGAAGGGAGAGAGAGAAATGAGCAAAAAGGGGAGGAAAAAAGAGAAATGAGAAAACGATTGAGACAGAGAATGAGAGGAAAGAGAGAGAAACAAAAGAAAGAGAATTGACTCTTGATTTAAAGCATATGATAAAAAGCACCCAAAAAATAAGATAGAAAACCCCCCAGCCCTCACCTGTTTTTGGAAATGGTTCAAGAGTATGTATACATACACACACACAAGAGGGGGAGGAGACAGGTATGGAAAAAGAGAGGAGAGTGTCTTAGAGTGTCATTTTGTGTCATTTTGGTTGGTGGTGTGCCCCAGGATTTTGTAAATGTAAAAAATGTGCCGCGGTTCAAAAAAGGTTGAAAATCACTGTTTTACAACATATAAAAACAGTATATATCTGTTCTGTCTGGGTTTTCCCAGACCTCCACACCCACTGAAAAATAGCCAGACACTCTGGTAAAATCCAAAAGTAATTTATAGCAGGAAAAAATAAGCACAAAGGAAAACCTGTCTTCACAGCAGACAGGTTACAATACTTTACAACAGGGTCCTGATGTCCAGTCAATTCCAAAAGCTTCTTGCTGGCACCCCCCCCCCCCCCCAAGGTTTCAAGAGTCCAAGGCACAAACCAGGATTGTAGCCACCAAAGTTCACAAACAGGTCTCACGAATCTCCAAGATAAAACTCCACAAGCCAGGAAGGGTGGGGCCGCCTTTTATCCTTTCCCAAGCACCACACCCAAACCCAGCTGCGACCCCTAATGCTGGAAATATCTGGCCAATTGCGTTCTTCTCTCGTTAGCTCTCCTCTGTCGCATATCTATGAAGTCACTAGCATCTTCCCCCAGGGAATCCAGGCTGCTTGCTGGGGAGAGCTCCCCCTGGTGGAACTCTGGCTGTCCTTCATCTTCAGCCTGGGATTCAGCTTCTTCATCAGTCTGCCCCTCCTGGTCCTCATCCTCTGAGCCGGACACCGACAGCAAACCAGCCATTCCCGGAGGGGTCCCAGGCTGAACCACAACACCATCCCCCCGCGGAAGGCCCCTCCCCACCTGCCAGCGGAGAGGACGCGGTTTCTGAGGGAACTGGGCGTGAAAAGCCCAAAGAAGATCGGGAGCGTCCAACAACGCCGCTTCCACCCAGGAGCAATCATCCGGATCCCCCTCTACCCATTGCACCTTGTACTGGAAACACCCATCCACCCAACGGGAATCCACAATGTCATGTACCATAGCTTCAGGGAGGTGATCACGAACACACGGGGCAGGAAACACGGGAACATGGGGACGGAGCGGACAATCGGGAGGGACAGGGACTAGCAGCGAACGGTGAAACACAGGGTGAACCCGCAAATTGTCCGGCAGGGTGAGCCGGTAAGCTACCGGATTAATCACCCGCTCAACGGGAAAAGGACCCAGAAACCGGGGATCTAGTTTGTGCCGGGGTAGTTCAGAGGCTACATATTTTGTGGACAACCACACCTGATCCCCCACCACCAAGGGGGGCACATCCCGCCTGGAGCGATCAGCCACCCTCTTGTAGTCCTCCTTGGCTTTATTCAGATATCTCTTCACCATCTCGTGAACCGCCTGCAGCTCTGAGAGAAAGTCCTCAGCAGCAGGCACCGGGGAATCTAGGAGGGTCAAAGGAAAGAAGCGAGGGTGAAATCCATAATTTGCAAAAAAGGGCGTGAGCCGGGTCGATGAGTGACGGGAATTGTTGAACGCGAACTCCGCGACAGGGATAAACCGGGACCAATCCGTCTGGTGATCCGCCACGAAACACCGCAGGTATTGTTCCAAGATCCCGATCACTTTTTCTGTACCGCCATCGGTCTGGGGGTGCTGCGTCGAGGCGAGGCACACGGACACATTCAGGGCCGACATCAATTCCCGCAAAAACCGGGCTGTGAACTGTGTGCCCCTATCAGAGACCACTCGATCCGGAAGCCCATGTAACCGAAACACGTGACTAATAAACATTTGAGCCGTGAGTTGGGCAGTGGGCACCCTAGTGCAAGGGACAAAATGCACCATCTTGGTGAGCATGTCCATCACCACCATGACTACCGTGAAGCGAGCAGAGGAAGGCAAATGAGTGACAAAGTCAATGGACACGGCACCCCAGGGTCTCTCAGGCGTGGGTAAAGGTCGCAGTAATCCCGGTGGGGCTCCAGTCACCCCCTTGGCCGTACGACACTGGACACAGGTGGCCACATAGGAACGCACATCATCTTGGAGGTGTGGCCACCAGAATGTCCGAGAGACTAGCTCCAATGTTTTAAACAGCCCAAAATGCCCCGCCACTGGACAGTCATGACACTGGGTCATAATCAACCCTCTCACTGGGCCGGCGGGAACATACAGCTGCCCCCGGTACCGAAGCAGCCCGTCTTGAAACATCCATGGGGAATTGGGTGTTAACTCCCGCACTCTCTGCGCTACAAACCCATCCCCACGCTGCGCCTCCCGTAAACGGTGACGCAAGTCCACTGGGTCCTGAGTGGCAGCCAACGCTGCAGGGGGTAACACTGTCTGCAGAGGAGCCAGCTCTTTCGGGTGCGTGTATTCTGGCTTGCGCGACAAGGCATCCGCTCGGGGGTTCTGGGCACTGGGAGTGTACCTGATGCGGAAATTGAACCGCGTGAAAAAGAAAGACCAGCGAATCTGTCTCTGGTTTAATTTCCGGGCCGTCTGCAAATACTCAAGGTTCCGGTGATCCGTCCGTACCTCGATTTGATGACGGGCCCCCTCCAGGTAATGCCGCCAATGCTCAAAGGCGGCCTTCACCGCTAAAAGTTCCTTCTCCCAAATAGTATAGTTCCTTTCCGAGGGAGACAGCTTACGGGAGAAGTAGGCACACGGAAACAACATGTCACCGGGCCGCTGGGCTTGGAGAAGCACTGCGCCAACCGCTACATCTGAAGCGTCGGTTTCTAACACAAACGGCTGAGCGGGATCAGGATGGCGCAGAAGCGCATCAAAAGGGCATCAAAAGGGCATCAAAAGGGCATCAAAAGCCCGCTGTTCCGCCTCCCCCCAACCAAATGGGACTTGTTTCTGTAACAACCGAGTCAAGGGCGTGGTTAACGTGGCATACCCCGGAACAAAAGCCCGATAGTAGTTTGCAAACCCCAAAAGACGTTGTACGTCTTTCACCCGTCGTGGAGGTTGCCAAGACTGAAGTGCGGCCACTTTGTTCGGGTCCATGGAAATGCCACCTGGAGATAAAATGTGCCCCAGGAATTCGACGGTAGTCTGGAAGAATTGGCACTTCTCCAGCTTGGCATACAACTGCTGCTCCCGCAACCGGAGCAGGACCCGGCGCAAATGGGTCAAATGCAAGGCATGGTTCGGGGAATACACTAAAATGTCATCAAGGTAAATCACCACAAAATGGTCCAACATGTCCCGGAACATGTCGTTCATCAGATGTTGAAACACGGCCGGGGCGTTGGTGAGGCCAAATGGCATCACTGTATATTCAAAGTGGCCGTAACGCGTGCCAAACGCTGTCTTCCACTCATCCCCGGCCCGCATCCGGACCAAATTATACGCACTGCGCAAATCGATTTTGGTGAATACCGTTGCCATCCGCAACCGGTCCATGAGTTCAGGGATCAAGGGCAAGGGGTACCTATTCCGCACTGTGATGGCGTTAAGGCGGCGATAGTCACAGCAGAGGCGAAGATCGCCTGTTTTCTTTTTCACGAACAAAACAGGGGCAGACAAAGGGGACTTGGATGGCCGAATAAATCCCTTGGCCAGATTCTTTTCCACAAACTCCTTGAGCGCCACAAGCTCCGGCTCGGACATGGAATACAAACGACCAGCCGGGAGCTTGGCGTCAGGAAGCAGGTCAATGGCACAGTCATACGTCCGATGTGGTGGTAGCCGATCCGCCTCCTTTTCGTTGAACACATCGGCGAATTCCTCGAGGCAACGGGGTAATTGAATCGCGGGAACTACTGGGCCTTGGGCTGCGCACACATGTCGGTGATGGTCCACGCACTGCAAACTGGAGAAGGTGACCAAGTTCTGAGACCACACCACCTGTGGATCATGTGCACGCAGCCATGACAACCCCAACACGAGGGGAAAATGAAGCCCCTTGGTAACATAAAACTGTAGGGCCTCCTCATGAGTTCCGATGCACATCCGCACCGGCAGGGTCTGGAAACGGATGGGACCAGCCAACAAAACCCGCCCATCGATAGTCTCCACAGTTAATGGCGGGGTAACAGGACAAAGGGGCAAGGAATGACGTTGGGCAAAGGCTTCGTCTAAGAAGTTTGTCGTCGCCCCCGAATCCACGAGGGCCAACGCGGGGTAAGTCCGAGTCCGTTGCGCGATATGCAAGGTCACCGCAAGCGTCAAATGTCGAAACGGTCCGAATTCGGGAGTCGTGGAGTCAGACGAAAATGGGATCCCCGCCCGACCTAGTGTTGCCACCAAGCCGGGCCCCCCTCGTTTCCCGATCGTTTCGGCGACGGGGGACATCCAGACGAAGGCCCCGCCATCGGAGAGTTCAGGGCAGGAACGGGGACACCAGGGGTTGTCTCCTGTAACTGCACAGGGGACGCCATGGGAAGCACGGGAGGGCTGTAGGGTACAGGAACGACGGCAGCCACGGTGCTCCGCCTCTTGTGGGGACAAACAACAGCAAAATGTCCCGGGGCCCCACAATAGAAGCACAACCCAGCTGCCCGCCGACGCCCTCGTTCCTCCGGGGTCTGTCGGGGTCGGGCGTAACTTACGTCCATCGGCTCTCCGGCAGCAACACGATCCATCAAGCGTGGAGGCAGCGCTGGTAAAAAACGTCGGGGCGCAGGGACCGGAGCCGGGGTGCTTACGGTTGGCAACCCCCGCCGCGAAACAGGTGTCGGCGGGACGCCTGACGCACGGGGGTTGGACCGTCCCGCTCGACGGACTTCCCTGGCCAACAGCCTGGCCTCTATTGCCAAGCAATGCCGCTCCAAACCGTCCAACGTGCCGGGCATCACCTCATGCACTAAGGCGTCCAACATCGTGTCGGATAGTCCATCTTGAAAGGCCTCGATCAGGGCAGCCTCATTCCACTGAACGTGCCCGGCCAGAGACCTAAAGTCAGCCATATAGTCCACCAGGGGGCGCGAACCCTGGCGTAATTGCTTCAGCGCCCGCGTGGCCGTTTGTTCCTGCACCGGGTCCGCAAATTGGTGACGCAGCAAGTCACAAAAAGCATTGTAGTCCTGGAGTAGCGGATCATCCCGGGTCAGGTACGGTGCCACCCACGACGCTGCAGGGCCAGCCAATAAACTGCACAGAAACGCCACCTTGTGGTCATCCCCTGGGAAGTGCACCATCTGCGCGTTGATAAAAAGCTGCACCTGGCTCTGGAACGCAGAAAACAGCCGCCGGTCCCCCCAGAACTTTTCCGGCATCGCCACAAAACATTTCCTTCTGGGCACAGGTGCTGGAGGTGGTACCACAGGTGCCGCCTGGGGTGGGGCCGCCTGGGACAAAACCTCCACTTGACGTTGTAAGAACAAGACTGTCTGGGTCAAGTGAGCAATGTCCCCTCGCAACTCTGCAAAGACAGCCTGCATGTCAGCTGCAGCAACATCCATGGTGACAGGCAAGAACAGGAAGCCGAAAAACAAAAGATGTCCAACCAGGAACCAGCAGCAAAGAGCAAGGAACAAAACAACCAAACCACCCCTCCAAAATGAGCACCAGGTGTCTGGTGGTTGGTGGAGTTTTATTCTGTTCTGTCTGGGTTTTCCCAGACCTCCACACCCACTGAAAAATAGCCAGACACTCTGGTAAAATCCAAAAGTAATTTATAGCAGGAAAAAATAAGCACAAAGGAAAACCTGTCTTCACAGCAGACAGGTTACAATACTTTACAACAGGGTCCTGATGTCCAGTCAATTCCAAAAGCTTCTTGCTGGCACACCCCCCCCCAAGGTTTCAAGAGTCCAAGGCACAAACCAGGATTGTAGCCACCAAAGTTCACAAACAGGTCTCACGAATCTCCAAGATAAAACTCCACAAGCCAGGAAGGGTGGGGCCGCCTTTTATCCTTTCCCAAGCACCACACCCAAACCCAGCTGCGACCCCTAATGCTGGAAATATCTGGCCAATTGCGTTCTTCTCTCGTTAGCTCTCCTCTGTCGCATATCTATGAAGTCACTAGCATCTTCCCCCAGGGAATCCAGGCTGCTTGCTGGGGAGAGCTCCCCCTGGTGGAACTCTGGCTGTCCTTCATCTTCAGCCTGGGATTCAGCTTCTTCATCAGTCTGCCCCTCCTGGTCCTCATCCTCTGAGCCGGACACCGACAGCAAATCAGCCATTCCCGGAGGGGTCCCAGGCTGAACCACAACAATATCTAGATATGATTAATTAAAATTAAGAGTTAAATTTAAAAAACTAAAAAAGCTTATTAGCATACACACATGTCCATTCAAACAAGCCTACATTCATTGGCCAGGGGGTAGAATCTAATGACTGCAAGCTTGGCAGCATAAATGAGTCTTTAGACTCTTATGGAAGGCAGGGAGGGTAGGGTCAACATGAATCTCTGGGGGAATTGATTCCAGAGAGTCGGGGCTCCCACAGAGAAGTCTCTTCCCCAGGTCCCGCCAAGTGACATTGTCTAGTTGATGGGACCTGGAGAAGGCCGACTCTGTGGGACCTAACTGGTCACTGGGATTCATGCAGCAGGAGGCAAGTAATCTGGTCCTATGCCATGTAGGGGTTTATAGGTCATAACCAACACTTTGAATTGAGTCCGGAAACCAATTGGCAGCCAGTTCAGACCGCGGAGTGTTGGAGAGATGTGGACATGTCTGGGTAATCTCATGACTGCTCACACAGTTGCATTCTGCACAATTTGTAGTTTCCAAACACTCTTCAAAGGTAGCCCCATGTAGAGAGCATTGTTGTAGTTGAATCTCGAGGTGATAAGGGCATGAGTGTTGTTGTTGTTTTTGTTGTTGTTGTTAATGGTTTCATTTACATGCTGCCAAACTTTACAAATTTAGTTACAAATAAAAGCAACATTTTAAAATCCTGATAGATTATATATGTATTTATTTAATCAGAATTACATAACCACCTACCTCACCAATGGAAACCCATGTGGCAAATAGTAAAATAACAATAACATACTCTTTTCTTGCAAGTATGAAAAGAATTGAAAACAATTAAATGTAAAAATTCAACACAAATAAGCCTCCCCCACACCCCACTCCTGCACACAAAAACTCTCAGAAGCAAATATAAAGATAAATTTAAAGAAAGACCATCAGAAACTAATTGTTAAAGGCTCCACTTAATCTCTTAGGAATCACATTAAATGAAAGTAGGAATTAGTTCAGTTGCTGAAACTCTTGTTCTTCTCTCACTTCAGTTAATCTTTTTAGGAAAACCAGGCAAGATTTATACTTGGGAAAAAGATGAGTTTTAGAGCCAGTTAGCACTAAGAGAAACTTTTGACGTCCAACTATGGGTGATTGGAATTGGATTCAGATAGAACTTAAGAATGAGTCAGAAATTTAATACACTTTGAGCCATGTGCATGTAAGATTGAGTCACAATTCCCAGAATTGCTGTTAAGATTAATTAATTTATTCCAAACTTCTGATATGATTTAGGTAACCAGATAGACATGAAATCAGCATAATAACAGACAAACATAAAAGCATGTATGAGCAATATAAACTATTTTGATTGACTAGAGTTAACCATGTTGGTAAACAATGGCTAATTTGTTAGTTAAAATCCTACATTTTTGTCAAACTGTAATACTGAAGACAATTGAGAAACAATCACACACAAAAGGGGGACATATACACAGGGGTACTAATAATCAGGCCACATAGGCCAATCACAAAAGGTTTATTTTTTTTTTCAGGGCAAACATTGTTGTACTACATGCCATGTATCAAATGAATAAGGAAATGTTTAGTGTAAAGTAACAACCAAGTCAAATGTTTATTGTATTTGTCTGTTCTGTCTGGATGGGACAACGATCAGAATAAAAACCACACACACACACACACACACACACACAAACACACACACACTTGAAGGATCCAATATAAAACTAAATTGCTAATAAAATGTCCCGATGAAAACAAAAAATAGAATAACACTCACCCACCCCCATTCTATTTCAACCAGGTGATAGTCAGCCCACACATTTGGTAATATATCTATTTCTTGTAACTCAGTTGTTATAACATGCAAAAAGTTGCAGGCTCTTTCTACCTTTTTCAGGACCAAGGTTGGGAAGATGGTAGCTACTCTTGAGCTGAACAAGAAATGGGCATATATTTCAGAATAGCACTAGACTGAATTCCAGAATTACATATTTGCTCAACTTGATGAAATGTATAGATATTTCTTCCCTAGTTAATTGCCAGAGTTGCAATGTATATTATATAAAACTGTTTTATATTTTTTTAAAAAACAAACAAACAGGACTTTGAAATGGATACATGCCTTGTAAAGTCTTTGTCTTTCATTCCAGAGCTTGATAACACATTTATTCCGAGCAGAATAGAAAACATGTGGTCATTTTCTCTTTCGGTTGCATTCAGCCAATTTCATCCTATCTAATTCTCCCAGCGTCCCTGGAAAGGAACAGCAATGCTGTGATAACAATTGGCAGTAATTTTTTTTTTTTTTGGATCACATTCTGGCTTAAATACGAATGGCAGAGAATTTTCATCCATCTATGCTTTTATACAAAAGTCCCCTGATTTTCATCCCCTTTCTCTGTTTTGATAAGATTTGGCTTCCTTCTTCAATTTTGCTCAGTGAATTAACTCTAAGTCTGTCCTCCTTCTGGAGAATTATAAAGGGCTTGTTTGTTTTGACTTTGAGCCCTGAGAGATAATGACTTTTCATTGATGATGTACTTGACTAGATGGACTTTTTCAGGTTTCTGAGATTTGGGGTTGGAGGGGGATGAGGGATAATGGTTGCATGAAGTCATGTGATTCTTCAAGAGCCCCTGATATGCACCAGTTTGGAAGATTTTAAAAGCGCCATAGCTGCCTAGAAATTGGAGGACTTTCCCTTAACTTGCATTATTCAGAGAAACTCTAGAACCAAAACTGGAATTTTATTTATTTATTTATTTGTTTGTTTATTTATTTATTTTGTCCAATACAAATTGAAAGTTAAGGAGAATAAAAACATGTAGTAAATATCAGGGAAGGGATAGAAGAAGAGATATGAGAATAGAGTACATCAATGAAGAGTAGAGAAAGGATATATGGATGGGAGAAAAGATATATAAAATATAGGAGAGACAATTGGACAGGGGACGGAAGGCACACTAGTGCACTTATGCTCACCCCTTACTGACCTCTAAGGAATCTGGAGAAGTGAACCATGGAAAGTCTAAGGGAAAAATGTTGGGGGTTGGAGGTTGACACCACGGAGTCTGGTAATGAGTTCCATGCTTCAACAACTCGATTGCTAAAGTCATATTTTTTACAGTCAAGTTTGGAGCGGTTGATATTAAGTTTGAACCTTTTGCGTGCTGTTGTGTTATTGCAGTTGAAGCTGAAGTAGTTGTTAACAGGCAGGATGTTGCAGCATATGATCTTGTGGGCAATACGTAGATCATGTTTAAGGTCAGTGTTCCCTCTAATTTTTTGGGGGGGTGGGCGGAAAAGTATAGTGTCTGAGCGACAGTCCCTTCGGGACTGGGCGGCACAGAAATAATAAATGAATGAATGAATGAATGAATGAATGAATAATTAAACAAACAAACAAACAAACAAACAAACAAATAAAAAACCTACCCTGTTTTGCCTCAGAGAATTTCAAAATAAAATACTGTACTGTGTGTCTATAACAGTGAGCTCATAATAGGGCAACTCTATCAATATCAAAATGCCACTTAAATAGTTGAGCTAGTTTCAAACTAGATTTTGATTTTCTTTCTCTCTTCCCTACTCCCATTCTTTTTCTTTTCCTTTTCCTTCCTCTCTTTTTTCTATCTGTTTCTCTCTCTTCCTCTCTTCCTCTCTCGCTCCTTCCCTCTCACTCTTTCCCTCTCGGCTTCTGGGCAGGTTTGGAAAACTCTGAGTTGATGATAATTTTTAAGTGAGCGATTGCTCACTGCTCAGCTTAGAGGGAACTATGTTTAAGGTGTCGCAGTTCTAAGCTTTCTAGACCCAGGATTGTAAGTCTATTTTCGTAGGGTATTCTGTTTTGAGTGGTGGAGTGAAGGGCTCTTCTGGTGAAGTATCGTTGGACCTTTTCTAGGGTGTTGATGTCTGAAATTCGGTGTGGGTTCCAGACAGGTGAGCTGTATTCGAGGATGGGTCTGGCGAAAGTTTTGTAAGCTCTGGTGAGTAGTGTGACATTGCCAGAGCAGAAGCTACATAGGATCAGGTTGACAATTTTAGAAGCCTTTTTGGCGATATTGTTGCAGTGGGCTTTGGCAGTTAGGTCATTTGATATTAGTATTCCAAGGTCTTTTACTGCATGGGGGTTGTTTGTCAGATTTTGTTTATTTAGTTTGTATACAAGGTTCGGATTCTTTTTGCCGATGTGGAGAACAGAGCATTTGCTAGATGATATTTGAAGTTGCCAAGTGTTACACCAATCTGAGATGAAGTCAATGTCTTTTGGGAGAATAGTTGTGTTGTCTGTGGTATTGAAAAGTTTTACATCGTCGGCAAAAAGAACACAGTTGCTTATGATATGATCACAGAGGTTGTTGATGTAGAGAATGAAAAGAGTAGGTCCTAGTACGCTGCCTTGGGAAACACCACTTTTAACAGAGACGGGGTGGAAATGGTGCTTCCAATTTTGACAACTTGTTGTCTGTTTGACTGTAATCCAGCTGTGGAGGAATCCTGAGATGCCATAGGATTTAGGTTTTAGGAGTAGTTTGTCATGGACCACTGAATCAAAGGCTTTGCAGAAGTCGATATAAATTGCATCAATAGATTTTCCTTGATCTAGGTGGGTAGTCCATATGTTTTTGCAGTGAAATAGTTGTAGGTTGCAGGATAATTTCCTTCTGAATCCAAATTGTTTGTTAGAGAGTAGATTATTAGATTCTAAGTGAAGAGTAATTGATTGATTTATAATGGATTCCATGACTTTACATGAGACGCAGCATAGTGATGTTCGTCTGTAGTAATCAACGAGAGAAGGATCCCCTTTTTTGAAGATGGGGATGACTAGTGCTTTTAACCATAGCTTGGGAAGTGTGCTGGTCCTGAAGGATTTTTGGAATATAATGCTTAGAGGTTCGACTATAGCAGAGGAAAGCTGCTTTAGGAAGTATGCACAAAGACCGTCAGGTCTGACTGATAGGGAAGGTTTCAGATCTCATATTGCTTTTTCAACGCGGTCTACAGTGAAGTCGATTTGGGTTTGGGAATGTTGAGAATCATCTTAGACTCATAGAATTAGTTGGTGGGGACTTGGAGATCTCCTAGTCCAGTGATGACGAACCTATGGCATGGGTGCCACAGGTAGCACACATAGCCATATCTGCTGATACATGAGCCATTGTCCTAACCTTGCTGTTCTGTTCGGAAAGACTACACATGTTGTCCTCCCAGTCCTTTTAGACCCAGAGTGAAAAAGGGTTTGTTTTAGCTACTAGAAGTGGGTTTTTTTAAATACCTTTTTCACTAGTATACTAATTTGAACATTTCTGAACACAATGAAATGAAAAAGGAAATGAAAAAAAAATAATGCTTATTTGTTTATTTTTCTCAGAAAAGCCCCACCCCCACCCCCCGGCTGTGTGATTGTTTAGGAGGTGGTGTAGTCTCACTGCTGTGATATATTGTTTGCATGGATGAGCAGATTTGAACAGGGTCTGTTCCAGAGCTCCATAACCAGTGATGGGTTCCTACGGGAATGGTCAGGAACGCAGTTCTGGTAGCAAAATTTGGAGCTCCACCCCAGAGCACCCAATTTGCACTGAAATATATTGAAACAAATGCATAAGCCACGCCCATGGTGTGGTAGTAAAAGTTTTGGTAGCCCATCACTGTCCATAACACACATACAGATGCACCCTGCAATTCCAAAAATAAGGATGTACAGTGTTCCCTCGATTTACGAGGGGGATGCGTTCCGAGACCGCCCGCGAAAGTCAAATTTCCGCGAAGTAGAGATGCGGAAGTAAATACACTATTTTTGACTATGAACAGTATCACAAGCCTTCCTTTAACACTTTAAACCCCTAAACTGCAATTTTTCATTCCCTTAGCAACCATTTAGATTATTACTCACCATGTTTATTTATTAAAGTTTATTAAAAAAAATATTTATTAAAGGTGGATGAAAGTTTGGTGATGACGTATGACGTCATCGGGCGGGAAAAACCGTGGTATAGGGGGGGAAACCGCAAAGTATTTTTTAATTAATATTTTTGAAAAACCGTGGTATAGCCATTTCGCGAAGTTCAAACCCACGAAAATCGAGGGACCATTGTAATTTGAAATTGGCAGGCTAATCTATATATAAAGTGCAATAATTACACACATCCTTCCCCTTCTGGGCTCTGGGTATGTTTTCCCTATCGCAGTAAATGAGGTTGAATGTGTATAATTTTAGAAGAGCTGTGTGTGTGTTTGTGTGTACATACACATACAGTTCATATAGTAGATAATGTATATTTTAGTGTGCCCGTGTGTAATATGTATGTACACATGTGGCATATATACATAGAATTAAATAGTATATTTTGGATGTTCAGTAATAGTAAATAGATAGGGAAATTGTATCTCTTTGAGGCAAGGAGAGGCCAGGCACCCTAACCCTAACCCAAACCCTTGACGTGAGTGCCGTCAAGTTGGCCACCTGTAAACCAGTCACATGACCTTTAAGTCACTCCTGTCACATGATCGTCAAGCCACTCCCACTGGTCACATGGCTGGAAAGCCACTCCCGCAAAATAAGCCACCCCCACAGTGTGGTAGTATAAATGTTTGCAGCCCTTCACTGGCTAACTTGCTGATTTGGTTCAAATCATCAAGCCAACAGCTAAAGAAGAGTGCTTTTCTGATTGGAATCCATCATATTAAATTGGAATTTGTGTGTCACACAGTTTGCTGTGGTAACATTCACAGTTGCAGCGATGTACGACTGAGATACTGTTTGTCATCTTTGTGTCTTACTGGTGTTTCCACCAAATTCTGGTTGACCATTATAAACATTTGAGACTGTATGAAATCAGCTATTGGTCTGATCTGGGAGAACCCCCTTAGAGAGCTTTATTTTTACTGTGGTCTTATCCTTACTTATCTTTTAATGGTCTTATTTTTTTACTCTGTTTTTTTTAAGCCACCTTTTTTTTAAAAAAAAAATCAGCTTTGTCTCCTCTTTTTGGCATATAATCCCATCCAGTTGACAAGATGCCTCCACCGAGGCATTCATGCACTCAAATTATGCAGATGACTGTTTGAAAATTGACATTTTTTTACCCTTGAGGATAAGCTTACTAAAGAGAAAAACTTAAATTGTTGCACAAAAGGCCTTCTGAATAAATTGGACAGCTTCAGGGGAGGGATATGTATATCTGGGCTCCTGCTGAGAAGGTCAGACATTCAGCTCTCCTCCTTTTCGAGTCATGTGTCCAGTTCTGGGCATTCTTAAGAAGGTTTTGGTGGGGGGGGGGAAATCAGGTTCAGCAGAGGTCAATAAGAATCATCAGGGGAGTAGAAATGAAATCTTATGAAGAGAAATGGTATGTTTAGCCTTGAGAAGAAAAGACCGGGAGGTCATTGAGAAGAAAGTTGAGTCCACTTTATCATTCCTGAAGGCAAAAGGCCAGAATAATGAAGTTACTGAAAGGCAGAAAGGAAAACAAAAAAATAACCATTCTACAGTGGAACCAATGAATGAATGAAGTAATTGGTTGCTAGCCAGTACGCGCCACACTGCATACTGTTAGCAAAAATTGCATCCTGCACAGCTCCAGGTGACCGGCTGGCAAGTCAATGTGTCTAAGTGAGATTTGACTTCTGCGCATGCGCAGAGGGCAAAAATTCCGTGAGACGACATGCACGCGTGTGAGATTTCAGCTATTTTGGACAATTCTTTCGCAGAAATTCCACACGGCCGTGCAGTTTCTCACAACATTTCGCTTCCTGCAAATGCGCAGGAGCCAAATCTCACTTGGACATATGCGTGGACTTACCGGATGCATGTGAGAGCCCACCAATCACCTGGAGATGTGTGGGCATCGCACCAATAGCGGTGGTAAGTAGGAACCCCCATGGGCATCTGTCGAGAATGCCTTCAATAGGAAAGAATACAGTGGCGCCTCTACTTAAGAACTTAATTTGTTCCGTGACCAGGTTCTTAAATAGAAAAGTCCTTAAGTAGAAGCACATTTTCACATAGGAATCAATGTAAAAGCAAATAATGCATGAAAACCCATTAGGAAAGAAATAAAAGGTCAGAATTTGGGTGGGAGGAGGAGGAGGAAGAAGAGGAGGAGGAGGAGGACAGTCGCTGCTGAAGGAAGAAGGGGAAGTGAGGGGAATAAAAAAAAATCCAAAACTTTAAGGCTTAAAAAAAAAGAGGGACTCTAAGGTGGCGAGGAGGAGCACGCACCTCCCATACACACAGCACGAGACTGCCTCCCATACAATGGCTGCTGCTTCCTGCTTCCTGCTGCCTCTTCCTTCCCATGTGCCTTTCCTTTGCTGTGGTGACTCCTTGGCTGCCCACTCTCTGCATGCTGGCAGAGGTTTATTCCCTGTCCAAGCGCCCAGAGAAAGGAAAATGCTTCGTTTGCTCTGGACTGCCAAACCTCCTTAAGTGCCACCAAAAGGCTCCTCTGGCAGCCCAGGTGGCTGGGATTAAAGGGTGAATGGCAGGAAATTGGCCGGGCCTTCGTGCTGCTGGAAATTTTTCCGGGCTTGGGTTCTTACGTAGAAAATGGTTCTTAAGTAGCGGCAAAAAAATCTTGAACACTCGGTCCTTATCTAGAAAAGTTCTTAAGTAGAGGCATTCTAAAGTAGAAGTGCCACTGTATTTGAAACTCAGGGTTGAATTGTGGGGTCCTTGGTGCACTATGTGCTTGATTTTTTTCCTTGCTTATGGAGATTCTCAATCATCCAGGTCATGGTTGTTTAAAAAAAATTTTTTTTTTCAAAAGGCACCAGGACTTTCTTTGTTTATGCTTGAATTGCAATAGCTGGTATACCGATTCATAGTGCTTTTACAGCCCTCTCTAAGCAGTTTACAGAATCAGCCTATTGACCCCAACAATCTGGGTCCTCATTTTACCCACCTCGGAAGGATGGAAGGCTGAGTCAACCTTGTCAATCCAACCCCCCACCTTGATCTCTAATTTTGTCATCTAGGTATCTAATTTTCTTCTAATTGAATTCAAGCTTAATTTAATTTAAAACCTTATTAAATTAATACCCTTCTCCTTTAGTACTTCAAATATGCCATAGTGCCTACTCCTAAGCTGGTGGTGAGATTTGAACTGCTGAACTACACCTAGCAGTTGCACTTCTCACCCAAGAAGCTTCTTCACCCAATGACTGGACGATAAAGTGTTTGGCCTTCAAATTGAGGACTATCTTGTTGTGTCAACTTGTAAAAATCTGTTTGCATTGGAGAGCGACATGGATGTGCGTCAGTCATGTTGCAATTTTGCAAAAGTTGATCAATTTTGTTTTCTTGTGAGAGGCAAAACCCCTTCTGAGTTTTTTCAATCTGAACTCCTAGATAATCATGAATGTGCCCTAAGCTTTTCAATGTGAAATGTCTTTCTAAACCTTTTGCAAAAACTTCACTCATACATTTGTTTGGACCAATGTAAACAATGCCATCAACATAAACAAGTATAATTTCATAGACGTTACCTTGCCCTTTTGTAAACACGCATTCATCAGAGTTGGACTTAATAAAGCCCATTGAATTTAGCTTGTCAATGAGACAATGGTGCCACATTAAGACAGACTGTTTCAGGCCATAGAGACTTATTTGCAGGTACCAGACATCACCTTCTCGATCCTGGAAACCGGGTGCGCTCTTCACATAGATTTCTTCATTTAAATCAGCATTCAGATAAGCAGTTTCAACATCAAATTGGTAAACTTCTAAATTCAAGGCAATAGCTTTGGTTAAGGCAATTTTGACACTTTCATTTTTAACTGTAGGTGAAAATGTATCTGTGTAATCTTCAGGATAAACTTGTGAGTAGCCTTGTGCTTCAAGAAAAAATGTCTTCAAGAAAAAATAAAATAAAGTCTAGATGCTTTTTAAAAAGCACATTTGGGATTGCAGATATTTCATTACCAAGCTAGGCAACACCATCAGTACACTATCAATGTTACCTAGTTTGGTAATGAAGTGTCTTCAAGAAAGCAACCAAGCTCAGATAACATTAACGCCCCCGTGGCTGGGGTGAGTTCCTTCTGATTCGGACCAGATTGCCTGAACCATTAGCGACCTATAATTAGCAACCCGTTGCTGACATAATGGCATCACGGATCTGGTTCTGTCTGTCCCAGTCTTTGCTCAGCACTGTCAGAAATAAGTTTATTTCTGGGGGTAATATTACAATGCAAGAAAATGGTATATAACCATAGGAAAGGCTGATGTAAGCCATAACCAGTATGTAATCATGGGTTTCCTAAATGTGCTGCAACCTGACTGGCTGTAACCTATATATAAGGAGTAACACCATTGCATGGGTGTGGTTTGTTATAGAGTGGTTTGTGCAGAGAGGTTTGTTAGAATGGTTTGTGAGTTAATGGTATAGTGCTTAGTGGTTTGTGGGTGGTTGCAGAGGTGGATGTAATAGTAGTGTATGATAGTGTTGTGATAGTTTATTTAGGGAAACATTTTGCTAAGAAGAAAAGTAAAATATATTTTTACAAGAAAGCCTGCTGTGTGTTTTTCATTGAAGACTTAAATTAGGTATAGTGGTTAACTGTGGCTAATTGGTGGGTTTACCTTCCGCATGTGCAAAACTCTCCCCCTAATAGCCACCATCTTTTTCTTGAATTTTTGGCCAATTTTCCTGTGTCTGGATGGCTTCTCCTCGTTTTGTGCTGTGAAAAAAGTCCTCCTACCTGCCCTGGGTTAATATGCACCTTTATTTCTTCACCTGAAGCACAGCTGAGCAGCTCCTCAGGTGTCTTTCGGGCTGAATCCACTTTCTGAGCATGCACAAAAGTGAGACTGCACTAGGGGATGCATGGGTGAAATGTCATGATGCAAACCAGTGGCAAAAGTAAATGGAACCTACGCCTGCTCTGTGGAGTTGTTTTATTTGGATCTCTGTAGAAACATAGAAGCATAGAAGATTGATGACAGAAAAAGACCTCCTGGTCCATCTAGTCTGCCCTTATACTGTTTCCTATATTTTATTTTAGGATAGATATATATTTATCCCAGGCATGCTTAATAAATTCAGTTACTGTGGATTTACCAACCATGTCTGCTGGAAGTTTGTTCCAAGCATCTACTACTCTTTCAGTAAAATAATATTTTCTCACATTGCTTCCGATCTTTCCCCCAACTAAACCTAGATTGTGCCCCTTTGTTCTTGTGCTCACTTTCCTACCTGCTTTCCTACCTACTTCCCTCCTGAACCTTATTTAACCTTTTAACATATTTAAATGTTTCGGTCATGTCCCCCACTTTCCCTTCTATCCCCCAGACTATACAGATTGAGTTCATTAAGTCTTTCCTGACCAGTTTTATGCTTAAGACCTTCCATCATTTTTGTAGCCCGTCTTTGAACCCATTTAATTTTATCAATATCTTTTTGTAGGTTTAGGTCTCCAGAATTGAACACAGTATTCCAGTTGTACCAGCTGTACCAAGTTGTACCGGGCTGTACAGCTGTAATGAGCAGTGGGGCTGGTTGATATGCCTCTTTCCAACTGTGGAAAGAAATATCTATCTGGTTCAGTTCAAAGCCAGGAGAAAAACATAGGAAATATCGGGGCTAACTGGAAAGAAGGTTTAATGATGAACAGAATCACCAAGCACATGATTCTGGCGCAGGTGAAAAAATGGAGTTGAGAGGGTTTTTATACTTTCTTTGAGCTTCGCACTTGAGCTTCCTGTTCCTGTGCAAGAACACGGCTGTTGTCAGACTTCCATGGGGCCATGTAGGGGTCATGTAAGGGTCATAAATAGCTCTATGGGCAAAGTACAAATCTTAGGTGTTTATGTGAGCTAAGTTTGGTTGAAGCTTAGACTGCTATGAAAGGGCATCTGGCAATTCCTATTGTGGCTTAATGGCTTTGCCTTGTGTTGTATCTTGAGTGAGGGATAATCCTACTATTCTGCCTTTGTTTCAAAATAATCCTGTCTTGAATGGATTAGTAAATCTGCATTCCTAAAAGGTGGCCTCCTCAGTTTGGTTTCTGAATAGACTGGCCCAATCTTGCTTAATGGGCACAAAATATCTGCTGGGCTATTAAGAAAGTTGCTTTAAACATGTTTCTCCATTTCTCTCTTTGGGAAATATAATATTCTGCCTTTTAAAAATATTCCTCCAAATATTTCATTCTTCTAGGAGTGGGGGATCTATAAGAGTTAAAAGTACAGGTAGAAAGAGTCTTCGGAGAGGGATCAGGGTGCAGGATCATAAACCAGAAACGATTGAATTGATTTCTCTCTCCGAAAAATAGATAGCATCCAGTTTTCCCAGATACCCTCAGATAGTAATTTATTGTGGGATAATGGATCATGCAAAGGAGCTTGGCTGAACTATCAGTGTAATTTGGATTAAGATTTTTTGTTTCCTTCCTCATTTTCTTTTGGGAAGAGGAAAGCCAGTGTGATGCAATGATTACCGTATTTTTCAGAGTATAAGACACACTGGAGTATAAGATGCACCTTAGTTTTGGGGGAAGAAACTAAAGGGAAAAAATCTACCTGCCAGTTATTCATCTGGCTAGCATCCTTAGTCTGGTCAGCTTCAGTACATTATTTTATCCCCTGGTTAGGCTGGAAAAAAACCTCCTTCGAAAGGAGTAACAATGAAAACAAGGCTGCAAAGATTTAGGGCTGGAAAAAAACTTATTCGGAGCAGCAATGAAAACATCCTGCAAGCTCAGAAGATCATTAGCACCTCATCAGGGCTGAAAAAACCTTTTTCGGAGGGAGTAGCAATAAAAACAAGCCTGTAAGACAGGAAGAGCCAGAAAGATTGTTAGGTTTTTAGGGCTGGGGAAAGAAAGCTTCAAAAAAATCTACATTTGCATTGTACCCAAATTTTCAGCCTATTTTATGTGGGGGGGGGGGAGAGAGTGTGTCTTATATTCCAAAAAATATGGTAAGCTGTAGGGAGCTAGCAGTGGGGAGGTCCAAATTCAAATTGTTTCTTATGTATGGAAGGTCATCTAGCCATTACCTTCTTTCAGCCCAGTCTGGCTCAGAAAATTGTTGTGGGTTAAAATAAAAGGTAGCAGAAGAGTACACTGTCCTTTATAGTGTTTTTCAATGTTACCAACTTTAAGATGAGAGGACTTCAATTCCCAGAATACCCCAGCATGGCTGCCTTGGGTATTCTGGGAGTTGAAGTCCACACATCTTAATGTTGTCAAGCTTGCGAAAGGAACTATCTTCGGGCTCCTGAATAAAAACTAGAATACAAATTTGTCAAACGAATAAATCTAGGTTTTCCTTTTTTAAAAAGATGCACACTGGGGTTTTTTTTGTTATGGATTGCACTTATTATTTTTTTTCCAGGTCTTTCACATCCCCAACTGTTGGAAAACATTTTGCTAATGTTTGTAGCCGGCTTCACATATTTTGCAAAAAAAGGCCAGAAGCACAAAAATATTGGGTCCAGGGAGCTGATAATGCTCTAGTATTGTAGGCTTCGCATCTCCTAGCATACCTAATCCATACATTTGCATGCGTTTCACAAGCATCTTTTTCAAGCCTGAGGCATGCAGAAAATTAGTCTGCTATTAGAGGGCAAGGAAGATTTGGAGAGATGCTTGGTAAGAAGGGGGAAAAAAAGAAGAAAAGTAGGTTTAACATTTTCATAATATCCCACATTTTTAAGGGGTGGTTACCGACTCATAACTGTAATGCAACCTCTCCATTTCAGTCATAAGTTGTGATGGTGATTAAGCATAATTGCCACTGCTCTCTTTGATGCACTGTTAAGTGATTGTGTGGGTTGTTAAAAGCAGGAGAGCCCAATCTCTGGTCCATGGACTGACACCAGTCCGTGGTCTGTCTGTCTGCACCAGCTGGAAACGGGTGCCATTTTTGGGACAGCCACAACTCACTACTCAGAAGTGGAATTTTTCTCCTTGTCATGTTTTTTTTAAAGTCTCCTAGACTACAAGTACATTCCTAGATTGCTCTGACTTTGTCATGTCAAGGTAAACTGGAGTGGCTTCATTTTGAACCATGGCATAGAGCAGTGATGGAGAACCTTTTTTTACCTTTTGTAGTGAAAGAGAATAAGTGCACGCTAAAATGCATGCGTGAGTGCCCACACCCTTAATTCAATGCCTGGGGAGGGCTAAAACAACTTCCCCGCCTGGAGGGCCTCTAGAGCAGTGTTTCCCAACCTTGGCCACTTGGCTGGCTGGGGAATTCTGGGAGTTGAAGTCCAGATATCTTCAAGTGGTCAAGGTTGGGAAACACTGCTCTAGAGGCCAGAAACTGCTTGTTTCCCAACTTATGGTAGGCCCAGTAGGCTCGTGTTTGGCCCTCTCCAGGCTCCAAAGGCTTCCCTGGAGCCAGGGGAGGGTAAAAATACCCTCTCCCCCGGAGGCTCTCTGGAAGCCAAAAACACCTTCCCAGAGCCTCTGTGCAAGCCAAAATCCAGCTGGCCGGCACACACATGCACATTGGAGCTGAGCTAGGGCAATGGCTCATATGCCAGCAGATATGGCTCAGCGTGCCACCTGTGGCAGCCGTGCCATTGGTTTGCCATCACAACAGCATTGCAGTAGGAAACAAAAGATGCCTCACCATGCCTGGTGACTGAAAGTGAAAGACAGCCACATCATAGTACCTTTTGTAGAAGAAGAAAAAAACCCCCAAAATAAAACAGCACTATAATTTGATTTTTTTTTTCATTTCTGGTGGGGGTGTGTGTGTAAGTCTTCCTCTCCTCCTCCTCCAGTTCTTTCCAGTTTGTATTCATTGCTAAGAATAGAAACCAAGCATCACGATCTGGAATTGTGAAAAAGAATTATGAACGCACTGCTTCCCAGAAATGTAAAATAGGGGAGGCTTTATAGTGGAAGAGAGGGGGAAGGAGGGAGGGAAGTAGGGAAGGAGAGAGAGGGAGGGACAGAGAGAGGGTATGGAGAGAGAGAGAGAGGAAGTGATGGAGAGAGAGGGAGGGGGAGATAGGGGGAGGAGGGAGGGAAGGTGAGAGACAGAGGGAGGGAGAGTGGGGCGAGAGAGGGAGAGAGAGGAAGGAAAGGAAGTAGGGAAGGAGAGAGGGGGAGTGACAGAGAGAGATACGGAGAGAGAGAGAGGAAGAGGTGGAGAGAGAGGGAGGGAGGGGAAAGGGAGATAGAGGGATAGATAGAGGGAGGAGGAGGGAAGATGAGGAAGAGAGATGGAGGGAAGATGAGGGAGAGGAAGGGAAGGAAGTAGGGAAGGAGAGAGAGGGAGGGACAGAGAGATGGTATGGAGAGAGAGAGGAAGAGGTGAAGAGAAAGGGAGGGAGGGGAAAGGGAGAGATAGATAGAAAGAGATAGAGGGAGGAGGTAGGGAAGATGAGGGAGAGGGAGGGAGTGGGAGGAGATAGAAGGTATGAAGAGAGAGAGAGCTGAGGAGAGAAGGGAGAGAACAGGAGGGAGAGAGGGGAGGGGAGAGAGAGGGAGGGAGATGAGGAGAGGGAGGGGAGGGAAGAGGGAGAGAGAAGGAGAGAGATGGAGGGAGAGAGTGTGATAGAGGAAATTAGAAGGAGAATTGGGGTATGGAGGGAGACAGAGGGGAGAGATGGGGAGGAAGAGAGGGGGAGAGAGGATAGAGGGAGGGAGAGACAGGGATGGAGGGAAGGAGCATGGGAATACCTTATGTCAGAATTGGCAACTTCTTAAGGTGCTGAATGTCACGGAATGATTTTGCATGGTGATATATATGATGAAGTAATAAATCATTAAAGGGATTCTGTCTTCTCTCCCTTCATCTCATTCTGCTTCTGCTGTTTAGCCTTGCCTAGCTGGGTTTCCAGTTTGGTTCCAAAGGAATAGAAAAGACAATATAGTAACACCTGGGATTCTAGAACATAGAATCATAGGGTTGGGAGCCTTCTAGTCCAACCCTCCCTGCTCAAGCAGGAGATCCTGAAGTTAGTTTGGGGAAAGATCAAAAGCAACATGAGAAAATATTATTTTACTGAAAGAGTAGTAGATCCTTGGAACAAACTTCCAGCAGACGTGGTAGATAAATCCACAGTAACTGAATTTAAACATGCCTGGGATAAACACATATCCATCCTAAGATAAAATACAGAAAATAGTATCAGGGCAGACTAGATGGACCAGGAGGTCTTTTTCTGCCGTCAGACTTCTATGTTTCTATGTTTCTATGTTTCTATCCTACACTATTCTGGAAAAAAATGTCTCTTCTCGACAACTTCCAGCAACGGAGCATCTACAATTCCAGGAAAGCCATTCCACTTTTTGATGGTCCTCACTTGTTAGGAATGTTCTCCTTATTTCTAGGTAGATTATGATTATTTTATTGTTTTATTTAACTTTACTTTATTTTACTCTATTTTATTTTACTTTACTTTACTATTTTGTTTTGTTTTGTTTTATTTTATTGTCTCTCCTATATATTGTATATATTTTCTTCCATTCATATATCTTCTCCTCTTTTCTTCATTGACGTATTTTATTTTCATATCTTATCCTTTCCTTGATATATATTGTTCATTCTCTCCAACCTTCATTTTGTATTGGACAAAATAAATAAATACATAAATAAAATTCATTTCATTTCTTTTCATTTCATTTCATTTTATTATTTGTATGCCACCCTCTCCAAGAAGGACTCAGGGCAGCTAACAGTAGTCCCAAAATAAGGAAGTACAAAATATAACCACAATGACTATAACACAGTAAAATAATACACTAAGAAACCATGAATACAAACAGTCCTTCCTAGTTCCAGGCCTAGTTTCCCTCCTTCTCTTCTTGTCCTGCCTTCGTGCTTTGGAGAATAGGTCAATCCTCTCTTCTCTATGACATCCCCTCAAGTACCGGAAGATTGCTATCGTGTTATCCCTAGCCTTTCTTTTCGTTAGACTAAACATATGTTCATTGCATGGATCAGTTGGAATTCATCATCATCGCATCAGTTCTCACTCTGACAATTGGAGTCACCCCAGAGAAATGTAAAGGGAAAGAGGCAGAAACCAAAGATTGCTGACATACATGCCCAGTTATGATTCTGGCTTTGAACACCGACAGTTGGTGACTGTTCTGCCGGTGTGTCCCAACCGCCCGTAATTGCAGGGTAATTATTCCAAACAGACACACACCATGCGAGAGAAAGAAAGCAAAATGTCTTTATCAACAGAAAAGCAGAAACAATTCCCTTTTTAAATGTCAAAGGGATTTTCTGGTACACACAGTGCACAGGTTAAATGCAATCGAATTTCTCACCCAGTGTTCTGTCTGGGTTCCCCCAGACGTCAACACCAACTAAAAAGAGTAGTCAGACACGCTGGTAAAAAGCAAAGTCATTTTATATCTTTGAAAACAAACACAGATAACAAAAACTGTTCTTACAAACTGGAATGCTATGAAGCTTCACAGAAAAGTCACGATGGCCAGATAATACAACAGGCTTCTTGCTGGCACACACACCACTGTAGATAATAAAACCCACGCCTCTCCCAAGTTTTCAGCCTTCGAGGCCACAGGCCAGAATCAGAGACGCCAAGGATCGAAGCAAGGTCACAGGACTCCCAAAAGATAACTCTCCCCAATACAGGAAGGGCGGGCCTGCCTTTTCAACCTTTCTGAGGAGAACCACACCCAAACCCAGCTGTTGCCTATTAGGGATGGAAATACCTGGCTAATTGTCCCCTTCGTTGTGCTTCCCTTCTCTGCCTCATATCTATGATGGCTTGTGCATTCTCATCTAATGACTCCAGGCTACTCACTGGGGAGAGCTCCCCCCCGGGGGTCTCAGGCTGTTCTCCCTCCTCCTTGTCCTGACATTCCTCTTCCCCGTCTGCCTGGTCCTCCTCCTCCTCCTGTTCCTCGTCTTCCCCCTCTGAGCATGGAGCCGGCAGAGTTCCAGCCGTTCCCTGAGGAGCCTCAGACTGAATCACAACACCCAGTAACTGGGAAATTGATTCCAAAGTCCAGAAAGTCCACACAGTCTTGAACAGGGAAACAGGGAAACAGCAAAACCACGATCTTGATGAACTATTAATCAGATAAACTTCCGCAAGGCTAAACCAGCATGCTGTTCTTCTTTTTATCTGTAGCACTAATTACAGCAGCCCCACCCAACCACAGGTGGCCTCACTTATCTCCTGTAATAATCCTTTAGTTGTTCTCTCCTATGCATCACTCTATGCATGCATGGATCTGTCATATGTTCTTGTTCATAATCCAGGGATGATAAGGATGATTGATCTCCTCCTGGGCTGTCTGCCAAACTCCCCCCTTCCCTGCTACTCACGCTTCCTTCATCAGAGGAGCCTTCGTCAGGAGATTCTATCGGGAGCAAAACAGACCTGTGGCCTGTGGATCTTTCCCCCACCTCCACATTCCTTGGGGCAGGAGCTGGGCCAGAGCCAACCACAACAATGACTATGGTCAATTCAAGGAAAAGGGAGGCAATGCCACCAATGCCAACCAAAGCATCTCAAGCAGTAGCATGCCTCCTCAGTTTAGGTTGTCTAACTGCCCCTAATTTTCTAAGATCTCAGAAAAATTACAAAAAAAGGTCCTTTCTTGAAAGTGCCACGATACTTTCTCTTTTTATAAAAGTTTATTTATTTAATTTATACTTGTAAGAATAATTCCAGGACTCCAAGATAATAAAAGGGAAAGACTTTATTTTAAGCAAAATCAAATTAACACAGATCAATATGTATATTGAGACCAAAGAGATCACGGAAACATGTCCATGTGTCTCTAGGGTAACTAGTCAATACAGAATACAGCCTTTTATACATTTTTCACTCCCGTATCCTCCCATATTTCACACATCTATTTTACTCGCATATTGGGGTGGTTTCTTAATGATTCAGCACTTCCACTGTCCATTGTCCATCTTTAGTGATGGGCGAACCCAATGGTGTTCGGGTTCGGCAAGTTTGGACGAACTTCACACAAAATTCGGCCGAACCCAAACCGAACCCGAACCCAAACAGGGAATCCCACCAAGAGATTCCGGGGGTGGAGCTTTGATGTCACGTATACTGGCAGGTTGCTAAGGACGCCAAGGTAATCACTTCCTGGATTCCATGGAAGAAAAAAGATGAGCCTCTGCCCTCCGTTCCCCTCCACCCCACTCTCTGTCATTCCTGCACACTATTCTCCTCTTTTTCTTCAATGAACCTCTACCTTCCGTTCTCCCCACCCCACTCTCCATTATTCCTACATACTTTTCTCCTCTTTTCTCTTCAATGAGCATCTGCCCTCCGTTCTCCCGACCTCTGACCCCCCACTAACACCGACTGCGACCGACCAGAGAGGTAGGATGAGAACCACTGGAGAACAGTGCCTCCCACCCTCAACCCCTCCAGCCGGTGAAGAAGGATACCATGGTCGATGGTATCGAAAGCCACTGAGAGGTCAAGAAGCACCAGGACAGAGGATAAACCCCTGTCCCGGGCCAGCCAGAGATCATCCATCAACGCGACCAAAGCAGTTTCCGTGCTGTAACCGGGCCTGAAACCCGACTGCTGGGGACCTAGATAATCGGCTTCTTCCAAGGATCGCTGGAGCTGGAGTGCCAACACCTTCTCGACAATCTTCCCCATAAAGGGAAGGTTGGAGACTGGCCGGTAATTATTAAGTACGGCTGGGTCCAGGGAAGGCTTCTTGAGGAGGGGGCGCACGAGCGCCTCTTTATAGGATGATGGGAAGGATCCCCTCCCCAAGGAAGCATTGATAATCTCCTGGACCCAGCTCCGTGTCACCTCTCTGCTGGCCGAAACCAGCCAAGAGGGACACGGATCCAGTAAACAGGTGGCGGAACTCACAGCTCCAATGGCCTTGTCCACTTCATCAGGTGTCACCAGATCAAACTCTTCCCAGACAGATGGACAAGTACGTGCCCCAGTCACCTCAACTGACTCGTTGTCAGCCGACTCTGTTTTCCAATTGGAGTCGAGGTCCGCCTGGATCTGAGCGATTTTATCAGCGAAAAACGTGTTAAAATCCTCGGCACTACTCTGTAAGGGCTCCCCAACTCCCCTCTGATTAAGAAGGGAGCGGGTCACCCTAAACAGAGCGGCCGGGCGGGATTCCGCTGATGCAATCAAGGTGGCATGATACGTGCATCTTGCTGCCTTGAGCGCCACTTTGTAAGTCTTAATAAAAGCTCTTACAAGTGTTCGATCAGATTCAGACTTACTCTTCCTCCATCGCTTCTCTAGACGTCTCTTCTGGCGTTTCAACTCCCGGAGCTCCTCGTTGAACCATGGAGCTCTACGGGGTCTAGCGCCACGGAGAGGTCGCAAAGGCGCAATCCGATCTAGAGCCTCCGCTGCAGCCTTGTTCCAGGCTTCCACAAGAGACTCCCCCGGACTGTGGACGAGTGCATCTGGAATAACCCCAAGCGCCGTCTGAAAGCCCTCTGGGTCCATCAGGCGTCTGGGGCGGAACATCTTAATTGGTTCCGCCTCCCTGCGGGGAAGGATTGGAGCCAGGAAGTCAAGCTGTAGTAGAAAATGGTCTGACCATGACAAAGGCAATACTTCTAAGCCCCTTAGTCTCAGACCATTACTCAATTGCTCAGAGAGGAATACCATGTCGGGTGCGTGTCCTCCCTCGTGAGTCGGACCCTGTATTACTTGAGTCAGGTCCATGGCTGTCATGGTGGCCATGAACTCCTGTGCCAGTCCAGAGGCTTCGCCGAGTGACGGCAGATTGAAGTCCCCCAAGACAATAAGTCTGGGGAAGACTTATATACCATTTAACAGTGCTTTTACTGCCTTTTCTAAGTGGTTTACAGAGTCAGCATCTTGCCCTCCACAATCTGGCTCCTCATTTTACCTACCTGGGAAGGATGGAAGGCTGAGTCAACCTTGAGCCTAGTGAGATTTGAACTGCCAAAATTTGGGCAGCTGGCAGTCAGTAAAAGAAGCCTGCAGCACTGCACTCTAACCACTGCACCACCGTAATCATGATTGGAAAGTTCAATTCCAAGGAAAGAAAGTTGGAGTATACAAGATCTTCAGCAAGTATTGTGGGCTCAATTGGCCAAAGTTGGCCATAGCAAATTGTGATAGATCCAATGGGGTGGGAAGAGTAGCACAGTGATTGCTGAATTGGTGATGCAAATGAGTTCAAATCCCTATTCATCCATAAACCTTGGTAATAAAATGACACCGAGCTACATCTTAATATAGCTTGGTTGAGAAGATAAATATGGGAAAATGGGCAAGGAGAGAATGATCTTAATCACTCGGAGAGGCAAGCCTTAAATCTGAATCAAGTAGAAGAGTCAGCTCAGTTCTGTGAGCAGCATTCTTAGAAGGCTTGAATCCTTGATAAAACTTTTTTTCTCCTTTTTAACTTATGGCAATATGTATGGAAAACAAGAATTTGTTAACCTCACAAACACTTTTGAATAGTTCGCTCAACCTCAAGAGCCAATGGAAACAGTTGGCTACCATCCCCTACCCTCTCTACCTTTCTTTTTCTTTCTTTCTTTTTCTACTTTTTTTTACCTTTATCTACTCTATTGATATAAAATGCTACTTATTCAGTTGTATCTTTGCAAGTATCTTGTTGACTTTGTATGTTTTAATTGTTTAAATAAAGTCTTTCTTTCTTTTTAACAAAAAAAAAGGTTTCTTTCAAGGGAAGAATTGAAGCCCTACATGGCATTGGGCCAGAATACCAGTGGGATCGCCTCCTGTTGCATGAATCCCAGCAACCAGCTAGGTCCCACAGAGTTGGCCTTCTCCAGGTCCCGTCAACTAGACAATGTTGCTTGGTGGGGCCTAGGGGAAGAGCCTTCTCTGTGGGGGGCCAAGCCTTCTGTTGTCAATTCCCCGTGGAGATCCAAAGAGGATAAATCAGCACCTAAAAAGCAATAACTTATTAGACCCAAATCAGCATGGCTTTACTGAAGGCAAATCATGTCAGACTAATCTCATTGATTTCTTTGACTATGTCACAAAGGTGTTGGATGAAGGTGGTGCCGTGGATATTGCCTACCTGGACTTCAGCAAAGCCTTTGATACGGTTCCACATAAAGAGCTGATAGATAAATTAGTGAAGATTGGACTTAATCCCTGGATAGTTCAATGGATTTGCAGCTGGCTGAAGCGTAGACATCAGAGAGTTATTGTTAATGGCGAGTATTCTGAGCAGAGTCAGGTTACAAGCGGTGTGCCACAAGGATCTGTTCTGGGTCCTATTCTTTTTAATATATTTGTGAGTGACATAGGGGAAGGTTTGGTAGGGAAGGTTTGCCTATTTGCCGATGACTCTAAAGTGTGCAATAGGGTTGATATTCCTGGAGGCGTCTGTAATATGGTAAATGATTTAGCTTTACTAGATAAATGGTCTAAGCAATGGAAACTGCAGTTTAATGTTTCCAAATGTAAAATAATGCACTTGGGGAAAAGGAATCCTCAATCTGAGTATTGTATTGGCAGTTCAGTGTTGGCAAATACTTCAAAAGAAAAGGATTTAGGGGTAGTGATTTCTGACAGTCTCAAAATGGGTGAACAGTGCAGTCAGGCGGTAGGGAAAGCAAGTAGGATGCTTGGCTGCATAGCTAGAGGTATAACAAGCAGGAAGAGGGAGATTATGATCCCACTATATAGAATGCTGGTGAGACCACATTTGGAATACTGTGTTCAGTTCTGGAGACCTCGCCTACAAAAAGATATTGACAAAATTGAACGGGTCCAAAGACGGGCTACAAGAATGGTGGAAGGTCTTAAGCATAAAACGTATCAGGAAAGACTTAATGAACTCAATCTGTATAGTCTGGAGGACAGAAGGAAAAGGGGGGACATGATCGAAACATTTAAATATATTAAAGGGTTAAATAAGGTCCAGGAGGGAAGTGTTTTTAATAGGAAAGTGAACACAAGAACAAGGGGACACAATCTGAAGTTAGTTGGGGGAAAAACCAAAAGCAACATGAGAAAATATTATTTTACTGAA
Organism: Erythrolamprus reginae; assembly: GCF_031021105.1. Taxonomy (NCBI): domain Eukaryota; kingdom Metazoa; phylum Chordata; class Lepidosauria; order Squamata; family Dipsadidae; genus Erythrolamprus; species Erythrolamprus reginae. The sequence goes on from NC_091950.1 coordinate 408,934,006, forward strand.
AGAGTAGTAGATCCTTGGAACAAACTTCCAGCAGATTTGGTAGATAAATCCACAGTAACTGAATTTAAACATGCCTGGGATAAACATATATCCATCCTAAGATAAAATACAGAAAATAGTATAAGGGCAGACTAGATGGACCATGAGGTCTTTTTCTGCCGTCAGACTTCTATGTTTCTATGTTTCTATGTTTCTATACTGCCCCCATCCTCCTTGCCTTCCTCAAGAGTCTCGAGACTCACATATGTTGCCAGGCCTGAGGCCATTAGATTCTTGCCCCCGGGCCGATGAATGGACTGAGATAATTATATGTTGTGAGCCACCCAAGTCCTTGGAGAGGGGTGGCATAAAAGTCCAATGAATGAGTGAGTGAGTGAGTGAGTGAATGAATGAATGAAAGAACGAATGAAAGAAATAGAACTGGGCATTTCACTTTTGCACTTGGGTGGAAAAGTTTAGAAAAGCAGAGGTTAATTCTAGATCAGAGGTGTGAAACTCAATTTCATTGAGGGCCACATCAGGGCTGTGGTTGACCTCTGTTCTAGATTATGGAATCGGAGGTATGATCTCAGGGGCCCCACTGAAAATATTTTGTATGGATTCCAATCCTGGTGGCAAGAGATGATAGGATTGGTCCTCCAGAACATCTGGAGAGCAATCTTGTCTTTTGAAATGAAGATGTGGGCTTTTATCTCATAGCTCCAAATGCCTCTTCTGAAATTAGTGCACTTTTCTCCTAATATGAGTTATGAAAGGAAGGAAGACCAGAGTAATTGGTCTCTGCACCACATATATTTCCTCCCTCCTGGCTTTTATTAAAGTCATATGTCTCCAGATGTTCAAAATGTGATTAATTGCTGATTTCCAACTGGGTGCAAAGCTGAAGAAGGTTACGTGTGTCCCTCTCCCTCTGTATTTGTCACCCACGTCTGAGCTGCAGGCAGAGATAAGTAGCTCCGTAGGTTTCTATGTGTGTGCATGTAGAGAGAAATAATATACACACAGAGTCACAGACAGGAGGTAAACATAAATATCTCTCAGATATAGAAAATGAATATATATAGGCGATAAGTAATATTGATTAAATTGGAGGAAAATAGAAAATTGCAGGTGGTAGATGCAAGTGACAAAATTAGGTAGTTGAGGAGGCAGCATTAAGATAGTAGTTAATATACCTAGGAAAATCTAAGAAATAATCATAGATATGGATACTGGGGGTGGGGTAGGGATAAGCTTAAGAGAAGCACTGATGATTAAGTGTGATCAGGGACGTAATTTACCTGTCTGTTAACTATAAGATGGATTGTGAATAGAGACACTCAGGGAAAGGTTAAGAAGGAGAAAAGGAAGTAGAGAAGGAAGGGAAGAAGGGGGAGAGAAAGAAAGTAGGAGAATGGGGGAGAAGAATAAAGAAGGTAGAGGGAAGAGGGGGAGATAGAGGGAGAGGAGTGATATGGCATAAAGGAGAAAAAAGGTAGGTAATTAAAGTATAAAAGGTGCAAATTAAGACATGGGTTTATGTTATATCAAATAGAAATATATAATGTATATTTTGTGTAATTGTGTAATAAATGTATGTGTATTTTGTTAAGAATTAAGATATAGTATGGATGTATTTTGGAGAAAAACAATAACAATTTTATAAAGAACGGGGTGGCGTAGTGGTTAGAGTGCATTACTGCAGGCTACTACAGCTAACTGCTAGCTGTAGTTCAGTAGTTCAAATCTGACCACCAGCTCAAGGTTGACTCAGCCTTCCATCCTTCTAAGGTGGGTAAAGTGAAGACCCAGATTGTTAGGGGCAGTAGGCTGACTCTGTAAACTGCTTAGAGAGGGCTGTAAAAGCACTATGAAGTGGTATATAAGTCTAAAATGCTATTGCTATTAATATATTTTATTAATATATATTTCACATGACAGGAGCCATATGTTCCTTGTCAAGCAACTGAATGCTGAGATCAAGGAAGAGATAGTTTAGAAAATGAAATATCCTCTGGTTTTCTTACATGTTATCTAGGCTAGCTGTGAACTGCCAGACTCAATATTATACACCATGAGAAGTATAAATATTATAAGTCACAAAATATGGTGGGAGAAAAGAAATAGGAAAGGTCGAATGCATTGGGGTTGTTCTTAAGTTGAGACCCATCTTTGGATGTCAAGCTAGCTGGAAACAATAAACCTGCCCGATAGCAGCACCTTCTCTGTGGTGGCCCCGACCCTCTGGAACCAGCTCCCCACGGAGATCAGAACTGCCCCCACCCTCCTTGCTTTTTGTAAAGTTCTTAAGACCCATCTCTGCCGTCAGGCATGGGGGAACTGAGACATCTCCCCCAGGCCCATACAGTTTATACATGGTATGTTTGTGTGTATGCTTGCTTTTAATAATGAGGTTTTTAGTATTTTTTAAATTATTAGATTTGTTCTTACATTGTCTTTGTTATTGTTGTGAGCCGCCCTAAGTCTACGGAGAGGGGCGGCATACAAATCTAATTAATAATAATAATAATAATAATAATAATAATAATAATAATAATAATAATAATATAAGGACAATTACAACCAGGTTAATTAAATCAGCTCCACTATGGTAAACTTAGTGAAAAGCCTGTGTTTTTGCCATCTCCCCATACACTGCCAGAGAGGGGGCTCAATATTACCCCTCTCCAGTGAAGGGCTACTAAAATGTTAACTACCACACTGTGAGTGTAGCTTATGCAAGACAGCCTACATTTTCTTTCAACATCTTTCAGTGCAAATTGGGTTCTCTGGAGTGTAGCTCCATTTTTGCTACCCCACTGCATCCCCCCCCCATCCGGGCAGCAACCCACCCCTGCCCCTCTCCCCAGAGATGAGTTCCTACTGGTTCAGACCGGTTCTATACAACTGTTAGTAGTGTGCATGTGCATGCATGCACGGGGCACATCTCTGAGCAAATCGGCAGTAGCAGAATCCAGAACCCATCCCTCCCCTTCCCCCTCCCTCAAATATTGGAACACTGCTATCATGTCACCCCTGGCCCTTCTCTTTTCACTAGACTATTCATGCCCCGTTATTGCAAATGTTCTTCATATACTGAGACTCTAGAAAGTTTGAAGAGAAGAGCAACATCTTTATTTAATAGTAAACAACTTTAACTTTTTAAAAAACTTTTTTTAAAAGTTGTTTTTAATAGTATGGAAGGTCTTAAGCATAAAACGTATCAGGAAAGACTTAATGAACTCAATCTCTATAGTCTGGAGGACAGAAGGAAAAGGGGGACATGATCGAAACATTTAAATATGTTAAAGGGTTAAATAAGGTCCAGGAGGGAAGGGTTTTAATAGGAAAGTGAACACAAGAACAAGGGGACACAATCCGAAGTTAGTTGGGGGAAAGATCAAAAGCAACGTGAGAAAATATTATTTTACTGAAAGAGTAGTAGAACCTTGGAACAAACTTCCAGCAGACGTGGTAGATAAATCCACTGTAACTGAATTTAAATATGCCTGGGATAAACATATATCCATCCTAAGATAAAATACAGAAAATAGTATAAGGGAAGACTAGATGGACCATGAGGTCTTTTTCTGCGGTCAGACTTCTATGTTTCTATGTGGTGACCAAAATTGGATGCAACATTTTAGTGTGGTCTTACCAAGGCTTGGGAGAGATCCAGAAAATTGGGACACATCCAGAAGAAAACCCTCTCCTGTTCATCAGAGATGTGGTGACAGGATCTTCTTCAGGAAGGTGAGTCTTCCAAGGTGGCGTTTTTCAGTCTCAACAACTTTAAAATGTTTGGATGTCAACGCCCAGAATTCCCCAGCCTGTGGTCGTTTGGGAATTCTGGGAATTGGAATTCATATCTCTTAAAGTTGTTGAGGTTCATAAACACTACTCTAAGAAACTAGATAGGCTCACGGTGGCTCTTTGGACAGTCAGACCTTTAGAACTTTAATGACCAGAGTAACAGAATTGGGAAGGACCTTAGAGATCTTCCAGTCCAGCCCCTTTCTCAAGTAGGAAATCCTATGCCATTTCAGACAATTGGTAGTCCAATCTCTTCTTTAAAATGTCCAGTGTTGAAACACCTATGACATCTGGTGGTTCTGCTGATTAATTGTTTTAACTGTCAGGAAATTTGTTCTTACTTCTAGGTTGCTTCTCTCCTTGACTAGTTTCCATCCATTGCTTCTTGCCCAGCCTTCAGATGCTTTGGAGAATAGATTGACTCCATCTTCTTTGGGGCAGATCCTTGGATATTGGAATACTGCTATCCTGTTACTCCCTAGTGCTTCCCCCCCCATTAAATTAGACATACTCAGTTCCTGAAATCATTCTCTGTACATTTTAGCCTGTGGTCCCCTAATCGTCTTTGTTGCTTTTCTCTGCACTCTCTAGAGTTTCAACATCATTTTCACATTGTGGCGACCAAAACTGGATGCAACATTCCACGTATGGTCTTACCAAGGCATTATAAAGTGATACTAACACTTCACATGATCACTAATGCCTCATATGATCAACCCCCCCAAAACTTATTTTGTGTCTCCATGCTTCTTCATGCACAATTGCATCCTTATAAAGGGTTATAGCATCACAGACGTAAAGTGGAAGTAAGGTTTGGAAACCTTACTTCGATCTGAAACTCGTTTTGTAATATCTTATGTCCCTCGGCGCTGTTTATTGCACTGCCAACTGTAGTAGAAAATTGGACCTCTGAGCCAGCTTTGAATTATCTAGGCCACCCAGGGGCAACTTTCTGTTTTTATTTTCTATGGAGAATTGCACTTCTCTAAAACTATCCCTAAGCAGCGATAGAAGGCTGGGCTTAAGCAAAAACAAAACAAAAAAGGGAGTGGAGCCAAAATCACTCCTGATTCTTCTGATATCCTTTTCCACCCTGTTGATTTGTGACCTCCATCTCTTCTTTCATAAAGAATAGAATGGACCACTTTTTGCAGAGATTGGGAGATGCGGAGGTAGGTTGGGCAGCAAATCAGTTTCAAAGCCTACACTAGCCTTTGCCACATACAAAGACCTCAGTGATGGGCTCCTAAGGGTAGCGTCAAGCAGGGTCACCATCAGGAATTTTGGGGCCCCATACAGCCTAAGTGTCTGCCCCCCCCCGCCATTTTAAAACTATTTTAAGTCGCCAAGCCACTCCATCCCCCAGGGATCATTTCCCGCTTCACGCCAAGCGAGGCGGTCCCATAGGCCAGTGTTTCCCAACCTTGGCAACTTGAAGATATCTGGACTTCAACTCCCAGAATTCCCCAGCCAGCGAACGCTAGTTCAGGAACTGGGTTAAGCCGATTGTGTGGACTCATCCAGGAGAAAGAAAGAAGCAGGAGCGGCGAAGGAAAGAAAGAGCCTCCTGGCATTGGTCAGGCGGAGCATGGCTTATTTATGGCTCCTTGGCACTTCTCCCTTCTTGGAAGAGGCCTTGTTGACAAAACCATGTGCTTTCTAGCGAGGGGAGAGGGGAGGGGGGATCCCACACCTGGCAGCCACTGGCGAGGAGCTGGAAAGGACGAGGGGAGAGAAAAAGCAGGGTACCAGCAGTCAGGCGGGTGTCTTGAGGGGACACTCCCATCTGGAAGGAAGGGAAGAAAGGCGAGGGCGAGCTAGGAAGGAAGGAAGGAAGGAAGGAAGGAAGGAAGGAAGGAAGGAGGAAGGAAGGAAGGAAGGAAGGAAGGAATGGTAAAAGGGGCGATCAAGAGAGGAATGGGTGAATGAATGGACGGAGGGTGGGAAGGAAGGAAAGAGGGAAGGGACAGGAACAGAGGAAGGGTGCAAAGGAAGCAAGGAAAGGTGTGAAAGGGGAGAGTAAGAGAGGAAGGATAAAAGAAGGGAGTGAGGGAGGAAGGAAGGGAGGAAGGAGAAGGAAAGCAAGAAATGGAGGGAGGGAAGGAAGGAAAGAAGGAAGGAAGGAAGGAAAGAAAGAAAGAAAGAAAGAAAGAAAGAAAGGGGGAAGGGACAGGAACAGAGGAAGGAAGCAAGGAAACTTATGAAAGGGGAGAGTAAGAGAGGAAGGACTGAAGGAAGGGAGGGAAGAAGGTAGGAAGGAGAAAGAAAAGAATAAATAGAGGAAGGGAAGGTAAAAGAGAGAAAGAAAAAGAGCAAGAAAGAAAGAAAGAGAAAGAAAGAAAGAGAAAGAAAGAAAGAAAGAGAAAGAAAAAAGAATGAAAGAGCAAGAGAGAAAGAGAAAAAGAATGAAAGAAAGAAAGAAAGAAAGAAAGAAAGAAAGAAAAAGGCAACTCCAAAGAAAGGCTCACTGAGCGGATGCATGAAAAGAGGGACCTGGATCTCCACTTGCCTCTCCCTCGCGCTTACCTGCTCCCAGCGCCAGCAGCAGGAATGCAAGCGAGTAAGCTGGGCGCCCCACCCAAAAGAAGCTATTGGCTCCAGGCGGCGGGCGGTGTTCACGCCCCCCCAGAACCCACGGCCCAGCACCTCCGGAGGCCGAAAGGCGCGGCTCTCTTGCCCTCGCAATCCTCGGGGGGACACAAGACCGGCAGAGAAGCCGGCCGGGCTCAGCCCTCTCCCGGCTTCCTCAATTCCGCTTCCCCAGCAGCACGGCTTGGCTTCCGGAGTGCCGAGACAATCCCGCGGTGACTCCTCCTTCCGTGGCTGCCATCGGGGCTCCCTGCCTGTCTGCCGGTCTCCCTGCCTTCTTTCCTCGCGGGGGTGGGAAGAAGGTGCGGGGCTGCTGTCAGAGGAGAAGCTCCGCAGAGGCAGTTAGTTCGTCGCAATCGGGGTTGGGGAGTTTTTGGCGGGCGCCGCCCCCCCATTTTTCAATTTGGCCGGGCCCATGATGCCACTCCCAGTAATACCGGTCTATCGGCGGCCCTGGCGTCAAGTACACAGAACCAGTAGAAAAAATTGATTTTTTTTCTCTCTCCCCCTCTTCTGGTGGTTATCCAACATCTGCTTAAAAACTTCCAGTGTTGGGGCATTCACAATTTCTGGAGGCAAGCTGTTCCACTGATCAACCAATCTGACTTTTATCCTTAGTTCTAAGTTACTTCTCTCCTTGTTTAGTTTTCCACCCATTGCTTCTTGTTCTACCCTCAGGTGCTTTGGAGAATAGGTAGACCCTTTCTTCTTTGTGGCAACCACTGAGATATTGGAACCCTGCTATCATGTCTCCCCTGGTCCTTCTTTTCATTAAACTAGCTATGGCCAGTTCTTGCAACCATTCTTCATATGTTTTAGCCTCCAGTCCCTAATCATCTTTGTTGCTCTTCTCTGCACTCTTTCTAGAGTCTCAACATCCTTTTTACATCATGGTGACCAAAAGTGAATGCAGTATTCTAAGTGTGGCCTTACCAAGGCCTTATACAGTGGTATAAACACTTCACGTGATCTTGATTCTATCCCTCTGGAGCTTAGAACTGTGTTGGCTTTTTGGCAGTGGCTGCACACTACTAGCTCATATTTAAATGGTTGTCCACTAGGACTCCAAGATCCCTCTCACAAGTTACTACTGTTGAGCAATGTACCACATATACTATACCTATGCATTTTGTTCTAAGTTCTGACTTAGGCTTCCTGATAAATAATAAAGCACAAATGCAGCCCCCCCCCCCAAAAAAAAATATATATATATATATATATTTTAAAGGCTGTGAATTATGTTCATTCCCCTAAGAAGTCCCAAACAATAAGTCCAGCAGAAGTCTTTTGGAAGAAGGCAGATAAGCACCAACCTTTATCTCTCTTGACATCCTGCCAAAGACCTAATTGGCAAGGAGCTTTGCAAGGCGGAACAGAACACGGAGTCAGAACAGAGTTATACTGGCCCAGAATTGAAGAAAGTTGCTTCCTGCAACGAGCATATCTGTTTGCTCCACTTTTATATCCTATGGAAGGGGCCAATTGTCTCCAAGACTTATTCCTGAGTAGCCCGTCTCCTCCATAACTGTTCTTGCTTTCTGGTAGCTCTGTGCATGCGCGCATTAGGAACAGACTCCCCCTGTTCCTCTGCCTTGTTCATGTCAGCCTCTGGAGGCTCTGAACTCAGCAGAGACCTCCCAGATGGCCTGGGCCCCCATCTCTGGCTCTGATACAGAGCCTTCTCCAGATTCCAGGCCTGGCCCATATTCCTCCCCAGCCTCCTCACTGTCCAAATCTGCTGCCAGCTCCACAGGCCGCTGATGGACCACAACATAGCATAGCATAGCATTTAGACTTATATACCGATTCACAGTGCTGTACAGCCTTTTCTAAGCAGTTTATAGAGAGTAAGCATATTGCCCCCAACAATGTGGGTCTAACCTTGGAAGGATGGAAGGCTGAGTCAACATTGAGCCTACTGAGATTCGATCTGCCAAACTGCTGGCAGCCGGTGATCAAAAGAAGGAGCTTGCAGTACTGCACTCTAAACCCTGCACCACAACAGTCAATAGGGAAGCCAGATTCATTTAACAACCATGTGGCTGAACAACTACAGTGATTCACAAAAAATGTCGTAAAGTGGGGCCAAAAATCACTTAACAATCATTTCGTTTAACAACAAAAATTTGGGGCTCAATTGTGGTCATATGTCAAGGATAACACATAGGATACAAACCACTTTTTTGACATTGAATCCAAAATGCTGCATAGACCTAAGGCTGAAGAATTTTGAATATTTTTCTTAGACTAGACTAGAATAATTTTATTGTCACTTGGAATGCACACTAATTGGCATAGATTAAAATGAAAATTTGGTTGCATACATCTCTGAAAGGGTCACCAACTGCAATATACACTACATAAACATGACAAAGTAAATAGTAAACCAACCAACAAATAATAAATAATACAAAATTATGCATAATCCACATATTTTATATGACATGGAAAAACAGAGTCTAGTCTGGATGCATTCGTGTACCTGGTGAGAAAAATGAATCTTTTTTTTTTTTTTAATTTTTTTATTATTAAAATATAGACATATACATCGTTATATACAAACATATGATACAAGATACAATGCAGGGTATATCACATATAAAGGGAAAGACAACAACAAAAAAAAAAAAAAAAAAAAAAAAACAAACAAACAAATAAAAACAAAACTAATAACAATATCGGCGAATAAGCAGGGGAGTTGAATTGAAAACGAAAATTAAATCTAGATATTTTGCTCAGTTAACATATTTCAAGTAGGTTATCAAGAGTGTTAGAAGCCAGCGTTGCGTTTACATATATTGTTAGGAAGTTTGCAAAAAATAATGATAGGTTTAGATAATTAAATAAATATACAGTCTCATGTAATAATATTAGATAATGAAATACTTTATACCGGATTTGTAACAGTTCATGGTTTGTTTATTTTTTTTTGGTTTTTAACCTTCTTAAAGCCTATTGGCCTCTCTGTTGCTTTCTAGCCATTTATAGAGAGGGTCCCAACAACTGTTAAACGTATCAGCTGGTTCGTTCCTGACTAATAGGGTCAGTTTCGACATTTCTGCGCAGTAACATTATTTTCCTAAGTATTGCTTCTTTTGGGGGAAGATCTTCATTTTTCCACCACTGCGCGTATGTAAGTCTTGCTGCAGTAGTTAAGTGGATGATAAGATGAGCTTGGGTTTTGACAGTTTTTGCCTAGTTATACCTAGTAGAAAACACTCAGGGGTTTTGTCGAACGTCAAATTTAATATTTCCTCAATCCAATTTCCAATCATCACCCAATAGGTTTTGGCTTTACTGCATTCCCACCATAGATGAAAGTAGGTACCCAATTCTTGTTGACATTTCCAGCAGATTGGTGAAAGTTTGTTGTTCACTTTGGTTAATTTAATTGGGGTAATATGCCAACGGTAAAACATTTTGACCAGGTTTTCTTTATAAGAGGTGGCAATGGTCAGTTTATAGTTCTTTGTCCAAAGTGTTTGCCATTCCTCCTCTTTTATCTCTTTTTTAAGATCAAGGTGCCATTTCTTAACATTGGATTTTTGGTTGAAAGAGTCCAAATCATTGTAATTTAAGTAGCCATAGAAGTTTTTGATTATCTTGTCTTGTGGACCTATACATAGTTTATCTAGCAAAGCATTTTTGGTAATCCCGGAATTTTTGGTGTCTTTGTTAAATTTGGTCTGGATCTGAAGGTATTCCCACCATTCCACTTTTTGGCCCAAGTTCTCTAGTTCTAATCTTGTTTTAATTGTCCCATTTGGGTTTAAAATGTCTTTATATCTTATTATATTATTTCTCTTATGTAAATTAGGATGTACATAGGCTTCTAAAGGAGCATACCACATGGGAATTCCTTTGTATAATTTAGTTTTGGTTTTTTTCCAGGTGCCAATTAACGATTTTCTAATCAGGTGGTTGGAGAAATATTTGTGGGTTGACGGCTTTTCGTCCCAGAGATAGTAATGCCACCCTGCATGGAGGTCATGGCCTTCTAATTTAAGAAGTCTAGTGTTTAATAAACTCATCCAATCTCTTGTCCAGTCTAGCGATGCAGCAGTATAGTAGTTCTTCCAATTTGGAAGAGCCAGACCGCCCTCTTCTTTTTTCCCTTGTAAGTATTTTAGACGAATTCGGGGCCGTTTGTTTTGCCAGATAAAATTGTTGGTTATTTTAGTCAAATTGGTAAAAAAATCCTGTTTTACTTGTATAGGGATAGTTTGAAATAAAAACAATATTTTAGGCAGAATGTTCATTTTTATGGCTGCAATTCTCCCAAGAAGAGATAGTTGTAAATTCCTCCATTTTGACAAGTCTTTATTTATCTTGTCCAGTAATATATCGTAATTATTTGATTTCAAGCTTGACACTCTATTTGTCAAATTGATGCCAAGGTATTTGATTTTTGTGACAATTTGAATATCCAACTTAGCAGATAAAATATCTTTTTGTGCTTGTTGCATGTTTTTTGTTAAAATTTGGGTTTTAGTTTTGTTTATTTTAAGGCCTGCCACTGTACCATATTCTTCCAGAACTTCTAATAATTTAGGACCTGATTTTAAAGGATCTTCTAAGATTAATACCAAATCGTCTGCGAAAGCTTGGAGCTTATAAATTTCTTTCTTACAGTTTAGACCCCGTATGTCTTCCTTGTCTCTAATTATTCTTGTTAGTACCTCAAGAGTTAAAATGAATAGTAAAGGGGACAATGGACAACCTTGTCTTGTGCCTTTATGTAAAGAGATTTTGGATGATGTATCTCCGTTGAGGATTATATAAGCCGATTGGACAGAATAAATAGCTTTTATTGCGTTAATAAATTTGGGGCCAAATTCCATATATTCAAGCTGTTTTATCATAAATTTCCAAGATACATTGTCGAAGGCCTTCTGGGCGTCGAGAAATATTAACGCCACTTGTTTCTCATTGTGGGCTTCATAGTATTCGAGCGTGTCAAGTACAATTCTAATATTATTCTTTAGCTGTCTCCCGGGGAGAAAACCGTTCTGATCTGGATGTATAAAATAATTTAAAAAACTTTTGATTCTATTCGCTAAGATAGAGGTAAATATCTTGTAATCTGCATTTAAGAGAGAGATCGGGCGATAATTAGCTATGTCTGTATGGTCTGTATCTTTTTTTGGAATTAACGCTAGGTTTGCTTCTGTCCATGAATTTGGGATTTTGCCTCTATCTAGAGCTTCGTTTAACGTCTCTAAAAAGGCTTTTTCCATTTCTTTAGGGAGGTCTTTATAAAGTTCTGTGGGGAGTCCATCCGGACCTGGTGCTTTGTTGTTTTTTTGATTTTTAATTACTTCCTTTAGTTCTGTTACAGTAATCGGTTTATTGATTATATTGACCATTTCTTGAGGTACTTTAGGGAGTTTAGCCTGATCTAGGGTTTCTTGAATTTTTGCGTCTTGGGTATTATTTTGTGTAGTTTCAGAATATTCATAAAGTTTACTATAAAAATCGCTAGCAATCGTTTTTTTCCTTTCCAAGTCATGACATGGTTCCCCATTTTTGTTTTTTAAACAGTTTATCAGTTTCTTTTCCTTTTGCTTCCTGAGCTTATTAGCTAGCCATTTGCTAGGTTTGTTGGCATTCTCAAAATTGTATTGGTTAGTTCTTTTTATTTGTTGTGCCCAGTTTTGTTGGTCGATTAAGTTTAGTTGGTGTTTAATATGTAGCATACTTCGTTTGATTTCTTTTTTAGTGGGGAAGTTCTGAAGTTCTTCTTCTAAAGCCCTATACTCTTCTTCTAAATTAGCTAACTTCTGTTTTTTTTGTTTAAATTCTCTAGCCATGAATGATATAGCTATCCCTCTAATAACAGCTTTGGCTGTGTCCCAAACATTTTGAAGGCTAGTGTCCTCTTTTAAATTTTCTTGGAAGAAATAGTTCATTTCAGTTTTAAGTTTTTGCTTAAAATCTTCCTGACTTAGAATAGATTTCTGGAGCGACCATCTACAACTCTGTTTATTCCCTTTCCAACAAACTTTGAGCGCACTGTGATCTGAAATATAATTGGGTTCTATATCTATCGAGTGGATTTTGGTGTTGATTTCTATTGTCGTCCAGACCATATCCAATCTTGACCAAGATTGATGCCTATCAGAATAAAAGGTAAATTTTTTAAGTTTGGGGTTTCTGTCCCTCCAGCTATCTTTCAATTTTAGTTCTTTAATTAGATCGAAAAAGGTTTTAGGTAGTATTCTTTTCTTTTGTTTAGTCTTTTTGTCATTCTTATAGTCCATTTCGTTGTTAGTTATGCCATTAAAGTCACCTAATAAGCAGATGTTCTCAGTGGAATGTTCTCTGATGGTGATTAATAGTTTTTTGTAAAAATTTTCTTGGCCTTCATTCGGGGCATAAATATTTATTAAAGTTATTTTGTCTTTTTCTATAGTAAGTTCTAGAATTAAAATTCTACCTTCTCTATCTTTATATTTCAATTCAGCTTGAATATTAGGATTGATATAACATATTACACCTCTCTTTTTTTCCCCCGCAAGCGATGTAAACAGATTTCCAAGTTTATTTCTTTTGAGTAGGTGCTCAAATTTTTTTTTGATGTGCACTTCTTGCAATGCAATAATGTCGAAGTTTAATTTAGCTAATTTATTTAAAGTTTGACTTCTTTTTTTTGGTGCATTTAGGCCATTTATGTTAATTGAGTAAAGTTCAATTCCTTTGTTTAATTTTTCTTGTGACAAGTTTAAGTTATCTGTACTTGGGTCTTGTTGCCCTAGTGCTTCTAGTTTCTTTTGGATATCCTGTATAGCCATTGTTGCCTAAAGTTAGTTTATCAGTAGCCTGAGTTCTTTCTAAACTTGTTGGGCTCTGTTCTATAGGTTGTACGCTAGTGGAAGGGAGAGTCGTTATTCCAGTATCGTCTTGATTTTCAGGGGTTCGGTCGGTAGAGAAATTTTTGTCGAAAAATTCCTCAGCTTTTTCGACAGAGTCTATTTTTATTTTCCTATCTTGCCAGGTCACCAGCATACCCTCTGGGACCAGCCATCTGAAATTTATATTGTGTCTGGTCAGTTTTGCTGACAGAAAGGTGTATGGCCTACGAAGGTCTCTGACGTGTTTTGGGACCTGTTTTAATATTACCAATTGTCTCCCTTTATGTTCTATAGGGTCTTCCCGGGCTCTGTGAAGGATTTCGTCCCTGACTGATTTTTTGATAAATTTGATGTGGACTTCTTTGGGGAGGTTGTGGCGTCTAGCGTAATTAGTGTTTATACGATAGGCTTCATCGATTTCGTTTAGCATTGTATCCTTTTCAATGCCCAGAGCCTTTGAAAGGATATCGGCCATAACATCTGGCAGGTCTTCACTTTTTTCCTCCCTAAGATTTTGAAATCTGAGATATTGGTTAGCTTTTTCGCTCTCTAATTGAATTACTGTGTTCTCTAAATCTTTGTTGGCGTGGATTAATTTATCTGTCAGGTCTTCCATTTGTTTGTGCTCTTGGTCTATTTTGTCTTCTAAGACCTGTATCCTCTGTTCTTGTTTAGTCATTTGTTGTTGAAAAGCCTCGTGCTTTTTGTCCATGTTCTGCATCCACTCTTTTAATTCGGATGTGTCACTCCTCACCTCACCTAGTTCTTTTTTAATATCCTGATGATTTTTCAACATTAGCTCCTGCATTTGAAGCAATGTAGCTTGGAGATCTTTATGAGAATTGGACCTCTCTCTAGGTATCATATCGTCGAGAGATCTCTGGGTAGAGGGGCTTGGTATAGCAGATGTAGAGTGGGTGATTGATTTTTTCCCTGATCCTAGCCTAGACAAATTAGAAAGGCTTGTCATTTTTATAGCTGACCACCAATTTGCCCACTGATACAGTTGTTTGATGGTCTGATCCAGAATTTGGTATCAATAAAGCAAAACAGTATATTTTAAGTAATGTGTAGTTAGGATATCAATTCCTGTTGGACTCAATATTAAACCTTAGAAGTTTAAAAATATTTCTTCCCTCTAGAGATTGTAGATACGTAAGGGAAGATAGAAGGAATGAGTTCGAACAGGTTATGTACAAATTAATTACTAAGTAACTATATATATGTAGATTAACCAAGGTATATAACTATTACAATGAAAATACTACCTTATCTTAATTATAGTAAGCTTCTAATTAAGGTGTCATTTACTATTGACAGGTAACTAATTGACAAAAACAGAGTAGTATATATAGATTAATTCAGAATATTATTGCCGGTATATCTTATCTTATATTTCTATTTCTATTGTTCTATTTCTATTAAATACCCAGTACAAGTTTTATAGTTTAGTGTTAGTACTTACAGAGTTAATAGTATATTCAAATATTCCTATAGCTAAGTTATTTTTACAGAAAAACAATAATTATCAATTAATATATACAAAAAATTAATAATAGCGGTTAATGTCTTGTTATGCTAAATATAATATACAATATATTAATTAGTAAAGTCAATAAGCTTATTCCTATAAATTCATTAGATTAGAGTTGATTTAGAGTTGAATTAGGCCTTAAGTTATTTGGTATAGATAATAACGATATAGAGTCGAGGGATACAAACTTGGTAAAGTACAGAAACCTTGTGTGGATCTTCAACTAATAATAGAGATTAGGAATTTGCGAGGCAATAGATCGTAAGAGTTATTTGTGCAGTTAAGCAATTAAATGGAGTTTCAAACCCTTCTAAATCTTCAAACTTTACTTCATGGAGTTCATGGAGTTCGGGTAGGATCTCAATGATGTCGCACGCTGATGTTGTTTTGAGTTCGTTATATCGCTGGGTCGGTTATTCAATAGGACCGATCTCTCTAGTAGTCTCTGGGGTGCTCCAGCCGCTTAAGATCTCTCCTGCAGCCTACCCCTCCCGATATCAGATGAAAGGGGTGCCTCCGCTAGCCGTCTCTCATATACCAAGAAAGTTGGAAATTGAAAAAGCCGACGCTTCCTCAACTCGCTCGCCTGTGACGCAGCAGCAATAACCAAGATCGAGGGGCCAGAGAGGAACCAGGAACCAGGAAGTGGATGAATCAGCTGTCTCGTTGAGTCCTCTTTAGAAGATTCCAGATTTAGCCATTTAAAAGTTCATTCGGTCTTATATATTTCCTCGCGGGACGTCAGATCTTCTTAGTACCAGTTATACGCTTTAGAAGATGTTATTGATTGCTTTCATAAATAGATATTGTGACTCAAAAAACAAACGCTCGCCGCCAGCCGGAAGGGGGAAGCTGTCAAATCCTCCCTCCTCCTTCCCTTGTTGTTGCTTGTCAGATTTTTAACTCTAGTGACGCCAGCTCGTATGTGAGGAAAACGAAGCTAAATTCGAAGATCTCACGTTCAATCCAGCTCCGGTATGTTAATCGTCAACTCCTCTACCCCGGTCGCCGTTGCTAGCGTTAGTTTAGTCACCACCAGCTGGGAACACTCTAGGCCGCCATGACGCTCCTAGCTTGCAGACACTCAGTCGTAGGGGGGAATATCCGCTCCGCCGATCGGGCTGCCGCCACAAATCGTGCTGACGGTATCCCCTTAACGCCAGACCCTTTTCCGCAGAGTCTGGGATCCCCTTGGGACCAAAGAGAATCTGAAAAACGGTGGTGTTTGGCGGAGCTCAGCTCCACACCGTCCGTTCTGTTCCGCAGTTGGCTCCGCCCCCCAAGTGAAGAAGAAAAATGAATCTTGATGATACAGGAAACAAAGCTGTTACAGAACAAGATAGTCCTATTAGAAATACAGTGGTACCTCATCTTACGAACGCCTCTTCTAATGAAATTTTCAAGATACGAACACCGGTGTTTAAGATTTTTTTTGCCTCTTCTTCCGAACTATTTTCACCTTACGAACCCAAGCAGCTGCTGCTGGATGAAGGGGTTTCTTTTTCCCCCTTTTTTGAAGAAAGAAAAGGGAGGGGCTGCTTGGGAGTAGGAACGATTTTGCAGAGAACAACGTGCTTGCAAAGGCACTGAAAGGGTGTCTTTTTAAGAAAGAAAAGGGAGGAGGGAGGGCAGCTTGGGGGAGGAAACATTTTGCATAGAACAACGTGCTTGCAAAGGCACTGAAACGGTGTCTTCCTTCCCACTCACCCTTTAGCTTAGCCTTGCTTCTTCCACCCGCCCCCTTTAGCTGCTCCTCCCTGCCCTCTGTTCGCCTCTCTTCTAAAGTTTGGGATTTTCCCGAAGGATTTGCACACATTATTTGCTTTTACATTGATTCCTATGGGAAACATTGTTTCATCTTACAAACTTTTCACCTAACTTTTCACTAAGCCAAGTTTGAGTCCTTGTAAAAAAATTTCCCTGCATATCTGAAACTTGAAATTTCATGACTTTTCATCATTTCAGGGGTTCTCTCTATGAGAATTTTTTTTGGGGGGTGGGGGGGCTTAGTTTTTGCTGGGCAAAAAAAGTTACAAATCTTCTGTTCCCGGGTCACCCGGACCGAAAACTCTTCATTTGAAGTGCTTATGTTTGGTCTTTTTGAAAGCTTTTTTCACTTGGAAAGTAGTCTGAACATTTCTGCACACAATGATATGAAAATTGAAATGAAAAAAGTAAATCTTATTGGTTTATTTTGCGGATATAATGCACGCCCCCCCCCCATTTTTGTGAATTTTTTTTCAATTTATGGATAGTTTTGCTTGCAAAATGCATTCTATTTTACTAAAGTTGGTGTGGGATTGGTAGCTTGAACATTTCTAAATATAAGAAAAATATAAAGGAACTGAAAAAAATGATTCTTATTGGTTTTTTAATATCAGAAATAAGGCCTCCCCCCCCCTTGGCTGCTTGCAACCATTTTCACTTTTTATTTTTTTATGCTCCAAATCCGAAATATTCTTTAAAATCTTAGGCATTCATTTACTCAATTTAACAATGCTGATCATCAAAAAATATTTTTGGGGTGGTGGCTAATTGTTTTCTGGGCAAAAAAAAATCATAACTTCGAGTCTGTTTCTGTTCGTATATGACCGGACCAAAAATAATTTTTTTAGGTACTTGAATTTGATCTTTTTGAAAACTTTTTCAACTGGAAAACTAGTTTGAACATTTATGAACATAAAGTGAAGACTATTTTTTTTAAAAATGGGGGGGGGTGCATTTCATCAACAAAATAAACCAATATGCATCAATTTTTCCAGTTCAATTTTCATATCATTATGTTCAGAAATGTTCAAGCTACCAATCCCACACCAACTTTAGTAAAATAGAATGTATTTTGCAGGCATAATTATCAATAAACCTAAAAAAAATTCACAAAAACGGGGGGGGGAGGCATATTTATGTGCAAAATAAACCAATAAGGATTAATTTCTTCAGTTCAATTTTCATATCATTGTGTGCAGAAATGTTCAGACTACTTTCCAAGTGAAAAAAGTATTCAAATTGACCAAACATAAGCACTGCAAATGAAGAGTTTTCGGTCCGGGTCAGGGTGACCCGGGAACAGAAGATTTGTAACTTTTTTTAAACAGAACAGCAGGGTTAAGTTCGTATGATGAGGTACCACTGTACTTTGAAATCTTCCCCCCAAGAGGGGAGTAACAGAAAGAGACCATAAAGTGGATGTGTGAGGTCTCTAACAATGCTTTGAGGTCTAAGCAAATAGCACTTCTAAGCAGTCTTTTGAATAACAGGAAGCGAGCTTCCTATAATCTTCTCATTTGTCCTTACCACTCACTGTATGGACTTTCTGCTGCCATCAAACCAAACATGCAGTTTGTTAAAATGTTCTCAATTGTGCCTCTGTAAAAAGTGGCCAGGACAGAAGGAGAAAGACGTGATCTCCTCATCCAATACAGGAAATACAGATGAACATTAAAACAAGTGCTGCTTGCAATCCAGAAGCTATAAATTTCTCACCCTTGATCTAAATTTTCAGCATGAAGCCAATAAGGGCGTTATTAACTTGCTTGGAAACTGGTCTATCTTCTTACAGCTTGATCTTGTCTTGCGCCAGGAGCTTAGAAACCTTAGAAAAGACATGGTCAAATGCATCCTGACCTCTGGAAAGAGCAATATTCAAATATGGTTTATAAACAAGCTGAGGATCTGAAGAGCTTGAAAGCTTTCTTCATCTAAGAAAAAAATTATTTCAGCAGTAGGCATTAGCTTGAAAGGCTTCTGTTTCATCCTTCGCTTTCTTTTTCTTTCTATTTTTTAAGCTCTTAAGGCTTGTTAAACTCCTGCAGAATTGAGGGTGGAAGAGACACTTAATCTAACGGGCTCTTTTTATGCAATCTCTCCGGTTTTTTAATTAGTTTCTCAGATACCCAAACTGTTGGTGGGAGTAAGAAAAGAAAGCCCATTTGAAACAGACAATTAAGCTAGGTTATCGGAGCACAACAACAAGGATTTATACATCCAGTGTGTTTTTGCAAATGTGCGTGGGGGGGAGGGGGGAGCTGTGGTATTAAGCACCAAAGTCTTAATGGAATTTCTTTCTTTTCAATTCCCCACCTCCTTCCTTGTGATGGATGAGACTTTTGAGTCACAGACAATGAAAATGATAATAAAATTTAGTTCTTCTCCCCTGCCACACACACTCCCGCCCCAAACTCTCCTCTGTTTAAAATACATGGCATCGGACCAGAATAGCTACAAGACCGCCTTCTGCCGCACAAATCCCAGTGGCCAATTAGGTCCCACAGAGCTGGCCTTCTCTGGGTCCCGTCGACTAAACAATGTCGGCTGGCAGGGCCCAGGGGAAGAGCCTTCTCTGTGGTGGCCCCGGCCCTCTGGAATCAACTCCCTCCAGTGATTTGAACAGCCCCCACCCTCCTTGCCTTCCATAAAATGCTGAAGACTCACCTCTATCGCCAGGCGTGGGGATGATTACCTCCCCCCTTTGTTGTTTTTCTGACCTTAATTGGGTTGAGTGTGTACGAGTGCGTAGTTGTGATTTTATGATATTTATTATGTTATATTAATGTTTTTTTAGTTGAGTTTTTAAATTTGAATATTAGATTTGCAATGTATTGTATGTTGTGAACTGCCCCGAGTCTTTGGAGAGGGGCAGCATACAAATCTATTATTATTAATTAATTACATCTCTGCTTTGAGCCTGACTCAAACCTTTTAGTGCCGTGATGGTGAACCTATGGCATGCTTGCCACAGGTGGCACATGGAGCCATATCGGAGGGCAGGCAAGACATTGCCCTATTTCAGCTTTATGTGCGTGCTGGCCAGCTGATTTTCAGCTTTGGGGAAGACTGTTTCGCCCCCTCAGGATGCTTCAGGGAAGGTTCCTTAAAGCCCCAGAGTGCAAAAAAAACACCCACCGGGCAAACCGGAAGTTCAGAAAATGCTTCCCTCAACCCTTTGGAGTGAAAGAAAACCAGCACAATAGGCCCAGTTTTTTTCACTGCCCCAGGCTTCAGTGAGGCCTGAGGCCTATGCACATACGCAGGGACCGGAAGGGGGGGGATTGTGCACAAGTGTAGGAGTAACACAGGGGTGTGCATGCATGCTAGCACAGACACACACACACACACTTTTGGCATACGAACCAAAATAGGTTTGCCATCACTGCTTTAGTGAAAGGTCTAATCTAAGGTCTTTTTCTGCCGTCAATCTTCTATGTTTCTATGTTTCTAATCCAACAGCGGGTATACTCAACCTAGAAGAGAGCAATTGACCAATGGGCATGCATGTGGCAACCAGCTGCTCTTCCATGGTTTTTTTTATTATTATTATTATTATTATTATTATTATTATTATTATTATTATTAATTGGATTTGTATGCCGCTCCTCTCCGCAGACTCAGGGCGTCTAACAACAGTAACAAAACAGTATAATCCAATACTAAAAACAGTTAAAACCCATTATATAAAAATCAATCATACATACAGACATACCATGCATAAAATTTTAAGGCCTAGGGGGAAAGTGTATCTCAATTCCCCCATGCCTGGCGGCAGAGGTGGGTTTTAAGCAGCTTACAAAAGGCAAGGAGGGTGGGGGCAATTCTAATCTCGGGGGGGAGTTGGTTCCAGAGGGCCGGGCCGCCACAGAGAAGGCTCTTCCCCTGGGTCTCGCCAAACGACATTGTTTGGTTGACGGGACCCGGAGAAGACCCACTCTGTGGGACCTAACTGGTCGCTGGGATTCGTGCAGCAGAAGGCGGTCCCTGAGATAATCTGGTCCGGTGCCATTAAGGGCTTTATAGGTCATAACCAACACTTTGAATTGTGACTGTAAACTGATCGGCAACCAATGCAGACTGCGCAGTGTTGGTATGACATGGGCATATTTGGGAAAGCCCATGATTGCTCTTGCAGCTGCATTCTGCACGATCTGAAGTTTCCGAACACTTTTCAAAGGTATCCCCATGTAGAGAGCGTTACAGTAGTTGAGCCTCGAGGTGATGAGGGCATGAGTGACTGTGAGCAGTGACTCCTGGTCCAAATAGGGCCGCAACTGGTGCACCAGGCGAACCTGGGCGAATGCCCCCCTTGCCACAGCTGAAAGGTGTTTCTCTAATGTGAGCTGTTGATCGAGGAGGACGCCCAAATTGCGAACCCTCTCTGAGGGGGTCAATGATTCTCCCCTCAGGGTAATGGACGGACAGATGGAATTGTCCTTGGGAGGCAAGACCCACAGCCACTCCATCTTGTCTGCGATGCTCATGCCCACAGAGGGATGGAACCCATAGGAGCAGCTGACAACAGCATGCCTGCCTATAGAGAGGGCTCTGCATGCCACCTCTGGCATGCTTGCCATAGGTTTGCCATCACAGGCTTGGAAGAAATCTTGCACAGCCTCTCTTTAGCTCAGAGTTGATAAACATTTCCTGCCCCGAAGCCACATCAATAAAACATAGAACAGTAGGGTTGTAAGAGTCCTTGGAGCAGGGCTGTCTGAACAGCATTATGGGCCACGGGCAAAGAGTGTGCTGGGGCCCTTATGACAACTACTCACAGGAATAAAAATCTAAATGGCCGATAAAATTAAACATATATTTATTTTATTGGCACTTCCAACACAATTGGTGTTGAAACATTATAAAACATGCTGTGCAGCAGCAACTAATCAACATGATAAACATTTGAACAATACACGAGTCTTGAAAAACACAGTATCATTTAGTAAGCCACGCAGATGCTGTATTTATATGATACAAGGTGCATTGTATCGCACAAATCCCAGTGACCGATTAGGTCCCACAGAATCAGCCTTCTCCAGGTTCCGTTGACAAAACAATGTCATTTGGCAGGACCCTGGGGAAGAGACTTCTCTGTGGCGGCCCCGGCCCTCTGGAACCAATTCCCCCCAGAGATTAGGACCGCCCCCACCCTCCTTGCCTTCCGTAAACTACTGAAAACCCACCTATGTCGCCAGGCATGGGGAAATTGATTCTCCCGGCTGCCCCAGTTTATGTATGGTGTTGTGTTTAGCTCTGGCCCTGCTCCTGCCCCAAGGACTGTGGATGTGGGGGAGACATCCACATGCTGCAGGCCTGTTTTGCTCCCGGTGGAATCTGCTGATGAAGGCTCCTCTGACCAAGAAGACATGACTGACAGGGAGGAGGAGAGTGTGGCAGACAGCTCAGAAGGATATCAATTCTCTAGCTCCTCCTTGGATTCAGAACAAGAGTTAATGATATAGCCATGCATGAGGAGAGCAATGCATAGGCAATAACAACTGAGAGATTATTATCAAAGAAAATGAGGCCACCTGTGGTTGGGTGGGGCTGTGGTAATTAGTGAGGCTGCTATAAATAGCAGCCTGTGGGTTTGGCCATTGTGGTGCAAGCTAAGTATCACAGAACTGATAAGGGACTTGTATAAATTACCAGTTTGTTTGGAGATGAGTGCTCTTTGCTATACCAAAAGAGGGCTTGGTTTAAGTGAATTTTCATTATAAAGAACATTGTTTTGAATTTTCAAACGTGTGTGTGTCTGAAATTTGTACCTGTGAATTTTTGGAGGATTCTACCAGAGAGCCCGACAGAACATATGGTATGTTGATTTGTGTGATTGTTTTAATAAGGGTTTCTTAATTGTTCTGCTTTTTAACATTGGATTTGTAGACTGTATTGTTTGTTGGGAGCCGTTCCGAGTCCTCGGAGAGGGGTGGCATACAAATCAAATAAATAAATAATAAATAAATAAATTGAAGGGTTAATACGCACAGATTAGTATGGGCCTCCTATGCTCGTGGGGCCCATGGGCAAGTGCCCATCAGGCCCATGCATTAAGACAACTCTGCCTTGGAGGTCTTCTAATTCAACCTATTGTTCTGGCAGGAGACCCTAGGCCAGTCATGGCAAACCTTTTTTTGGCTCACGAGCAAAATAGGTCTGTGTGCATGTACCCACACCCATTCCCTCCCCTCCACATGTGCATCCCTGTGCTGCCTCTGTGAATGCATAACATTCCCACACATCTCCATGCATGCGCATAGGCCTCACTGGATCTTGTGACTGTGAAAAAAACCAGGCCCGTCATGCTGGGTTTTGTTTTGTTTTTTCTCACTCCAGAGAATTGAGGGAGACTTCCTAAAGCCCTGGAGTGCAAAAAACAGCACAATGGACAAACCAGAAGTGCTTTTTCCAAACTTCCAAACTTTCGGAGTGATTTTTTTTAAACTCCAAAAAAGAGCCTACAGGCAAACTGGAAGTTTGGAAAAACAGACTTCCATTTTGTCCATTATACTGTTTTTTGCACTCTGGAGGCTTCAGAGAAGCTTCCCTGAAGTCCCTGGAGGACAAAAACGGCCTTCCCCATGGTCGAATATTAGCTGGAGCTGACATAGGGTTCTCCCAAAATGCTTCTATTAATTTGCTGGCTTCCAAAAGCCAAGCACTTCTGTTCTATTCTTTTTCTCTCTCCGTTTCTCCCTGACCCCCTTTTTCATCTTTTCTTTCACCAAAAGCCCTGTTGGTGCAAAATGGCACAGGGATAAAACTGCAGTTATTGCAAGTAAACTCTGCCCACAGCCTGGAGTTCGATCCTGGCCGGCTCAAGGTTGACTCAGTCTTCCATCCTTCTGAAGTTAGTAAAATAAGGATCCAGATTGTCCCAAAGGTGCTTTTTGGGGTTTTCTTTTGGAGACATTTCACTTCTCATTCGAGAAGCGTCTTCAGCTCTGACTGAATAGTGGGGAACGGAAGGATTCTGAACATAAATATAAATCCTTCCATTCCCCACCATCCAGTCAGAACTTGAGAAGCTTATTGGATGAGAAGTGAAACATCTTCGAAGCAAAACCAGAAAGTCCAGTTGTCTCTGGAGAAAAAACAAAACCCACCTTTGGGAGAACCATGACCTGGATGACTGAGAATCTCCATAGACAAGGGCCCAGATTGTTGGGGCAATATACACAAAGAGTGATGGGCGAACACAACAGTGTTCGGGTTTGGCAAGTTCGGACAAACTTTACGCAAAATTCGGCAGAACCCGAACCGAACCCGAACTCGAACCCGAACGGGGAATCCCTCCCACGAAGAGATTCCGGGGGCAGAGCTTTGACGTGACCGGCAGGTTGCTAAGGACGCCAAGGTGATCACTTCCTGGATTCCATGGAATCCAGGAAGTGATCACCTTGGCGTCCTTAGCAACCTGCCAGTCACGTCAAATCTCCGAATGCTGAATACGACCCCGAACTTTGCCCGAAGTTTGAAAAAAAATTGTGTTTGTGTTCGGCATACCGAACACTGCAAAATTTGGTACAGACCCGAATTGTGCGGGTTCGGTTCGCCCATCACTATACACAAATAATATTTACATTATAGACCACCTAAAAAGTGCTCTAAAATGCCAGGTGAGCCTTGGTGGTGCAGAGGTAGAGGGCAGTACTGCAAGCTGTTTCTGCTGACTACTGGCTGTAGTTCACCAGTTCGAATCTCACCACCGGTTCAAGGTTGACTCAACCTTCCATCCTTCCGAGGTGGGTAAAATGAGGACCCAGATCATTGGGGGTGATATGCTGACTCTGTAAACTGCTTAGAGAGGCCTGTAGAGAACTGTGAAGCGGACTATAAGTCCAAGTGCTATTGCTAAGTGCTATTGCTAAATGATGCTAGATAAGCCTAAATGATATTGCTATAGCTATTCTTTTTCGAGTTCTTTTAGTTTCGTTTAGACTCATTCCTGTGCTTAAAATTTTCAGTAAAGCTGTAATAGCAAGTATCTTTTCCCTTTTATCTTACTTTTTCCTCGTAATCACAAATAATGGAGCTGTTCAAGAACCAGGCGTTTTCAACATTATTATCTTTCTGAGATGAATTGCTCCAGCTAAATGGTTGTTAGGCATTACAACTTATAAACATTGAAATAGAATTCTTAAACAGCACACGGCGGAGTTTGGGAAATGAGTCAAAGATTTTATCTTTTGCTCTGAAGCTAAGCTCCAGATTTGTATCCATAAACGTATTTATCAAATATATTAGTGGCACTGAATGAAGCCCTCGGATCTCAAAGGGAAATGAAATGAAAACATGGATGGCGGTATTGAAAAAGAAGCCCCCTGTAAAGCTAGTCCTTAGATATGACAGCTCACTTAGTGACTGTTTGATGTTACATAGAAACATAGAAGACTGACGGCAGAAAAAGACCTCATGGTCCATCTAGTCTGCCCTTATACTATTTCCTGTATTTTTATCTTAGGATGGATATATGTTTTTCCCAGGCATGTTTAAGTTCAGTTACTATGGATTTACCAACCACATCTGCTGGTAGTTTGTTCCAAGGATCTACTACTCTTTCAGTAAAATAATATTTTCTCATGTTGCTTTTGATCTTTCCCCCAACTAACTTCAGATTGTGTCCCCTTGTTCTTGTGTTCACTTTCCTATTAAAAAGACTTCCCTCCTGAACCTTATTCAACCCTTTAACATATTTAAATGTTTCGAACATGTCCCCCCTTTTCCTTCTGTCCTCCAGACTATACAGATTGAGTTCATTAAGTCTTTCCTGATACGTTTTATGCTTAAGGCCTTCCACCATTCTTTGGACCCATTCAATTTTGTCAATATCTTTTTGTAGGTGAGGTCTCCAGAACTGAACACAGTATTCCAAATGTGGTCTCACCAGTGCTCTATATAGTGGGATCACAATCTCCCTCTTCTTGCTTGTTGTACCTCTAGCTATGCAGCCAAGCATCCTACTTGATTATGACAAACGTCTGTAACTATGAAAAAGATCCTGAAAACATCAAGACAGATGTCACTCTTACTAAGTAGAGTAGATAAGAAACAGATAGGAACTAAGGAGAAATTTCCTCACAGTTAGAACAATTAATAACTGGAACAAATTGCCTCCAGAAGTTGTAAGTTTTTAAGAAGATGTTGGATAACCATTTGTCTGAAGTGGTGTAGGGTTTCCTGCCTAAGTAGTGGGTTGGACTAGAAGACCTCTAAGGTCCCTTCCAATTCTGTTGTTTTTGTTGCTGCTGCTATTATTATCATTATCATTATTATTATTAGTTTTGTTCTCCAGTCCCTTAATCGTGTTAGTTGCTCTTCTCTGCATTTTTTCCAAAATCTCAACCTCACAACAAACAGAGACTATGGATGATGAGTCTTTCAGCAAAGAACTGTGAACTTGTTCTTAAAAGAACTTATTGTTTTATCCTTTGCCAGTACCGAATAGTATACATTCTTTTCTCTGTCATCTTAGCCTTTCTTTGACCTATTTAGTTGCTGGGACAAATGTGATTTGCCGGAGGGCAACTGCCCGTGAACATGCTTGTAAACCAGTTGCAATCTTAAATCTCTATCTGATCTGATCTTGATGAATTGCTTCCCAATCCTAGGGATTGGTGGATGATGTTATCACACTGCCAATTGAAAGCTCTGTTTTTTTCATTCCCAGTGCAGGCAGTCCTTGGCTTTAATGATTCCTTTAGCAACTGTTTGCAAGGCAATGGTACTATGGAAAGTGACTTACAACCGGTTCTCACAATAGAACAGTTGTGACATCCTCATGGTGCCATGATCAAAATTTGAATACTTGGCAAATGGCATGTGTTTAAGATAAGATAACCTTTTTGTCATGTTTTTTTTTTATTGTGAGAATACTGCTCCAAATTTAAAGTGAAATTCTGCTGCGTGCTCTCAAAAGAAACTACCGGTATCCATATATATGTACTGCCTTGGAAATGGCCCTGGGTTGGGCCGAGAGGCAAATAAGGAGCTGTGGTGTTCCTTCAATACACCAGGGTGATTCGACACAAAAATATGTAACCCTTCCCTGGTGCAGAGCTGAAGGGATTGGATACTGTAGCCTAGAGCAGTGTTTCCCAACCTTTTTTGAGCCGCGGCACATTATTCATATTTTCAAAATCCTGGGGAACACTGAACGGGGGGACGGGGGGGCGGGGGGGCTAAAGAAAAGTTTGGACAAAAAAAATATCTCTTCCTCCATTTCACTCTATTTGTCCCTCCCTCTTTCTCTCCCTTCCTTCCCTTCTTTCTCTCTCTCCATCCCTCTTTCCTTCTTCCTCTCTTTTTTGCTCTCTTTCTCTCTCCCTCCTTCCCTCCCTCTATGTCTTTCTCTCTCCCTTGCTCTCTCTCTGCCTCTCTTGCTATCTCTCTTTCATTCTCTCTCTTTCTCTCTCTTTCTCTGTCTCTCTTGCTATGTCTCCTTCTTTCTCTCTCTATCTCTTTCTCTCTCTCTTTCTCTGTCTCTCTCTCTGTCTCTCTTGCTATCTCTTTCTCTCTCTTTCTTTCTCTATCTCTCTGTCTCTCTTTCTCTCTCTTGCTATCTCTCTTTCTCTCTCTTTCTGTGTCTCTTACTATCTCTCTTTCTCGCTCTCTATCTTTCTCTCTTTCTCTGTCTCTCTCTCTGTCTCTCTTGCTATCTCTTTCTCTCTCTCTCTCTCTTTCTATCTCTCTCTCTCTCTCTCTTGCTATCTCTTTCTTTCTTTTTTTCTCTCTCTCTCTTGCTATGTCTCTCTTTCTCTCTCTCTTGGGCGGGGGGTGGGGGCTAAAGAAAAGTTTGGACAAAAAATATATATCTTCATTTCACTCTATTTCTCCCTCCCTCTTTCCTCCCTCCCTCTTTCCATTTTATCTCTCCCTCCCTCTTTCCTTTCTATCTCTCCCTCCCTCCCTCTTTCTTCCATCCCTCTTTCCTTTCTATTTTCTTTCTATCTCTCCCTCCCTCTTTCCATTGTATCTCTCCCTCCCTCTTTCCTCCCTCCCTCCTTTCTATCTCTCCCTCCCTCTTTCCTCCCTCCCTCCCTCTTTCCTTTCTATCTCTTTTCTTTCTCTCTCCCTCCCTCTTTCCATTCTATCTCTCTCTCCCTCTTTCCATTGTATCTCTCACTCCCTCTTTCCTCCCTCCCTCCCTCTTTCCTTTCTATCTCTCCCTCCCTCTTTCCTTTCTATCTCTCCCTCCCTCTTTCCTCCCTCTTTCCTTTCTATCTATTTTCTTTCTATCTCTCCCTCCCTCTTTCCATTGTATCTCTCCCTCCCTCTTTCCTCCCTCCCTCTTTCCTTTCTATCTCTCCCTCCCTCTTTCCTTTCTATCTATTTTCTTTCTATCTCTCCCTCACTCTTTCCTCCCTCCCTCTTTCCTTTCTATCTCTCCCTCCCTCTTTCCTTTCTATCTATTTTCTTTCTATCTCTCCCTCCCTCTTTCCTACCTCCCTCCCTCTTTCCTTTCTATCTATTTTCTTTCTATCTCTCCCTCCCTCTTTCCTCCCTCCCTCTTTCCTTTCTATCTATTTTCTTTGTATCTCTCCCTCCCTCTTTCCACTGTATCTCTCCCTCCCTCTTTCCTCCCACCCTCCCTCTTTCCTTTCTATCTCTTTTCTTTCTATCTCTCCCTCCCTCTTTCCATTCTATCTCTCTCTCCCTCTTTCCATTGTATCTCTCCCTCCCTCTTTCCTCCCTCCCTCTTTCCTTTCTATCTCTCCCTCCCTCTTTCCTTTCTATCTCTCCCTCCCTCTTTCCTCCCTCTTTCCTTTCTATCTATTTTCTTTCTATCTCTCCCTCCCTCTTTCCATTGTATCTCTCCCTCCCTCTTTCCTCCCTCCCTCTTTCCTTTCTATCCCTCCCTCCCTCTTTCCTTTCTATCTCTCCCTCCCTCTTTCCTTTCTATCTATTTTCTTTCTATCTCTCGCTCCCTCTTTCCTCCCTCCCTCTTTCCTTTCTATCTCCCCTCCCTCTTTCCTTTCTATCCTTCTCTCCGTCCCTCAGCGGCGGCAAAGAAGAAGGAAGGCAGGCTGCAGAGGGCACTGAGGACAAGAGCGCTCGCTCACTCCCTCACCCTCTGACTTCCCTCCCTCACTGTTGAAGGGATGAGTGCGGGCACGAGCGCGCGCGCGCGCGGGCCCGTTGCAAGCAGTTTGGTTTTTTTTCCCTTCCCCCGGCTCACGGGAGAGAGAGAGAGAGAAAGAAAGAGCGCAGCCAGGGAAAGCAGCCTCGAGCCGAGTGCGAACTGCAGGATGCGGCAAAGGACTCCTTGCCAACCAAAAAAGGGGTGGGGGTGGTGAAGGCAAAGCCTGGGAGGCGGGGAAGGGAAGAGCGGGAGACCCCCAGACAGAATGGCTGAGGGGAAGGAAAGACGGAAGGAAGGAGGGATTGAGAAGCGAAGCCAGGGAGGGCTGAGAGAAAAGGGGAGCGACGCGCGAGGGAGAGAGGGGGGGCGGGCATCCTGAAACGGACGGAGAAAGCCCTCTCTCGCAGCGAAAGCGCTCCCAGCCAGGGGTCTGTGAGAGAGGGCATTCTCCGTCCGTTTCGGGAAAGCCCGCCCCGGCACCCGCAGCGCCCCGCCCAGCTGGAGCTTCCCTAGGAGCTCCGCGGCACACCTGGCTGTGTCTCGCGGCACACTAGTGTGCTGCGGCACACCGGTTGGGAAACACTGGCCTAGAGGATAATTCTCTGCCTTGCAAGGCAAAGGTTGCAGGTTCAAGTCCCAGTGGGTATGGCTAGCTGATGAGGCTAAAATAGGGCCGAAATAGATCTATCCTAGTCTCCCTTAAGTTTCAAATTCAGCAAAAAAACATGTGACACATACAGATAGAATTGTCGGCTATCAATAAAATTAACTGCCTTGGAAATGGCCCTGGGTTGGGCCGAGAGGCAAATAAGGAACTGTGATGTTCCTTCAATACACCAGGGTGATTCAACACAAAAATATGTAACCCTTCCCTGGTGCAGAGCTGAAGGGATTGGATACTGTAGCCTAGAGGATAATTCTCTGCCTTGCAAGGCAAAGGTTGCAGGTTCAAGTCCCAGTGGATATGGCTAGCTGATGAGGCCAAAATAAGGCCGAAATAGATCTATCCTAGTCTCCCTTAATTTTCAAATTCAGCAAAAAAACATGTGATATATATATATATATATATATATATATATATATATATATATATATATATATATATTTATGTCGGATCACCCTGGTATATATTGCCTTGAGGCAAAAAGGAGCTGTGACGTTCCTTCAATATATACCATTAAAAAAAAACATATAGCCCCTCCCTTATACAGAGCTGAAGGGATCAGGTCTGGTGGCTCAGCTGTTAATTCTCTGCCTTACAAGGCAGAAGCTGCCAGATCAAATCCCAGTAAGGGTGTGGCTAGCTGATGAGGCCAGAACAAGGCCGAAATGGTGCCATCCTAGTCTCCCTTAATTTTAAAATTTCAGCAAAAAAAACATTGATACATACATGTATGTATGTATGTATGTATGTATGCACAAAAATATGCATTATCTACATGTGTATTTACACACACGCATATACAGCTCTTCTAACATTATACACATTCAACCTCATTTACTGCCAGTTTACCTCAGGGCCCCCTGCAGCCAAGCCATCCATGCCCCGACAGCTGCCTCATGGTTCACAGTGCCAACACCCATGTGCCGCAGGAGCCCACATGACCACCAGCCCACTTCTTGTTCTTGCCTGAGGCTTCAATGGAGCAGGAGGCCGAGAGGTGTGTTGCCAGGGGTGGATTCTGCTTACCTTTGCCACCAGTTTTCCTGCTAACATTGCATGTGTGTCCCCAAGATTCCACCTGAAACACAACTAAGGTACTCATCAGCTATGCTTTGGGCTAATAAATAAAGCTCAGTATTAACCCAAGGGGCAGGCGGGAAGTCTCTTTTCGAAGCATGGGAAGAGGAGAAGTCATCAGAATTAGTAAAAATTTGTGAAAAAATCCCCCCCAAAAGATGGCAGCACCCATGGACCAGCACCAACCGAACCAGATCCATGACACCATCATCACATCAACAGTGAGTCACTAATGGTTTGGCCGATCTTGTCCGAACTGGGAGGAACCCACTTGTGGTGTGTTGGTGCCATGGCTGTGAGGGGAAGCACATATCAGGGAGTGGATGGCCTGGCTGCAGGGCCCAGAGGTAAGCCAATAAGGGGCCTTCCATCCTTCCAAAGTCGGTAAAATGAGGACCCAAATTGTTGGGAACAATATGCTTACTCTCTGTAAACTACATAGAGAGGGCTGTAAAGCACTGTGAAGTGGTATATAAGTCTAAATACTATTGCCATTAAACAAAATGTTCTACATCAAGGACTACCTGTACAGTGGTACCTCTACTTAAGAACGCCTCTACTTACGAACTTTTCTAAATAAGAACTGGGTGTTCAAGATTTTTTTTGCCTCTTCTCAAGAACCATTTTCCACTTACAAACCCGAGGCCCGAAACTGTAGGGAGAAGCATCCGTGGGGCCTCTCTAGGAATCTGCTGGGAGGAAACAGGGCCAGAAAAGGCAGGGAGAAGCCTCCATGGGGCCTCTCTAGGAATCTCCTAGGAGGAAACAGGGCCTCCACCCTCCCTGTGGTTTCCCCAATCGCACACATTATTTGCTTTTACATTGATTCCTATGGGAAAAATTGCTTCTTCTTACAAACTTTTCTACTTAAGAACCTGGTCACAGAATGAATTAAGTTCGTAAGTAGAGGTACCACTGTATATGCGGCTCTGTTCCCCTGAAGGAAACGCAGGGTAGAAATCAAACAAATAATTTGATTCAGTCCACATCTTCTTGATACCATTAAAAGACACACCTGTGTGATCTTGCAGACGAGCGTATTGGCTCAGCGGTTCCATTCAATGCATCAAATTAATTGGGTGTCCAGTTCAAAAAGATGACTCGAGCGAATCAGAGCTTCACCCAGACTCAGTAAATTGTTAGCATGTTGGTGTCCAAGATAATCTTTGAACAACAAAAGAGACCATTGACAAAAATTGGGGCTTGTGAGTGTTAGCTTTCTGGAAGCTTGATATCCACCGAGCATGAAAAGAAATATCTTCAGGATAACAGTAGTAGAACAAAAGAATCAATTACGCTGAGTAGATTAAAAGAATGAGGTGGGGGAAGGAGCAGGGAAGGTAAATTTGGAATTTGTAGGCATATTGCAGCGGAATGCATTGCTGATTGGTTTTCGGACACAATTCAAAGTGTTGGTAATAAAGCCCTACATGGCATCAGACCAGATTACTTACAGGACTGCTTTCTGCCGCATATTTATTATTTTTATTATTTATTTATTTATTTATTTATTTATTAGATTTGTATGCCGCCCCTCTCCGTAGACTTGGGGCGGCTAACAACAGTAAAAAGACAATATGAACAAATCTAATATTAAAAATAATGTAAAAAAACCCCAATTTAAGAAACCAATCATACATACAGACATACCATGCATAAATTTTATAAGCCTAGGGGGAAGGGAATATCTCAATTCCCCCATGCCTGATGACAGAGGTGGGTTTTAAGGAGCTTATGAAAGGCAATGAGGGTAGGGGCAACTCTGATATCTGGGGGGAGTTGGTTCCAGAGGGTTGGGGCTGGCACAGAGAAGGCTCTTCCCCTGGGTCCCGCCAAACGACATTGTTTAGTCAATGGGACTCAGAAAAGGCCAACTCTGTGGGACCAAACTGCTCGCTGGGATTCATGCGGCAGAAGACGGTCCCATAGATATTCTGGTCCGATGCCATGAAGGGCTTTATAGGTCATAACCAACACTTTGAATTGTGACCGGAAATATACTCCCAGTGACCGGTAAGGTCCCGCAGAGTCGACCTTCTCCAGGTCCCATCAACTAGACAATGTCTAGGGAAAGAGCCTTCTCTGTGGGGGCTCCGGCCTTCAGGAATCAGCTTCCCCCAGAGATTCATACTGCCCCCACCCTCCTCACCTTTTGTAAGAGTCTTAAGACTCATCTGTGTCGCCAGGCTTGGGGTGCTTAGCTCCCTGGCCAATGAATGTCATATATGACTGATTTTTTAAAAATAAAATTGGGGATTACAGATTTGTATATTTAGTCTTCAATTAATTGGATTTAGGCTACTATATTGTATTGTTTTCTTTTTTATATGTGGTAAGCTGCCTCGAGTCCTGGCGAGGACAAATAAAGAGAAATATTTCTTCACCCAGAGGGTCATTAGTTTATGGAATTCATTTCTAGAAGAGGTCGTGGCAGCTGTCAGCATTGATAGCTTCAAGGCAGGATTAGACAGATTCATGGATGCCAAGTGTATCGGTGGTTACTGAAATGGATGTCCATGTGCCACCTCTATGTTGGTTGAGGCAGGCAGGATTCCCTTGGGTACCATTTGTTGGGGGTCAAGGGAAAGGGAGGGTCTTGCCTTCTCTTTCTGCTCAAGATCCCCATGTACAATTGGTGGGCCACTGTGTTTCACAGAATGCTGGACGATGGGCTCCTCTTATGTTCTTATATAATCAATCAATCAATCAAATAAATAAATAAATAATCACAA
This sequence comes from Erythrolamprus reginae, assembly GCF_031021105.1. Taxonomy (NCBI): domain Eukaryota; kingdom Metazoa; phylum Chordata; class Lepidosauria; order Squamata; family Dipsadidae; genus Erythrolamprus; species Erythrolamprus reginae. The sequence continues at coordinate 408,967,094 of NC_091950.1, forward strand.
AATAAGCTGATTTGATGGAGCCTATCAGTTACAAAGCACAGTAGTTATTCGGAGTCTTCGGAGAGAGGCGGCATACAAATCTAATATACTATAACTATTGGAAGGCCAACTGGTCAACTTGTTGTCATCTCCTCAAGACCTCCAGGAATAAATTGTCCATTGCAGATTTAATTTTGTCTTTTCCTGGCTACTTGGGTTGGATATTTTTCAAAACAGAGCATTGAGAAATCTTCAGAGCATCTCCATCAACCCCAAAATCATCCTTCCAAATAGAGATACTGTTAAAAACTGGCACATTGTCCATTCCCTTTTTTTAATTAGAAGAATGTAATTAGATTAATTAAAAGAGTCTTAAGTAGAAGTATCTTTCCCAAATTAGCAGGGAGCTTCTTACGCACCAAAGGAGGAGGTCTGCAGGCACAACGATGCTCACAGCCATCAGATTACCAATTGCTGATTTAAACTTTTATCACAATAGGCGTTCTATTGTGATGGCACAGTGGTTAGAATGCAGTATTGCAGGCTAATTCTGCTGACTGCCAGCAGTTTGATCCTGAACGGCTCAAGGTTGACTCAGCCTTCCATCCTTTTGACGTCAGTAAAATGGGGACACAAATTGTTCGGGGCAATATGCTGACTTTGTAAGCTGCTTCGTGGAAACTGTAAAGCACTATAGGCGGTATATAAGTCTAAGGTCTATTCCTAGAACAATTAGACCTCTATCTCTTGGGAAAGATAGCAATAACAATAGCACTTAGACTTATATACTTCTTTGGAGTGTTTTACTCTAAGCCAGGATAGGCCAAGTTGGCTCTTCTATGACATGTGGTCTTCAACTCCTAGAATTCCTGAGCTAGCATGATTGGCTCGGGAATTCTGGGAGTTGAAGTCCACAAGTCATAGAAGAACCAACCTTACATAGAAACATAGAAGATTGACGGCAGAAAAAGACCTCATGGTCCATCTAGTCTGCCCTTATACTATTTCCTGTATTTTATCTTAGGAGGGATATATGTTTATCCCAGGCATGTCAGTTACTGTGAATTTACCAACCACGTCTGCTGGAAGTTTGTTCCAAACATCTACTACTCTTTTAGTAAAGTAATATTTTCTCACGTTGCTTCTGATCTTTCCCCAAACTAACCTCAGATTGTGTCTCCTTATTGCCGAAGAGCCGTAGTAACGACACGGACACAAGAGCTGGATTTAAACTTGGGTCATTTTATTAATAATAATTTGCATAATTTATTTTAATAAATTAGCATAAATTAGCATAAATTAGCATAAAATCAACATGCTTAACTATGACCCAAACAGTGGACCTGCAGGGTCAAACAAATACTTCCGGGGCGGAAATGACGTAGCAATCAACATTCCTGGGCAACTATGGGCGTAGCTCGATGCTAGTCCAGGTGAGGGACCTCTCCCTCACCTGAGACCCTGCCATGCACTCGCATGAGGGGGGTCCCGCCGGCGCACCCCTACCCGGGGACTTCAATGTGCGGGACCCAAAGACAGGTTCCCCCCAACTGCTCAGGTAGCACCCCACCATGAGCTTGGAGAGAACCTGTCAATCATCCCCAAAGATGCCCAAGGGAGAACGCACAGTTGCTAACCACCACCCAGGTTTCCGCCCCTAACCTGCCACGGAGCGGGGGTCAGATCTCTATCTTGGCCCCCCGACTCCCCCCTCTAACTGCGCCAGCTCACGCAGAGACCACTGCAGGTCCTGTAAGAAAAATGGTGTTCCTCTGTTCTGACGGAGGAAGACCAGCAGCGAGGTAAGGCCACCGCTGAACTATGGTGATGCGGGGACGGGCCACTACCACCCCGCCTAATTCTCCGACTACCGTACCCAGGGCCTTAATAACTCCCCGCCTAATCCGGTGAAGGGCCCTAAGAGAAATGGCGTCCCACCAAGCGATCCCCGGGAGGATCTCGACCACACCACTTGCGTGGAGGGCCGCACCGTGTGAAGCCACCGCAGGCTTCACGAGCCTGGCAGATCTAAAGTAGACCCCCAGGCCCACACAGGTCCTTGCCACCGAGGTGCAAGACCCACCACCTGGGCGCCGCAATGGGATGCAGCCCTCCCAGTACCAACTGGGCGCAGCAATGGGATGCCACCCTCCCAGCACACATCCAGGCGCAGCAATGGGATGCCGCCCCCGGCACCAACTGGGCGCAGCAATGGGATGCCGCCCTCCCAGCACCAACTGGGCGCAGCAATGGGATGCCACCCTCCCAGCACACATCCAGGCGCAGCAATGGGATGCCGCCCCCGGCACCAACTGGGTGCAGCAATGGGATGCCGCCCTCCCAGCACCAACTGGGCGCAGCAATGGGATGCCGCCCTCCCAGCACAACTCTGAGCGCAGCAATGAAATGCCGCCCCTGGCACCGACTGGGCGCAGCAATGGGATGCCGCCCCCCAGCACCAAATGGGCACAGCAATCGGATGCCGCCCTCCCAACACCACCTGGGCGCAGCAATGGGATGCCGCCCTCCCAGCACCAACTGGGCGCAGCAATGGGATGCCGCCCTCCCAGCACACCTCTGAGCGCAGCAATGAAATACCGCCCCTGGCACCGACTGGGTGCAGCAATGGGATGCCGCCCCCCCCAGCACCAATTGGGCACAGCAATAGGATGCCGCCCTCCCAACATCACCTGGGCGCAGCAATGGGATGCCGCCCTCCCAGGACCAACTGGGCGCAGCAATGGGATGCCGCCCTCCCAGCACCAACTGGGCGCAGCAATGGGATGCCGCCCTCCCAGCACACCTCTGAGCGCAGCAATGAAATGCCGCCCCTGGCACCGACTGGGCGCAGCAATGGGATGCTGCCCCCCCCCAGCACCAATTGGGCACAGCAATAGGATGCCGCCCTCCCAACACCAACTGGGCGCAGCAATGGGATGCCGCCCTCCCAGCACCAACTGGGTGCAGCAATGGGATGCTGCCCTCCCAGCACACATCCAGGCGCAGCAATGGGATGCCGCCCCCCGGCACCAACTGGGCGCAGCAATGAGATGCCGCCCTCCCAGCATCAACTGGGCGCAGCAATGGGATGCCGCCCTCCCCGCAATAGCGGTAGAAAACGCCCGTCCCACCGCACACCCCGTCTCCCCCGCCAGACAACAAGGACCCAGCCGCCACGACGGCAGGGTCCCCACCCCCGACGGTACCTTGTTGCTGAGTGGTCTCGGAGCGCTCATGACCCAAAGCAACACCATCGGTCGCGTCCTGGCGGGGTTGAATAGAAGGGGACCAAAAGGGAACCTGGCCTAGCTCTTATCCCGGACCCTCAACAGGCCGTTCGTACCCTAAAACAGGCCGTTGACCGCCAGCGGGCGACTTCCCCGAATCCTCCGTATCGAGAACGCCATTACCGCACTAGTGGCAGCGCCTCTCGAGAACGATTGTTCCCTAATGGCGGGATCCATACCTGGCCTGGCCAAACCCTACACCCTATCACCCACCTAACTGAGGTAATGAGATGGAAGGCACAAAAAGACCTAGCGGCCTGCAATAAGGCCCTGGCCCTAACTTCCCGCACCGTCACAATGCGGAAGTCACCATAAATCAATAACCCCGCCCCCGCCGTAGACCAAAAGGCGAAGCCGGCCAACCTGGACCAAATAGTCCAAACTAAAGGCCACGCTGCCTAAGCTGGACACAAATATGGCCATGTACACAACTGGGGCGGGCCAGCTATAGGGGTAACCCGTATGCTGCCTGCAATCCCCAAACTCTTCACCTGCCTGCTGCTAAGCCCCCCAGAGTGTCAGACACTCCCGCGAGTGCCGTAGCCCAGCAAGCCTCTACTCTCCACTGCCCGGAGCCCACCCAGGCTCCAAAAGTGGACAGGAAAAGCCTCTGGCGACACCCGTGCCCACGGGGCCAGGGTCCGAACCGGGCCAACTGACCACGGGACAAGGCGTCAGCAACCCCGTTATCTAACCCGGGGACATGCTTAGCCAAAACAATGTGTCCAGGGACAAGGACCTGTGCGCAAAAATAGCGAGCAAGCCGCATGACCCTGCCACTCGTAGAGGACAGGGCGTTCACAACAGGGACAACCACTAGGCTGTCACACCAAATTGCCCATGCTTGCCCCTGAACTGCTCACCCCAAAGCTCTAGGGCCACTATCAAGGGGAAGAGCTCCCAAAAAGGTCAAAACCTTAACCAATGAAGAGGCCCTCCATTCTGGAGGCCAAGCAGACCAGCACCACTGGTCACCTAACATAACCCCCAAAACCACTGGTCTCTGCAGCCTCAGAACACAACTGCAACCCAGCTTCCAAAGGAAGCTCTTGCCTCCAAAAGGACAACCCATTAAAACTTTCTAAGAACTCCCGCCACACGTAGAGGTCAGCCCTGACCCCTGCACATAAGCGGGTACGCTGCTGGGGCAAACGGAGCCCCTACATCGCAGTATAATAACGACCAAGCCCAGACCACTGCGCCTCCTGAGCGCCCACACCAAGACGGCGCTAAAGCTCTCCGCAAGAGAGCATGAGACAGCGCAACCCATGGGGAAAGCCCTGTCCACATAAAAGCCCCCCTCGAAGTGGAAGCCCAAGAGCCCGCAGCCGTCTGGGTGAATGGGGATGAGCCGGGATGCAGACTCAATGTCGCATTTATCCATAAGGGCTCCAACCCCACACTTCCTTACCACGGCCACGGCCGCATCAAGGATGCGTGCCGGACTGAACAAAGTTTGTCAGGAACGAAACCATTCAAGACTCCCTTTTAGGGAAAGACAAGTGGGGAATCAACCTATATTCACCACTCGCCTTCCAGGGGACCCCCCATAATGGGGACACCCCAAATTCGGGAAGGGCGGCTCCGGAAGGGCCCAAGGACCCTCCCCTCGGCCACCTCCTTCGCTATTCTGGACCGAACAATGCCTTCATGTCCCACAACCGACCTGAGGTTGTCGGACCTGAAGGCTTGCCCAAAACCCCCATGTAAGGGATCGTGAATCCCTTTGAGAAACCTAGCAAGAGAGCAGCCGCTCCCGAGCGAGGGTGGTAGTCCCTCAACCAACCCTCGAGTGTTTGTAGATCAAGTGGGCTGGGCCCATTTTCCCCCAGTAGGTGGGGTTTGTTCCCTGGACCCTCCCCCTCTTAACCGCCCCCTTTTAGGGGCATGGGCACACCGAAGCGGCATGGGAACCCTGCCTTCCCGCATGCATGGCTGTACCTACACCAAGGGGCGAAAACAAGCCCCTTTGCAGCAAAACCATGACATGCAACGAACGGGTCCCACACCGTGGTGGCCCCCATACCTAAATACCCCTGGCCCCGACGGGAAAGCCGTCAAAAACAGGGGCAGAGGCACTACTGCCTGCGTTGGCGGGGTCCAACCCCCCGCCCCTGACACACCAGGCCCTAGCAAAAGGCTGCCCCGGGGGCCTGTGCCCCCGCAGTGCGAGCCGGCGGGGGGGGGGGGGGGCAAGCCTGGTTACAGGCCCCCCCCCCCCGCACAAAAACCCCAAGAAAACTGGGACCGGGTGGCACCAACCGCATTCCCCCCACGGCAGGACCCACCGGGGGGCCCTTCCTGGCTATCCCTGACCGAGGGCCTCATCACCCTCCCAGGCACAGCTACTGTGGGGCTACCAAATATGAAATAATCAATGTTTGACTATAAAATTACTGAAGTTGGACTATGACTTTACTAAAAGAGTAGTAGATCCTTGGAACAAACTTCCAGCAGACTTGGTAGATAAATCCACAGTAACAGAATTTAAACATGCCTGTGATAAACATATATCCATCCTGACAAGATACAGCAAATAGTATAAGGGGCAGACTAGATGGACCAAGGTCTCTTCCTGCCGTCAGACTTCTATGTTTCTATATAAATATTTAAATAATTGTCTGCTCATAATATATATATATAAATATATTAATCGCGTTAACCAAAATTACCAATATAATCAGTTTTATTATTATTATTATTATTAATGTGTTATCTCATTCTTATTTTTACACAGTAATGCCAAGAGGGCAGCAAATGGCCTCTGCCTGCACAGGCAGCGCAGCAGCAAGGAGCTGCCGCCAAGGGCCTAACTGCCCCTATACCGGGGCCACGAAAACGGGGGGGGCGCCACGCGATCCCCCCCGCCCGATCCCCCACGGTCCCGAGGGGGCGACCAGAAGGATCACCCCCAGGGCAAAATAGAGGGCCGAAACAGACCCGGCCTTCACGCCGGACCCGAAGCCTCCCAGACCGCTCCACGAGCCTCCGGTGAGGCTTCCAAAATGGCGGCCGCAACCCTCGGCCGCCTCTTACGAAGCGGGAGAAGAGGGGCGGACCGCCGGCCATGGATGGGGCTTTCGCCCAGCTGCTCCAAGTAGCTGCAGCCTCCTCAAGCCTCCGACGAGGCTTCCAAAAGCGGCGGCCGCCCACGCGGCCGCCGAAAGAGACTCCAAGAGCAGACAGCCATGTGTCTGCTCCAGCTGCCGGTCCGGGCGAGAAGGCCTGGCCCAGGGCCCGCAGGCCCTTAAATAGGGCCAGCAAGCCCCGCCCCTGATCGGCAGCAACGTCAGGGCCTCGTAGGCCTGATTTTCGGCCGAAATCTCATCTCGCGAGATTTCGGCCGAAAACAAGATGGCGGCCGCCATGAGGGAGTCCGGTGTCTGCCCGGTCCCTCCGGCAAATGCTGCCAGCCGGTAAGGTCGACCGGCGCTATTCTTGTTTCACTTTCCTATTAAAAACACTTGTTTCGATCTTGTCCCCACTTTCCCTTCTGTCCTCCAGACTATACTTTCCCTACCCTTGCTCTAAGGGGTTTACATATTGCCCCCAGAAATTTGGGGGTCGTTCAGTTTACTCACCTGGGAAGGATGAAAGGATGGTAGACTGAGTCAACCTTGAACTGCCAAATTGCAGTCAGTTGGCAGTCAGCGGAAGTAGCCTGGAGTACTGCATTCTACCTATCTATCTATCTATCTATCTATCTATCTATCTATCTATCTATCTATCTATCTATCTATTTATTTTATTAGATTTGTATGCTGCCCCTCTCCGAAGACTCGGGGCGGCTCACAACAACAATAAGAAACAGTATAAACAATGGAACAAATCTAATAACAAGAATTATATAAAAAAACCCAACTGTTAAAAAACCATACAACACATACATACCAAACATAAAATATAAGAAAGCCTGGGGGAGATTTATTTATTTATTTATTTATTTATTTATTTATTTATTTATTGGATTTGTATGCCGCCCCTCTCCGGAGACTCAGGGCGGCAAACAGCAACAATAAATCAGTGTACAATAGTAGTCTGATGTTAGAAACAATTAAAAACCCATTAATATAAAAAATCAAACATACATACATACATACCATGCATAGAATTGTAAAGGCCTAGGGGGAAGAGGGTCTCAATTCCCCCATGCCTGACGGCAGAGGTGGGTTTTAAGCAGCTTACGAAAGACAAGGAGGGTGGGGCAATTCTAATCTTTGGAGATGTCTTAATTCCCCCATGCCTGGCGATATAGGTGGGTCTTGAGTAACTTGCAAAATACAAGGAGGGTGGGGGCTGTTCTAATCTCTGGGGGGAGTTGATTCCAGAGGGCCGGGGCCACCACAGAGAAGGCTCTTCCCCTGAGGCCCGTCAAACGACATTGTTTGGTCAACGGGACCCGGAGAAGGCCAACTACTCTAACCACTGCACCACCATGGCTCAAGATATAATCAAACCACAATAACAAGGCACTTCTTGCTTCTCTTCCATTTGTTCCTCAGGACGCCAGCTATGATTGGATGTTCTTTTGTCGTGAATCGGAAGTTCTTTGGGGAAATTGGTCTTCTCGACCCAGGGATGGACGTTTACGGTGGAGAGAACATTGAGCTTGGAATTAAGGTTTGTGAGATAATCATAACGAAGTGATTCTTCTTCCTCAGGTAGTTGAATAAGAACTTGTAAATTGAAATCTGATTCTTCCTCCTGGACCATCCTCTTTGTAAATAAGTGGCTTCTTTTCTTTTTAAAAAATATTCTGTTTAAGTCTTGCCTCCTAGCGTTCCAATGTTTACTGTATCTTTAAAATAAAAAGGTGGTGGGTTTTTCTCAGATTGCTTCTCAAGGGTCACATAATCTTCGGTCTTAAACCTTCCAAATAAATTGATAGTGTTTCTGCATAAATACACATCATTGATATACATGTGAACATCTCTAGAGAAATATTAGCTGGTATCAAGTTCTGTCTGAGATCAAATCAGTATCATTCTCTCTAAATCGTCGGAATTAATTAGCTATCACTCCAAAGAAGTAAAAAATAATAAATTCTCACTGTTTCCTTCCCTCTGAATCTAAAGTTCACTTTGGTCTTCTAGAAGATTTGTATGTTCTGCTAATCAGAAAAGCCCAATTAGATTTTTTTGAGCATTCAGGGGGTGTGATTAGAAAGTACACTCTCCCTTCCGTCCCACATATTGGTGAGCAACAGATGAGACCTTTTGCACACCTCAAAGAGAAAGAAACAGATTAGGAATTTGTTTCATTTAAAGTGTTTTTATTTCATCTGTCATGCACCATCCCTGAAGAGAGTATTCAGCAACGCACTGCAATATTGTAGGCAGTATGCAAACAAACTAGTATATGGGAGTAACTCATTTTGGGAGTTTGTTCAAGTTATTTATGGTTCAAGTCACTGGACCGTCAGTTAAACAAAGGAGCTCCGTCTTCATTCTCAGTTGCAAACAAATTAACTAAGGTTACCAGTATAAGATAAATCTATTGTTTGATTGCTCTTGTGAGAACCTTACTTGACCTTCTACTAACACAGCCAAGCTAATGTTATTGCCCGGATTTATCTATCTATCTATCTATCTATCTATCTATCTATCTATCTATCTATCTATCTATCTATCTATCTATCTATCTGTTATTTGGATTTCTAGGTCACCTTTCTCTGTACTCAGGGCACCTTACAAAACAGGGATCAAATACAAAAAGAAACATATAAATCTAATAAATTATTAGATACAAATGTAATAAATTATTAAAATTATTATTATTATATAAGAGATCCTGTTGCAGTCAAGTTTTTCATTTCTTTACTGGTCCTTGTTTCTTCCTCTTCCTTCTGTCCAGTCTGTTGCTAGGTTGGTGTACCGTATTTTTTGGAGTATAAGCAGTGATGGTTTCCTATAGGTACAGTCAGGTACGCAGAACCAGTAGAAAACTTTTGATCTGGTATGCAGAACCGGTAGAAAAATTTTGAACACCCACAAAATAAGCCACGCCTACAGCATGGTAGTAAAATTTTTTGCAGCCCTTCACACCTTTTTCCTCCCTAAAAGAGGCTGAAAATTTGCCTGGGTCTTCTACACTAAATGTAACTTTTTCAAAGCCTTTACCTGCATACATACATACAGTACTATTGCTGTACGAGATAGTTCTTGAGTTACAACCACAATTGAGCCCAACATTTTGGTTGCTATGCCCTGTCAGGTGTTATTGTCTAGTTGACGAGACCTGGAGAAAGCCAACTCTGTGGGACCTGATTGGTCGCTGGGACTCATGCGGCAGAAGGCGGTCTCATCAGGGCCACCATCAGGAATTTTGGGGCCCCATACAGCCTAAGTGTCTGCCCCCCCCCCCCCCCGCCATTTTAAAACTATTTTAAGTCGCCAAGCCACTCCATCCCCCGGGGATCATTTCCCGCCTCACGCCAAGCGAGGCGGTCCCATAGGCCAGTGTTTCCCAACCTTGGCAACTTGAAGATATCTGGACTTCAACTCCCAGAATTCCCCAGCCAGCAAATGCGAGGAGCTGGAAAGGACGAGGGGAGAGAAAAAGCAGGGTACCAGCAGTCAGGCAAGTGTCTTGAGGGGGCACTCCCATCTGGAAGGAAGGGAAGAAAGGCGAGGGCGAGCTATGAAGGAAGGAAGGAGGGAGGGAAGGAGGAATGGTAAAAGGGGCGATCAAGAGAGGAATGGGTGGGTGAATGAATGGACGGAGGGTGGGAAGGAAGGAAGGAAGGAAAGAAGGAAGGGACAGGAACAGAGGAAGGGTGCAAAGAAAGCAAGGAAAGGTGTGAAAGGGGAGAGTAAAAGAGGAAGGAGTGAAAGAAGGGAATGAGGGAGGAAAGAAGGGAGGAAGGAAAAGGAAAGCAAGAAATGGAGGGAGGAAAGGAAAGAAAGAAAGAAAGAAAGGGGGAAGGGACAGGAACAGAGGAAGGAAGCAAGGAAACCTATGAAAGGGGAGAGTAAGAGAGGAAGAACTGAAGGGAGGGAGGGAGGAAAGAAGGTAGGAAGGAGAAAGAAAAGAAGAAATAGAGGAAGGGAAGGTAAAAGAGAGAAAGAAAAAGAGCAAGAAAGAAAGAAAAAAAGAGAGAAAGAAAGAAAATGAAAGAGAAATAAAAATAGAGAGGGGGAATGAAAGAAATGGAAGGAGGGAAGGAAGGAGAGAAAGCAAGAGAAAGAAAGAAAGCAAGAGAAAGAAAAAAGAATGAAAGAGCAAGAGAGCAAGAGAGAAAAAGAAAGAGAGAAAGAAAGAAAGAAAGAAAGAAAGAAAGGCAACTTCAAAGAAAGGCTCACTGAGCATCTCTCACTCTCTCTCTCTCTTTCTATCCCTCTTTCTTTCTCTCTCTTCCTTTCTATCTCTCCTCTTCCTTTATCTCCTCTCTCTCTCCCTCTCTCTTTCTCTCTCTTTCTCTCCCCCCTCTCTCTCCCCTTTCCCTCTCTTTCTCTCTCTCCCTCTCTTGCTATCTCCCCCCTCTCCCTCTCTCTTTCTCTCTCTTTCTCTCCCCCCTCTCTCCCCCCTTTCCCTCTCTCTTTCTCTCTCTCCCTCTCTTGCTATCTCTCCCCCTTTCCCTCTCTCTTTCTCTCTCCCTCTCTTGCTAACTCTCCCCCCTCTCCCTCTCTCTTTCTCTCTCTCCCTCTTTCTCTCTCTTTCCCTCCCCCCTCTCTCCCCCCTTTCCCTCTTTCTCTCTCTCCCTCTCTTGCTATCTCTCCCCCTCTCCCTTTCTCTCCCTCTCTTGCTATCTCTTTCTCCCCCCTCTCTCCCTCTCTTTCTCTCTCTCCCCCTCTCTCTTTCTCTCTCTCCCTCTCTTGCTATCTCTTTCTCTTCCCCCTCTCTCCCTCTCTCTTTCTCCCTCTCCCTCTCTTTCTCTCCCCCTCTCTCCCTCTCTCTTTCTCTCTCTCCCTCTCTCTTTCTCTCTCTCTCTTTCTCCCCCCCTCTCTCCCTCTCTCTTTCTCTCTCTCCCTCTCTTGCTATCTCTTTCTCTCCCCCTCTCTCCCTCTCTCTTTCTCTCTCTCCCTCTCTTGCTATCTCTTTCTCTCTCTTTCTCCCCCATCTCTCCCTCTCTCTTTCTCCCTCTCCCTCTTTCTCTCTCTTTCTCTCCCCCGTCTCTCCCCCTTTCCCTCTCTCTTTCTCTCCCCCCTCTCTCCCCCTTTCCCTCTCTCTTTCTCTCTCTCCCTCTCTTGCTATCTCTCCCCCTCTCCCTTTCTCTCTCTCCCTCTCTTGCTATCTCTTTCTCTCCCCCCTCTCTCCCTCTCTCTTTCTCCCTCTCCCTCTCTTGCTACCTCTTTCTCTCCCCCCTCTCTCCCTCTCTCTTTCTCCCTCTCCCTCTCTTTCTCTCCCCCCTCTCTCCCTCTCTCTTTCTCCCTCTCCCTCTCTTGCTATCTCTTTCTCTCTCTTTCTCCCCCCTCTCTCCCTCTCTCTTTCTCCCTCTCCCTCTCTCTCCCCCCTCTCTCTTTCTCTCTCTCCCTCTCTTGCTATCTCTTTCTCTCCCCCCTCTCTCCCTCTCTCTTTCTCTCTCTCCATCTCTTGCTATCTCTTTCTCTCTCTTTCTCCCCCCTCTCTCCCTCTCTCTTTCTCCCTCTCCCCCTCTCTCTTTCTCTCCCTCCCTCTCTTGCTATCTCTTTCTCTCCCCCCTCTCTCCCTCTCTCTTTCTCTCGGCAGCGGCAAGGTCGTCAGCTGTGAGGCGGAGCTCCGGAACGGAGCAATGACGGCGGCGGCTAGACGTGTTGCTAGATGCCGTAAATGCTGTCCAGCCACCGCAGTCAGTGCCTCTGTTCCAGAGCTCAGCCCCCGCCTCACAGCTGACCACTCTGCCACTGCCCCACGGCTACTACCCACTGCCTGCGACTGCTGAGAGAAAGAGAGAAGGAGAGAGGGGGGAGAGGGGCCTACTACCCGCTGCGGCTGTCGCTGCTGCCACCATCACCCTTCCGCTGCACGCCGCCCTTCCGCTGCCGCTACCCTCCCACCAGCCCCAAATCGGAAGAGGGGAAGGGAGGGAAAGGAGGAGCCACCCCGCCGTAGCGGCTTGTAGAAGAGGGGGGCAGCGGCGCGCCCAGCCGATCGGGCAGGTGTGTGTGTGTGTGTGTGTGTGTGTGAGTGAGTTGCAAGGAAGGGGCTGGAGCAGCGGCCGCATCACCCAACGCCGCCGCCCCGGGAAAAGGTAGAGCCGCGTTAAGGCCCCGCAAAGCAGGGCCGAAGCGGCAGCCCAGAAGCCGGCATGCAGAAGCCCACAGAGAAATCCCACAACTTCCGCATCGACACTCTCCTGGCCGAGGAGCCGGTGCGGCCGGTGCCCAGCGTCTCCCCGGAGAGCTCCGCCAGCAGCCCCGGCGCCTGCCTGTGCACCAAGACGCCTTCGCCTTGCACCCCGCCGGGCTTGGTCCCCCTGCCCGCCGCCTCCTTCGTCCCCAAGCCCGGCTTGCTCAACCTGCCCCCGCTGGCCTCCCTCGGCGGCTTGCCAGCCATCTACCCGCCTCCGCTTTATCCAATCCCGGCTCTGGCCGGCCAGCACGCCGCCTTCACCTACCCCACCAGCCCCAAAGCTCACCTGCTGCAGCCGCCAGGGAAGCTCCAGCCGGGTGGGGCGCTGCAGTTGCCGGAAAACTTGAAAGGCGCTAAGAAGGAAGCTCAGCTTCCTCTTCTCACAACTTTTTGAACAATTAGGGGCCCCGGCCTTCTGGCGCCAAATTAGCAGCTCCTTGCACATGCGCAAAAGGGCCCGGACTTTTTCTTTTCTGAGGTGACAGTCTGCGCATGTGCAAGGAGCTGCTGACTGCGGGCCCCTCTAATTGGTCAATTTCACCGGGCCCGGTACGGGACTCCCAGTAGTACCGGTCTATCGGCGGCCCTGGGTCTCATAAGTAATCTGGTCCAATGTCATGTAGGGTTTTATAGGTCATAACCAACACTTTCAATTGTGTTCAGAAACAAATTTGCAGCCAATGCAGCCTGCAGAGTGCTGCAGATACAACGGTGTACCAAGGAAGGCCCATGGTTGCTCGCACAGATGCATTCTGCACAATCTGTAGTTTCTGAATGCTCTTCAAAGATAGCCCCAGGTAGAGAGCATTGCAGTAGTCGAACCTCGAGGTGATAGAAACATAGAAAACATAGAAACATAGAAGATTGACGGCAGAAAAAGACCTCATGGTTCATTTAGTCTGCCCTGATAGTTTGTTCCAAGCATCTACTCCTCTTTCAGTAAAATGATATTTTCTCAGGTTGCTTCTGATCTTGGCTGATAAGGGCATGAGTGACTGTGAGTAGAGACTCCCTGTCCAGTGCCCCTCTTGCCACAACTGAAAGATAATGTTCCAAGGTCAACTATTGTAACATTGGAATCATCATCAGTTTAAGCAAGCAACTGTTACACAGAAGAATGGGGGGGGGATTCTTAATACAGAGAACACATATTTGAAGCTAATGGGCTTGAAGGCCAGATATCTGATTCCTAGGAGACTTTTCTTGATGGTAAGAGCTGTTCAATAATAGAAACAGCTTCCTTGATAGCCGTCTATAGCCTCCTGTGCCTTCTATTTCTGCAATTGGACATCATTAGATGACACTGTTACAATCAGTGTCCTAGAATGTGATCTATGGCTAATTACACCCCATTTGCCCCCCAGGAAAAAAAACACTTCCCAATCAGGCTATCAATGCAGCAACATTCATCTTCAGTGACATGAGTTTTACTTATTTTTTTCCCCTACTCATAAAATAAGCCAAATGAAGGCAACCCACTTTCCCCACCAGCCTCTTCTCTCAAACTTACTCCCACTCCGCATGCTGAAAATGAGTTCAGGCCTTGCAAAGCAACAGTGGTTATCTGTCTTTAACAGCAATTAAAATGTCAAGTTAATCTTCCAGGTCATAAATCGAGTTTAAGTTCATGGATTTATGTTGTGTTACCAAGCAAGCTATGAACAGGGCCAGGCATTGAATGCAAAAGGGTACAGATAGTCCTTGTTTAGCTACCATAGTCGGCACCGGTAACTTGGTCTTTAAGTGAAACAGTCCTTATGGACAACCATATTTTTCTTATATTCAGAAATGTTCAAACTACAAATCCCACACCAACTTTAGCAAAATTGAACACATTTTGCAAGCTAAACTATCTATAAATTGAAAAATAATTCACAAAAACAGGGGGGGGGCTGCCTTTTATAATCAAAATAAATCACTATGCATAATTTTTTTCAGTTCAATTTTCATATCATTGTGTGCAGAAATGTTCAGACTATTTTCCAAGGGAAAAAAGCTTTCAAATTGACCAAACATAAGCACTTCAAATGAAGAGTTTTCGGTCCGGGTCAGGGTGACCCGGGAATAGAACAAGTGTGACTTTTTTTTCAGCAAGAAAGAAACCCCCCACCCCCCCAAAAAAATTCTCATAGATAAAACCCCTGAAATGATGAAAAGTCATGAAATTTCAAGTTTCAGAGATGCAGGGAAAAAATTTTATAGGGTCTCAAACTTTGATTTTGGGTCGCACAGACCCGAACAGCACAGCAGGGTTAAGAAGATGTTGGATAACCTTTTGTCTGGAATGGTGTAGGGTTTCCTGCCTAAGTAGGGGATTGGACTAGAAGACCTCCAAGGTCTCTTCCAACTCTGGTATTTTATTCTATTCTATTCTATTCTATTCTAGTGTGCAGCAGCTACCAAAAATAAAGCCAATCCAGTTCTAGGCTGCATTAACAGTGGGATAGAATCAAGATCATGTGAAGTGTTAATACCACTTGGTAAAGCCACAGTTGGAATACCGCACCCACTTTTGTTCACCATGATGTAAAAAAAGATGTGGAGACTCTAGAAAGGGTGCAGAGAAGAGCAACAAAGATGATTAGGGGACTGGAGGCCAAAATATATGAAGAACGGTTGCAGGAACTGTGTATGTCTAGTTTAATGGAGAAAAATGGACCAGGGGAGATATGTTAGCAATATCTCAGGGGTTGACACAAAAAAAGAGGGAGTCAAGCTGTACTCCAAACCTGAGGGTAGGACAAGAAGAATGGATGGGAACTAATCAAGGAGAGAACCAACCTAGTAATAAGGAAAAATTTCCTGACAGTTAGAACAATTAATCCGTGGAACAGTTTGCCTCCAGAAGTTGTGAATGCTCCAACACTGGAAGTTTTTAAGAAGATGTTGGATAACCTTTTGTCTGGAATGGTGTAGGGTTTCCTGCCTAAGTAGGGGATTGGACTAGAAGACCTCCAAGGTCTCTTCCAACTCTGGTATTTTATTCTATTCTATTCTATTCTATTCTATTCTACTCTACTCTACTCTACTCTACTCTACTCTACTCTACTCTACTCTACTCTACTCTACTCTACTCTACTCTACTCCACTCCACTCCACTCCACTCCACTCCACTCCACTCCACTCCACTCCATTCCATTCCATTCCATCCAAATACCCCATCCCACCCCATCCCATCTCATTCCATCCCTTTAACTCCTTTTCTGCCCCTCCTGTTCTTCTTCAGCTTCTGTTGAGGTTTCATGAGAAAAAGCCACAACGAGAAGAGACTGAGAGATGAGATTGGCTGATTTTATTGTGCTGTGGGCACACAATGGTTGTGATTTTCTTTGATTTTGATTTAATGTGTTTTATGTACTTGGTCATTCTTGTTTGTAAAGCTTAGGGTATGATGTAAAGCAAGACAAATCCATTTTTAATAAATCAGGGTCAAGCTAACCGTGACTTAGCACGGTGTGTAAATTTTATCAGGTATTAAGGACAGAGAGCAATCAATGTTAACAAGATAAACTGAGAGCTTAGACTTGGTGGATGCCATATAGTGTTAATGCAAAGGAGCTGCACTGCAAGAGATCTTAGTATGTAGATACAGTGATACCTCGTCTTATGTACCCCTCATCATATGAACTTTTTGCGGTACGAACCCGGGGTTTAAGATTTTTTTTGCCTCTTCTTCTGAACTATTTTCACCTTACGAACCCGCCGCTGCCGCTGGGATGCCCTGCCTCCGGACTTCTGTTGCCAGCAAAGCACCTGTTTTTGCGCTTCTGGGATTCCCCTGAGGCTCCCCTCCATGGGAAACCCCACCTCTGGACTTCCGTGTTTTTGCAATGCTGCAGGGGAATCCCAGCAGGGGAATCCCAGCATCGCAAAATCGGGTGCTTTGCTGGCAACGGAAGTCCGGAGGTGGGGTTTCCCAGCGAGGGGAGCCTTAGCGAAATGGCAGTATCGCAAAAACACCGAAGTCTGGAGGTGGGGTTTCAAGGACTTCAGTGTTTTTGCGATGCTGCCCTAAGTGCTTTGGAGGTTGACTCTTTCTTCTCTGTGGCAGCCCCTGAGATATTGGAATACTGCTGTTACATCTCCCCTGGTCCTTCTTTTCATTAAACTAGCCATGCCCAGTTCCTTCAACCGTTCTTCATATGTTTTAGTCCCCTAATCATCTTTGTCGCTCTTCTCTGCACTTTTTCCAGAGTCTCAACATCCTTTTTGCATCGTGGTGACCCAAACTGAATGCAGTATTCCAAGTGTGGCCTTACCAAGGCCTTATAAAGTGGTATTAACACTTCACATGTTGAATCTGTATTGACCTATTCATGAAGTTTTCTCAGCAATATTTCTCCCTTAAATTTTACAGTCTAGGATAGGAAAATCCCAGGGCATCCCCTGGGATTTTTTCATGGTCTCCTATCCAACTAGTGATCAAATCCAACCCAGCTATGCTTCTGAAGTTCCTGCCCCTTGTATTTTGTGTGGACACATATATTGCAATATATGGGGAAATGCAAAAATTGAAATAGAACAACAAACCAAGCTGCGTATTAGCTCAATAAGTATAGGTGAGATCAATCCTCTTGGAAATGTAAACCAAATAAATCCACAAATGAACACCCCAGTCTCAAAGGCAGTTATGAAGCAGTAGTAAGTTTGGCAAGCTGGAGCAGCAGGAGTGTTTTCTATGATCCTTAATTGACTACACAAAGGAGGCATAGAAAACCCATTTTAAAATGTGCCAGATTCAAGTGTGGGTTGTGTAGTTATACAAATAGCACAGCTCTCTTTGAGTTGCAGTATAAGAAAGGGAAAAAATAAATAAATGTTATGGGATAGACACGGCTTTCCTTGTTAGATCTGATGCAGACTATCTATCTTTCTGCCAGTCGTTGGAAAATGTTATATTACAGTGCAATCTCAAAGGTTACTGTGAATCGCTAACAATAAAAAAGCACACTCCAAAGCTTGGGAAATGTCAGAGGTTCGGTTTGTAGCATTTGCTTATTCTGAGAATGCCTTGATGCTACTTCAATAAACTCTTGCCAATCTCAGCCCACAGTCTCCCATGTAAATTCTGAAGGGAATTTGATGGCAGCTGTTTAGCTCAATTCTGGGAAACAGATATGACAGGCACAAACAAGCAGAGCCACACATGCAGAGTTCAATATAAGTACCATATTTCTGGAGTATAAGGCACACTTTTTTCCTCCCTAAAAGAGACTGAAAATTTTGGTGTGTCTTATTGTTGTGGTTGGCTCTGGCCCAGCTCCTGCCCCAGGGAATGGGGAGGTGGATGCAGGGGAAAATTCAACATGTCACAGGCCTGTGTTATTGCTGACAGAATCAGTTCAGAGTTTTGTTTCCTCGGACGAAGAAGAAGGTGGGAGTGACTCAGCAGAGGAGGGCTTGGCACATCAGCCCAGGCAGTCAATCTCCCTTATCTTCCGTTGATTCAGATGGTGACAATTTGGACCCACGCAAGCGCAGAATTATGCGTAGAAGAGACCAAGTAAGAACATATTACAGGAAATAAGGGAGGCCACCTGTGTTTGGGTGGGGCTCCAGTAATTAGGGCTGCTGCTATAAATAGCAGCATGTGGGTTTGGCCGTTGTGGAAGAATATCTGATCGGAGTTCATCAGGAATCTTGTGTTGCTGGACTTTGTTGCTTTTTCACGCCTTTGAAACCAAAGCAGAGCAACGTGTGTGTGTATGTCTCACTTTGTTGGAAGAAGAAGGGGTGTGAAGTTTCTTCACAGCTGCTAGCTAAGTACTTAATGACTGCTTAAGGGAAATTGTACAGACTCCCCAGTTGTTTTGGACGAGTGCTCTTTGCAATACAAAAAGAGTGCTTTGTTTATTTTGAATTTTGTGATAAAGAACATTGTTCTGAATTTTCAAACGTGTGTGTGTCTGAAATTTGTACCCGTGGATTTTCGAGAGGCTCCTATCAGAGAGCCCGGCAGAACACTTATACTCCAAATGTAGCTTTTTTCTGCAGCTTTTTTCCCCAGTGCTAATGATCTTCCCACCTCTTCCCAGCTTGCAGGCTTGTTTTCATTGCTACTCCCTCCGAAAAAGTTTTTTTTCAGCCCTAACAAGATGCTAATAATGATCTTCCCAGCTTGCAGAGTTTTTTTCATTGCTACTGCGAATTTTTTTTCCAGCCTTAAGTCTTTGCAGGCTTGTTTCATTGCTACTCCCTTCAAAGAATACTTTTTTTTCAGCCCTAACCAGGGGATAAAATAATGTGCTGCAGCGGACCAGACTAAGAACACTAGCCCGATGAATACCTGGTAGGTATTTCCCCTATTCCCCCCACACACACACACACCTCCACCAAACAAACCTAAGGTGCATCTAATATTCTGGTAAATCTTATACTCCAAAAATACTGTATTTCATTGTGCTCTGCAGATAATGCAGTGCTTCTTAAATAGTAGGGCAGGCACCCCTGGGAGGGGGCATGGAGCAATGCCGGGTGGGGGCATGTTCCAAGGGAACATGCTTTTTTTTTGCCACAGGGAGTAGGGATTTTTGCACCAAAAAATAGCACACAACACAGGAGATGTGAAGTGCAGATAACAAACTTTTAAGAGATATCATTGAAAAATATTTAACAGGAAAGAAAAGAAAGGAGGAGAGAGAGAGAGAGTTAATGAAACAAACGCAAGTCTCCCAAAAACTAAGACAAGGAAATATGACAAAGCGTATGTAGCGTTTGGCTTCACCGTGACTATGGTAGGAGACGAGGAAAGATCGGTATGTTTACGGTGTCTAAAAATGTTGGCAGAGAGAGGAGGCCAGGCACCCTAACCCTAACCCTTGATGTGAGTGATGTCAAATTGGCCATGCCGACCCCATCACATGATCACCCAGCCACCCCCATCCAATCACATGACCACAAAGACACTGTCACCCAGTCACATGACTGCCAAACCATTCCCACCCAGTCAAATGATCATGAATCCACACCCACTGTCGCATGACCATCAAGCCACACCCACAAAATAAGCCACACCCACAAAATAAGCCACACCCACAGAACTGGTAGTTAAAAAAATAGAAACCACCCCTGATCTCAACAGCTTTAAGATGATAGGACTTCTGCAAAAATCCCAGCCAACAAGTAATAGGAATTACAACAATAAGATATCTAATGAAGTAATCAAGACAAAATGATGTGTTTTTCTTTTAAAAAAAGCAGTATTTTGCTCCATCTTTCTAATAAAAAATCCTCATTTTACTGGATTTTTTTTTCTGACTCTGACACATACAAACTCACAACTGAGCCTATAACAGTAATCCAAGGCGATTTTGCAACTGTCACATGAGTTCAGACAGGCCTTTGGTGCTGTCAGGCAAAGCATCCAAATCTCTCAAGATTTCACAGTTTAACAATGCTTAGAAGCATTTCCCCCCAATCAATAGGAGATGGGAAACTGTTAAACAGTGTGAAGAGTGCTGTGTTGCTAAGCCTGCATTGAGACTTTAATCCTTCATAGAATATTTTCTTTCATTAAATATGACTTCCACAATGAATTTTAAAAACACACTTTCCTCTCTTCTCTTTGTCAGAAAATAAGTACTCTCAGACTTGCAAGATTGATGTCAGCATTACCAGGTAGACCAGACAGGAAATGTGATTAGATAAACAGATTCAACTTTATTTGTGAAAGCTATATTAACAGAATCTCTCTCATGCCTGAAAGAAAATTTTTCCCGCAGTCTGAGAAACTACAGAGCATCTCTTGCGAGCCCCTTGCCCTGTCCATTATGGCAATCAAAATTGGAAGCAGTATCTCAAGTCTGGTCTTAACAATGCAGTATAAAGAAGTACTAACAGGTGATTAGATTAGATTAGATTAGATTAGATTAGATTAGATTAGATTAGATTAGATTGGATTGGATTGGATTGGATTGGACTGGGTTAGGTTAGGTTGGGTTGGGTTGGGTTGAGTTGGGTTGGATTGGATTGGATTGGACTGGGTTAGGTTAGGTTAGGTTGGGTTGGATTGGGTTGGATTAGATTAGATTGGATTGGATTGGATTGGATTGGATTAGATTAGATTAGAGAGTTCAAAGGGACCTTGTAGATCATCTAATCCAATCCCCTGCCCAAGCAGGAAAACCCTACACTATTTGGTTGCCCTTCTCTGCACATTACACTATAATGGCAGTCCAATCTCATCTTGAAAGCTTCCAGTGATGAAACTCCCACAATTTCCGATGACATCTTCTGTTCCATTGGTTGATTGTTCTCTTTCAGAAAATTTCTCCTTATTTCTAAATTAAATCTCTCCTTGATGAGTTTCCATCTGTTATTCCTTCTGTGGCCTTCGGATGCCTTGGAAAATAGCTTCACCCCTTCCTCTCTGTTGCAGCCCCTCAAATATTAGAAGACTGCTATCACATCTCTCCTGGTCCTTCTCTTCACTAGACTAGCCATGTCCAACACCTGTAACCGTTCATCATATGTTTTAGCCTTCAGTCCCCTAATCATCTTGGTTGCTCTTCTCTGCACTCTTTCTAGAGTCTCAACATCACTGCACTGCACACCAAGACAACTAGACACAAGAACAGTTTTTTTCCGAACGGCATCACTGTACTAAACAAATAATTCCCTCAACACTGTCAGACTTTCTACTAAATCTGCACTTCTATTCTCCTAGTTTTTCTCATCATTCCTTTCACCCATTTCCTCCCATGTTGACTGTATGACTGTAACTTGTTGCTTATATCCTAAGATTTTTATTAATATTGCTTCTTCGTTGCTTATTTGATCCCTATGACAATCATTAAGTGTTGTACTACATGATTCTTGACAAAGGTATATTTTATTTTATGTACGCTGAGAGCATATGCACCAAGACAAATTCCTTGTGTGTCCAATCACACTTGGCCAATAAAATTCTATTCTATTCTATTCTATCTTTTTTTATAGTGTGGTGACCAAAACTGGATGCAGTATTCTAGGAATGGTCTTACTAAGGCTTTATAGAGTGGTATTAGTACCATGCATGACCTTGATTGTATTCCCTTGTTAATGCAGTTTAGGATTGCATTGGCTTTTTTGGCTGCTGCTGTATATTGCGGGCTCATATTTAGCTGGTTGCCCACTAAGACTCCAAGTTCCCTCACTTCACATGATCTTGATACTTAATACCTGAAATCAGACTTTGTGATATAATTTTGGGGTGATTCATATCATTATATCATCAAGGATTACTAATTTGGTAGCTCTGCAGCTTGCCACTTTTCCCTGGCGACTTCTTACAGTGGCACGATTGAGAGCATTTTAACAAACAGCATCCCTGTTTGGTTTGGTGGCAGCAGAGTTGTTGCCCTTTAGGTAGGAGGTTTCAAAGTATTTTTAACAGGTCTACCAGATTCTGTAACAGCTGTGTTCCTTATGCCATCCGTCTGGTAAACTCACAAGATTTGTTTCTCTTGTCACGTATATGGATACATCCAAACTAGTCTGTGTTGTTTTTCCATGTCATATAATATATGTGGGTGCATGCATATTTGTGTGTGTGTTTGTTTGTTTAATCTATCTTTTCATATTTATGTAGTGTACATTTGAGCAGTGATTTTCAACCTTTTTGAGTCACGGCACATTTTTTACATTTACAAAATCCTGGGGCACACCACCAACCAAAATGACACTCTAAGACACTCTCCTCTCTTTTTCCATCCCTGTCTCCTCCCCCCCCCTTGTGTGTGTGTGTGTGTGTGTGTGTATACACACTCTTGAACCATTTCCAAAATTAAGTGAGGGCTGGGTTTTTTTTCTCTCTTATTCTTTGGGTGCTTTTTTACCGTGTTTCCCCGATAGTAAGACCCCCCCCGATTGTAAGACATATGGGGGGTTTCAGGGGGGTCGGCTAATATTAGCCATACCCCGAAAGTAAGACATATGTCTTACTTTCGGGGAAACACGGTATTGCGGGGGGGGGGGGGGAGCCCGATGACCCGCCGAGCAGGTGGGAGAGCTCGGCCGCAAGGCACAAAGGATTTCCCTCGAGAGAGAGAGAGTGGGGGATAGTCGTCGTCGGAGCGCTAAAGACCAGGGCAGAGAAAGCGCGAGCTGCATGCGGGAGAAGCGGAGGAGGAATCAGGCAAGCCGAATGGGAGCCTGTTCTGTGTGAGTCCGGTCCGGGTTTTGCTTACAGCCCCGGGCATTAGCAATAGCAGCGGCGGCAGGAGAGGCAGCCCTTTGCAATGTGGTCCGCCTGTCTCGGCACTTGCAGAGCGAGGATGTAGAGGTGGGTTTGCGGAGGAGTTGCTGGCGGGGAATGGAGCGAGGGAGGGCAGGGGAGGGATTCCCATTCGGCTTGCCTGATTCCTCCTCTGCTTCTCCCGCATGCAGCTCTCGCTTTCTCTGCCCTGGTCTTTAGCGCTCCGACGACAACTATCCCCCACTCTCTCTCTCTCTCTCTCAAAGAAAAGCCTTAATTTCGTAGCCATCGGCCTTCCGAGGCTGGAGTTCATCCTTTTGGGGGATTACGATCGCTTAATCCAAACCACCGCCGCTATCCCCCCCCCCCCCCACGCGATTCCTTGCACCTTCTTCCCAACGTTATATCTGCGGTTCAGCCTCCTTCCCCGTCGAGAGAATTCCGATAGCAATACTAAGTTCTTTCCCTTTAAACACAAGCATAAGCACGCGACCCAAAGTAGAGATGCAAAACTTTTTCCAATGTAAGACATACCCCGATAGTAAGACATAGGGGGGCTTTTGGGGGTAAAAAGAAAGTAAGACATGGTCTTACTATCGGGGAAACACGGTATCATATGCTTTAAATCTCTCTTTTGTTTCTCTCTCTTTCCTCTCATTCTCTGCCTCAATCATGTTCTCATTTCTCTTTTTTTCCTCCTTTTTTTGCTCATTTCTCTCGCTCTTTCCCCCTTCCTCTCATTTTCTCTCTCTCTCTCTCTCTCTCTCTCTCACTCTCTCTTGCTTTCTTTCTCTCTCACTCTTGCTTTCTTTCTCTCTCTTTCTTTTTTTCTCTCTCTCTCTTGCTCTCAGCAAAAAGTTGTGAGAATGGAACCTGAGCTTCCTTCTTCGCAGCACGCCTGACCATGTCTCGCGGCACACTAGTGTGCATCGGCACACTGGTTGAAAAACACTGCATTAGAGGTAGAGACCCTTTGAGAGCTGTATGCCACAAACATTCATTTTAATGCATGCCGATTAGTGTTACATTTAAAGTAACAATAAAGTTATTCTAAGTCCAAGTCTTCTCAGTCTAGGTCTACAGGTACTGCTGAGCTCTTAAGTGAAAAGAATTCCCACATTAAAAGTTTTACAAAGCAGATATTAACAATAATAATTGTACAAACAATGGGGGTGTCTGGCATGCTGCTGTGAAAATGCATCTTGCATTTTACAGCTTAGAATTCTTTGGCTCCATGGGGATTAACATTTAATTTGCATACTTAAACTGTTTTTCTGGGTTTATGTATTGAACCATGAACTAATTCCAAAGGTTGGGTTTGCCTTCCTAAACCATCAAAACCAACCTCCAAAACCTAAGCAAAAAGCAGACAAGAATAAAGTCATCTGATTGAACTCTAATTAACTGGGTTATTTGACTTTGCGAACACTTTCTCCCGCTCTTCCTCTCCCTCCCCTCCTCTCTCTTCCTCTCCCTCCCTCCCTCTCTCTCTCTCTTTTAAATTCACACATATCGTTGCTTCCCTATTAAGCAGGGACTAACTACAGATGAGCATCTCAAGGGATTGAAGAGGAGCCAGGAACAATATTTGTTGTGCATTCAGGGCTGGTAATTTTTCCAGATGCACATTAGCTGAGTTAAGGACCAGATAAAGTAAACATGTATTTTGCATTTTCCCAGATAAAATAGTTTAATGACTGCTGTGAGCAATGTTGCACACAATATTCATCTCTGATTTTGTTCCTTCATAGACACCGTTAGAGATGCTCTGGGGGTATTTGAACAGCTGTTTGCTTTGTCAGGGAATCAGTTTCTGTGCACACACAGACACACAACTAGGTTTATTGCTCAGGAACACACACACATATGCATGCACACACACAGACGTTTGGCTCTGGGGGAAAAAATATGGCATAATTAAAACGCTGGATCATCACATCTGACTTTCATCCCAAACTTCTTGGTGAAATTCAAAATTCATTTTATTTCCCAGGCTCTTGCACAGTGCAGCTTGAAAAGAAGAATATAATAGAAAGAAAGAAAGAAAGAAAGAAAAAAAAAGAAAGAAAGAAAGAAAGAAAGAAAGTAGGAAGGAAGGAAGGAGGGAAGGTGGGAGGGAGGATGGAGGAAGGAAGGAGGGAGGAGGGAAGGTGGGAGGGAGGGAGGAAAGAAGGAAGGAAGGAATGAGGGAAGGAGGGAAGGAGGGAAGGTGGGAAGGTAGGAGGGAGGGAGGATGGAGGAAGGAAGGAGGGAGGGAGGGAGGAGGGAAGGTGAAGGTGGGAGGGAGGAGGGAGGGAGGAAGGAAGGAAGAAAGGAAGGAAGGAAGGAAGGAAGGAAGGAAGGAAGGAAGGAAGGAAGGAAGGAGCTGAAATAGAAAATAAAGCTAGGCTGAAAATTTTAGCCCAATATCCTACTCCACGGTTTGTTCAAGTAAGAAAAAAAGAATCCTCTGCTTATCTTCCTTGGCACAAACCTGGCTATTTCTTGCTGTGGTATTAATCTCCAATTAGAGTTGTAAACAGGGGCATTGGTGTGTGTGTGTTTGCATTGCCATGTGTGTTTGTGTTTGTCAATTGTTGACGTGCCACTGCATTTTTAAATGTATTACGAGGCATGTATAAATAATGATCAGGCTTCAGTTCCACAGTTGTGGCCACTGCCTTGCCCAGCTAGTCCTCATTTAGTGACCGCTTTGTTTGGCAATCGTCCACAGTTTCAATGGTGACGAAGAAAGGTACCTTCAAAAGTGTTTAAATATTTTGTGACCAATCCACACATTTACAATATTTGCAGGTCTGTAACCAAAGGGAAGGTGAAGTAAGATTGTTAAATAAAATCATAGTTTCATGCAGCAACGACTTAACTTTGCTGATTTATTTATGTGTCACATTTCTGAATCACCCTTTACCCTCAAAGAGATGGGTGGTTAATGATCAATTATGATTGCTAAACAAGGACTAACTCCAGGAGTGGGTTCCTCCCAGTTCGGACTGGATTGCCCAAACCGGTAGCAACCCGCTACTAATGTCACTTAACTGGATCGGCTAGTGCTGGTCCATGGGTGCGGCCATCTTTTCTTTTCTTATTTTTTTTTGGGGGGGGATTTTTTTGCAATTTCTTTTACTGTTTTGAAGCTTTTTCCTGTTCTGCTGCTTGCAAAAGGGCCCTCCCGCCCACCCCCATGTTTATTCTGACCTCTCCTCCCTCCCTACTCCCTTCTCTCCTTTCTTTCTTTCTTTCTTTCTTTCTTTCTTTCTTTCTTTCTTTCTTTCTTTCTTTCTTTCTTTCATATAATAATAACACAGCAGCAGCAACAACAACAACAACAGAGTTGGAAGGGACCTTGGAAGTCTTCTAGTCTAACCCCCTACTTAGGCAGAAAATCCTACATTACTTCAGACAGATGGTTATCCAACATTTGCTTCCCTGCTGTTCTGTTCGAAAAAACTCTCTAATCTTATGTTCCCGGGTCTATTTGACCCGGACTGCAAATTGATCATTTTAGGTACTTATATTTGGTCTTTTTGAAAGCTTTTTTCACCTGGAAACAAGTTTGAACATTTCTGCACACAATGGAATGAAAATTGAACTGAAAAAATTAATCCTTATTGGTTTATTTTGCACATAAATGTGCCTCCCCCCCGTTTTTGTGAAAGTTTTTTTCAATTTATGGATTGAAATGAGAAAAGTAAATCTTATTGGTTTATTTTGCTGATATAATGCATCCCCCCCGTTTCTGTGAAATAGTCTTCATTTTATGGATAGTTTTGCTAGCAGAATGCATTCTATTTTGCTAAAGTTGGTGTGGGATTTGTAGCTTGAACATTTCTGAACATAATGATATGAAAATTGAACTGGAAAAATTGATGCATATTGGTTTATTTTGCACATAAAAGTATGCCTCCCCCAGTGTTCAATTATTTCAATTTATATAAAAATTATTCAAACTTACATACTTTTTTTAGTAAAATGGATTTCTTTCATAAAATTAGTTCTCTGGCTACAGTGTGGTTGGTTTTCAAAAGGATATTCCAAATATTTCTAGCCAAATATGTATAAAAAGTGACAATAATGGCACACAGCAAGGCCGAGGGGGGGGTGGCCCTTTTGTGGCAAAAATAAACCAATAAGAACCATTTTTTTCAGTTCATTTATATTTTTCTTATGTTCAGGATTGTTCAATTTAGTATATCAAACCTTTTGGGGGAAAATTCCTTAGGGATTTGTAGCCTTAAAAAATATAAATTGACACAAAATTCAGAAAGGATGGGGGAGGGGCTTTTTGATCAAAATAGAAATATAAGTCTCAATTTTTCCAGTTCAATTTTCATATCATTATGTTCATAAATGTTCAAACTAGTTTTCCAGTTGAAAAAGTTTTCAAAAAGACCAAATTCAAGTACCTAAAAAAAATCATTTTGGCCCGGGTCTATATGACCCGAACAGACTAAAAGTGACTTTTTTTTTGCCCAGAAAAAAAATTTTCCCCCCACCCCCACAAATATTTTTTTGACGATCAGCATTGTTAAATTGAGTAAATGAATGCCTAAGATTTTAAAGAATATTTCGGATTTGGAGCATAAAAAATTAAAAAGTGAAAATGGTTGCAAGCAGCCGAGGGGGGGTATTTTTGATGTTAAAAAACCAGTAAGAATCATTTTTTTCAGTTCCTTTATATTTTTCTTTTATTCAGAAATGCTCAAGCTACCAATCCCACACCAACTTCAGTAAAATAGAATGCATTTTGCAAGCAAAACTATCCATAAATTGAAAAAAACTTTCACAAATACGGGGGGGAGGCACATTTATGTGCAAAATAAACCAATAAGGATTAATTTTTTCATTTCAATTTTCATATCATTGTGTGCAGAAATGTTCAGACTACTTTCCAAATGAAAAAAGTTTTCAAATTGACCAAACATAAGCACTTCAAATGAAGAGTTTTCGGTCCGGGTCGTATGTGACCCGAACAGAAGATTTGTGACTTTTTTTGCTCAGCAAAAACTAAGCCCCCCACCCCCCAAAAAAAAATCTCATAGAGAGAACCCCTGAAATGATGAACAGTTATGAAATTTCAAGTTTCAGATATGCAGGGAAAATGTTTTACAGGGGACTCAAACTTGGTTTCGGGTCACATACGACCCGAACAGAACAGCAGGGTTAAAAACTTGTTTAAGTTTTTTGGGACATTCACAACTTCTGGAGCGAAGCTGTTGCACTGATTAATTGTTCTAACTGTCAGGAAATTTTCCCTTAGTTCTGAGTTGCTTCTCTCCTTGTTTAGTTTCCACCCACTGCTTCTTGTTCTGCCCCCAGGTGCTTTGGAGAACAGGTTGACTCCCTCTTCTTTGTGGCAACCCCTGAGATATTGGAACACTGCTATCATGCCCCCCCCCCGGTCCTTCTTTTCATTAAACTAGCCATGCTCAGTTCCTTCAACCATCCTTCATACATTTTAGCCTCCAGTCTCCCAAATAAACAACCCCATTCTTAGTCAATCCCATTCTTCCCTCTATTCGATTGGATTGAACTGAGACTGAACTTCTATAATTCAAAGATGGTGG
Source organism: Erythrolamprus reginae (assembly GCF_031021105.1). Classification (NCBI taxonomy): domain Eukaryota; kingdom Metazoa; phylum Chordata; class Lepidosauria; order Squamata; family Dipsadidae; genus Erythrolamprus; species Erythrolamprus reginae. The sequence continues at coordinate 408,995,368 of NC_091950.1, forward strand.
AGAGCTTTGAAAAAAAACTTTAAAAAAAGCTTTTACAGAATTCAAGTCGTGCTAGGAACAATACACTGATTTTATTAAAGTTAGCAGAGTTTTCTTCTTATTTTTTTAATGTCTCTTCTCTCCTTCCTTCTTTGTCTTATGTTGTTCAAGCATTTAATTTCCTTTAGCCAATGAATTATTAGCCTTGGACACTTAATGCATCTCTTTTATTACTCCTTAGTTTTATTCCACCGAGATTCTTAACCCAGCCAACCACAATCCCACTCAGATCTCTTTACTTGCTATTCTGGCAGCATATAAACTTAGTAACTAGGTTAAAAGTCTTCATTCAGATGCCTGTCAATTTTCTTGAGGAAGTGCCTAATATCTCAAGAGTCTTTGTAGTGGGAGAGCACAGAAAAACCTTCACAACATCAGCAGCTCTTTAGTATTGTTCAAGCAGGCAATAACGGTTGTAGAAATAATGGGAAGGAAGTACGAGAAAATCAATCTCCTCAAAATACATGCAATATTCATCTCCTATTCTCACTGGGTTTCCCCCACCCCACCCCCACACACACAGTAGAAATCTTTGTAGCAACATTCTAACTTCTTTCTTTAAGGAAATATACAGAGCAGCAGTAGGTTCTACTTACCTTTGCTACTGGTTCAATAATGGGAGTGGGCGGGTGCGCAGGGGCACTTTGCATGCCCACAACTCTTCTGTGCATGCACAGAAGCTTTTGAGCATGTGCAGAGTGTTTTTTTTAACATCCAGGTGGGTGGATAGAGCCTCCTGCAGCTTCTGCTACCAATTCGTCATACCAGGTCGAACGGGTAGCAATCCACCACTGATGCAGAGTCAATCTCCAATCTCCTAACTTGTAGAAAAGAAAGCATAGAGGTAGTTAACAGAATAACAGAGTTGGAAGGGACCTTGGAGGTTATCCAGACCAACCCCATGCTCAAGCAGTAGACTCTAAACCAGAGGTCTTCAAACTTGTCAACTTTAAGAGTTGTGAACTTCAAGTCCCAGAATTCTCCAGCCAGCTATGCTGGATGGAGAATTCTGGGACTTGAAGTCCACAACTCTTAAAGTTGACAAGTTTGGGGACCCCTGCTCTAAACAATTCCAGACAAGGGGCTATAGAAACATAGAAACATAGAAGTCTGACGGCAGAAAAAGACCTCATGGTCCATCTAGTCTGCCCTTATACTATTTTCTGTATTTTATCTTAGGATGGATATATGTTTATCCCAGGCATGTTTAAATTCAGTTACTGTGGATTTATCTACCACATCTGCTGGAAGTTTGTTCCAAGGATCTACTACTCTTTCAGTAAAATAATATTTTCTCATGTTGCTTTTGATCTTTCCCCCAACTAACTTCAGATTGTGTCCCCTTGTTCTTGTGTTCACTTTCCTATTAAAAACACTTCCCTCCTGGACCTTATTTAACCCTTTAATATATTTAAATGTTTCGATCATGTCCCCCCTTTTCCTTCTGTCCTCCAGACTATCTAGCTCATCTTTAAAAATTTCCTGTGAGGAGCATTCCACCAACTGGTGAAGGCAAGCTATTCCACCAATTGTTTGTTCTCACCGACATAAAGGTTGGGTTTTTTTTGTTATCATATATAAACAATTAAGGGTTTTTATTGTTACTAATGTCTTCATTTGACTTTATACTGTGTTAGGTTTTTAAAAAAAATAATTTTCATTAGTTTTTCCAAATTTTTAAAACAACATTTCAATAGTTGAGTACCTATTTCTTATGTTTGTTACATTTCTTACATCACTTCTTTGTATATACATATGTTACATTGCATGTTTATCCCATTTAGTTCATCCTTTCACATTTTATTCCTGTCTTTACCTTTGTTACCAATCCAAGTGTACCAATTGTTCTGAATCTCATAATACTGTACTCTGAATTACTAGTTCCCTTATAGTCATCCTATCAATTTCTGCACAACTATAAATTCTTTATACTGTATAATATACTTTATACTGTAATTATTATTATTATTATTATTATTATTATTATTATTATTATTATTATTATTATTTCAGTACAACACAGCAAACAAGATCACTATGCTGGATTTCGTATTTCATCACCAGTCGGGCGCTTCCCAAGCACCTAGGACTGAGTGATGTAGTGGCGAATTATGTTTGCCGATACCAGTAAAGCGGCCTTTTGCAATTGACAGATGGAGATTTTGTCAATTCCGATGGTTTTCAAATGTCCGCTGAGATCCTTTGGTACTGCGCCCAGCGTGCCAAGTACCACTGGGACCACTTTCACTGGCTTATGCCAGAGTCGTTGCAGCTTGATTTTTAGATCTTCGTATTTCACTAATTTCTCTAGCTGCTTGTCCTCAATTCTGCTGTCTCCTGGGATTGCGATGTCAATGATCCATACTTTCTTTGCCCTTTTGCTCCACTGGCATGATGTCATTTTCTTCTAGGTAGTCCTGAATTTTGTCAGCTATGATACCTGTCAGCAGTTTGAGCATGGTTGGCAAACATGTTATTGGCCTGTAGTTTCCTGGTATGGCTCCTTTCGCTGCGTCTTTCTGTATTAAATATATTCTGCCAGTTGTAAGCCATTCACTAATATTTCCTGTCGGCAGCATTTTGTTGAACAATTCGGCCATTTTTGCATGCAGGCTGGTCAGGTATTTCAACCAAAAACCATGCACCTGATCAGTGCCAGGGGATGTCCAGTTCTTTACCCTCTTCACTCTTTCTGCAATCATTTCAGGTGTTATCTCCAGCTGCTGCATATTGCTCCCTGAGAATTCCTTTTCAAGCTCCTTTATCCACCCAGCAGTCCTGTTATAGTCCTTTTCGACCTCCCAGAGATCTTTCCAGAACTTTGTTATTTTCACCTCTGGCTTTTCAATTTTCTTATCTGTTTGCTGATGCAGGTTCTGGTAGAACTGCCTCTGGTTGGATATTATTATTATTATTATTATTATTATTATTATTATTATTATTATTATTATTATTAATTAGATTTGTATGCCGCCCCTTTCCGAGGACTTGGGGCAGCTCACAACAACAATAACAATAGAGTATAAATCTAATAGTTAAAACTAAAATTAAAACCCCACTATCATTAAAAACAATCAATACTACACAATCATCCCATACTCAAGTCTTCCTAGTCAGAAGGGGGCGCATTTGTCTCCCCATGCCTGGTGACATAAATGGGTCTTCAGAGACTTGCGGAAGGCAAGGAGCGTAGGCGCAGTTTGAATCTCCAGGGGGGGGGGTTGATTCCAGAGGGGCTGGGGCCACCACAGAGAAGGCTCTTTCTCTAGGTCCCATCAGACGGGACCCGGAGAAGGCCAATTATGTGGGACCTAATTGGCCGCTGGTATTCCTGCAGCAGAAGGTGGTCCCGCAGGTATTCTGCTCCGATGCCATGTTAGTTTTATTGTTGTGAGCTGTCCTGAGTCCCATATAAGTCAAATTAAACAAACAAACAAACAAACAAAAACAAATAAATAAAATTTATCCTTTGTTCTCATTCAATTCTCTCCTTGAGAAGTTTCCATCTGTTACTTCTTGTCCTGCCTTCAGGTGTGTTGGTCAATCCTCATTTCTCTGTGATAATATCTCTAATATTGGAAAACCTGCTATCACGGCACCCCTAGTCCTTTTCTTTTCAAATTTGGATACTGTCCTCTTTGTAAACAAATTACTAATCTACGTGGATAGATTACCTATTTAGAATCTCCAATCTGTGCTCTCCAAGCAGAAATTAGGTGCCCAATTTAGCCACTCCACTCTATTGAGCTGCCGTGCTATCAGCCCCCCTCTATCACCAAGATCCCGAAGGAGAAGGGTAGTATGGACCACCATGGGATCTGGCAGGGTGAGAGCTGTGGACCATAAACACAAAGCTTTTGCTGTGTCCCACCATAACAGGTATAATGCCCTTCTGACCTTAATAGGGACACTAAAGCGACAGGTCAAAGTAGTTGAGATAATGATAACTCAAATAAGCAGGGGATCATGGTCCGAGATGAAGAACCTACATTGTGTTGTGGTTAGCTCTGACCCAGCTCCTGCCCCAAGGAATGTGCAGGTGGATGTGGGGGAAACATCCACATGCCGCAGGCCTGTTTTGCTCCTGATGGAATCTGCCGACGAAGCCTCCTCTGACCAAGGAAGCGTGAGTGACAAGGAAGAGGGGAGTTTGGCAGACAGCCCAGGAGGAGATCAATCATTTGTATCATCTCTGGATTCTGAACAAGAATTAATGACACGTCCACACATGAGTAGAGTGATGCATAGGAGACAACAACTGAAGGATTATTACAAGAGAAAATGAGGCCACCTGTGGTTGGGTGGGGCTGCTGTAATTAGTGCTACAGATAAAAGTGCAACCTGGTGTTTTAGCCTCATGGCAGTTTATCTGATTCATTGTTTCGTCAAGATTATGGTTTTTGTGCTGTCCAAGATTGTGTGTGGACTCTCTGGGCTTTAGAATTGGACTCAATTTCCCAGTTATTGGGTGAGCAATTGGACTGCATTTAACCTGTGCCTTGTGTGTACCAGAAAATCCCTTTGACATTTAAAAAGGGAACTGTTTCTGTTTTTCTATTTATAAAAACTTTTGGGTTTTCCTTTTATCATGTGGCAGAACACATTGGAGAGGGGAAGTGTGAAATTAGGTATTACACAACAGTCACACAAGAGCAGCAAGATATCCAAAAAGAGAAGCCACCTTCTGGTTGGTGATTTAATTGTAAGGGATGTAAATTTAGGAAAGGATATGGAGGTTTTGAAAGAGATCAGGTGTCTGCCAGGTAATACTGCCAGCAGAAACAAGAGGCATATTCTTAATATAGTCAAGAATGCCAGTAATATGCTGTCGATGCTATTATACATCTTGGCACAAATGATTTGCCTCAAAAGGGAGTACCATATTTTTCAGAGAATAAGGGAGGAAAATAGGGGAAAGAATCTGTTTACCAGGTATTCATCTGGCTAGCCTCCTTAGTCTAGTCAGCTTCAGCACATTATTTTATCCCCTGGTTAAGGGCTTCTCTTTTTTTAATTCTGAGAGAGTAACAATGAAAGAGCTTGCAAGCCAGTAAAATCTGGGAACATCATTAGCACCTGGAAAGAAACAGTCTGGGTAAGTAGAGCAATGGAAAAAATCCTGCAAAGACTTAAGGCTTGGAAAACATTCTTCTTTGCAGAGAGTAACAGTGAAAGAGCTTGCAAGCAGGTAAGAGCTGGGAACATTGTTAGCACCTGGTTAGGGCTGAAAATAAACATTTGGAGCAAATAGAGAATGAAAAAAAAATCAAAGGCAGGGCTTGGAATACATTCTTGGCAGAGATTAACAATGAAAGAGCTTGCAAACCAGTAAGAGCTGGGCACATCCTTAGCACCAGGTTAGGGCTAGAAAGAAACTTATTCAGAGCAAGTTAGAGTAATGAAAAAAAAGCTTCAAAAACTTATGGATCGGAAAACATTCTTCACAGAGAGAAACAATGAAAGAGCCTGCAAGATAAGAACTGGGAATATTGTTAGCAGCTAGTTAGGGCTGGGGGAAAAAAAGAACTATATTCAGAGTATAAGATGCACCTAAATTATCAGCCTATTTTAAGGAAGAAAAGGTGCCTTTTATACACTGAAAAATACGGTACTTTCTGTGCAGAATGACTTCCGGAGCTTGGGGAATGAACTTAGTAGTATAAGTTGTAGGTTTATCTTCTCAGAGGTTTCACCAGTTTATAAGGTAAAGTCCCGCATGTAGCAGAGTTTTAATATATGACCAAAGGAATGGTGTAAAAGGAAAGGCTTTGGCTTTATTAGTCATGATGTCTGCAGCTTATCCAATGAAAAACTGTACAAAAGAGATGGCTTGCATCCATCAAAGAAAGGGACTGAGTTACTTATATTAAATTCACAGGTTTCCTGGATAAACATTTAAATTGAACAGCAGGGACATAGAATTAATTGATATAGAACATTTCTGTCCTGAAGAATCTAAATTAATAGGGTTATCAGTGCATGTAACATAAATGTATGTGCAGGTAAGATTATCAGCCCTGCGAAACCAAGCATTTAATGTGAATGCCATACCATGTGCACTAATCAAACAGGCAGCAAGAAAGTAGGAGCAGTCAGGCACAACACAAGTTATGTAGACAATATCTCAGGGGTTGCCACAAAGAAGAGGGAGTTAAAGTATTATCCAAAGCACCTGAGGGTAGAACAAGAAGCAATGGGTAAAAAAAACTATACAAAAGAGAGGAGAGAAGGAAAATCAAGAGAAAAGCAACTTAGAGCTAAGGAGAAATTTCCTGATAGAGCAATTAATCCTTGGAACAGCTTGCCTCCAGAAGTTGTAAATGCTCCAACATTTGAAGTTTTTAAGAAGATGTTGGATAACCATTTGTCTGAAGTGGTGTAGGGTTTCCTGCCTAAGCAGAGGGTTGAACTAGAAGACCTCCAAGGTCCCTTCCATCTCTATTATTCTATTCTATTCTATTCTGTTCCGTTCCGTTCCGTTCCATTCCATTCCATTCTATTCTATTCTATATTCTATTCCATTCCATTCCATTCTATTTTTCTTTAAATTAGAAATTCCTAATTCCCCCAATCACTCATCATATGAGAAAATATTATTTTACTGAAAGAGTAGTAGATCCTTGGAACAAACTTCCCACAGACGTGGTTGGTAAATCCACAGTAACTGAATTTAAACATGCCTGGGATAAACATATATCCATTGTAAGATAAAATACAGGAAATAGTATAAGGGCAGACTAGATGGACCATGATGTCTTTTTCTGCCGTCAGTCTTCTATGTTTCTATGTTTCTATCATATGGCTTATCCTCCAGACCTCCAGTCCTCTTTGTTGTTATTCTTTGCACACTCTGTCTTACCACATTTTGGAATGGAAACATTTGATGATATGCAACAAAGTTTCCAAGAAAGGACTGAAAGATGAAACCAGCATTTATTAGAGAAGAACTGTAGCCAACAGAAATACAAAGGGTCATGGAGAATAACTTTGCAGCGGATATTACTGATCAACTGTCTGGAGCAGAGAGGGAGGGGTTTATTTAACAGAATAACAGAGTTGGAAGGGACCTTGGAGGTGTTCTAATCCAACCCCATGCTCAAGCAAGAAACCCCATATCCGTGATGGTGAACCTATGGTGCATGTGCCAGAAATTGCATGCAGAGCCATCTCTCCGGGCATGCCAGTCAGGGGTGGGCAGCAGGCAGGACAGGGTGGAACACAGTTCCACCAGCAGAAATGAAGATCCGTACGCAGCTCCAGCTGATCAGCGGCTGGCACTTCCTGGATTACTGGGCTCGGCTTGGCTCGGCTCAGCTCTCCTTTTGTTTGGAGACAAGTGCTCTTTGCTATCCCAAAAGAGGGCTTGGTTTAAGTGAATTTTCATTATAAAGAACATTGTTTTGAATTTTCAAAAGTGTGTGTGTCTGAAATTGTATCTGTGCATTTTTGGGAGGATTCTGCCAGAGAGCTCGACAGAACAAAAGGTAATAATCAACACCTTGAATTGCATCTTCGGTAGCACAGAAGATGGCAGTCCTTCACTGGGTGCATGGAATTATGGATGTGGGCATGCACACACACAAACCCACCCTGTGCTCCTCCCCCTTTTGGCCCACCAACCAAAAAGGGTTTGCCATCACCGATATAGGCTCCTTCCGAGACACATTCATAAGTCCTGAAATTTGCATAAGGGTGGTGGTGGGGGAAATGACACAGTAAATGGACCTGATAAGAAACCTCGTGCCTGATAATTAGTGCTAAGAGGAATTCTTCCTCTGGATCTGCCACTTTGCAAGATAAGAAAAAGGGAAATAATTCCGCAGGATCAAAACAATTAGTTCTGGTCCTATCACCCAGAACTGTTCTGCTTGTCCAAACCACCCCTGACTCTGATTACATCTTGCTCAGCATTCCCATTCTTTCTACCCTTTCTTGCAATTCTCGGGTTTAAATGCCACCTTCTGTGTCCTTTTGTCAGAGCAGAGGGACTGTCTAATGGATTGATGCTGCCCTTTCTCTCAAAGCAGGGTGCGAATATGAGCTCTATTAAAAAAAAAAATTAGATAGGCTTTCAGCAACCTGGATTTGAATCTCCTTGTCGTTATACACTGCTAATTGCGAGCAGAAATTAAAGTGCAATCTGCATGCAGATATATGGGGTGGAGGACAATGTAATTCCAACCCTCTAATTGAATCCTTTTCTTGCTGCAAGCATTTCCATTCTCTTGAAAATTGAAGGTCTGTTTTTACCGCTAGAGAAAGCCCTCTGGCTTGATATTTGTAGCCTTTGTTGGATTTACAGTGGCCATGTATTCTATTTCATGCATAGGACTCCAGTATTTAAAGTAACTAGTTTCTGACTGCATACTTTTTATTTTTTATTATGGCACATAACAGTCTCATTCAATTTAATGGAAAGACAATAGCTTTGCCGTTTTCCTCCCCTCCCAGAGAATGCGGTTAAAATCTTCATCCCCAGAGTTGTTTATGCTGTGTTGCACTTACCTCGTTACAAAAAGGGTTGGGGGGGGGTATAAATAGGTGAATGGCATCTCTTTCATTTTACAAGCATTCCTCCAGCTGTTTGCATCCCTCTGGCTTTCTACACTTCAAGGAGAGTCAGCAGGTGGGACACTATCTTGTTGCTGTTGCCTATTTGGAGAAATTTGGACAGCCAGTCGCCTTCAATAATAAACTATGTTGTAAGACGCCATTGTGAGAAATGGTAAACATCCAAAGGGTAAAAAAAAAGAGAGATAGAGAGAAAGAGAAGGTGCTTTAGCAGGGCAATAAACTTTAGAGAAACTGGGAGTGCAGAAAAGAGCAACTAAGAGGATAGGATAGGATGGGATGGGATGGGATGGGATGGGATGGGAAGGGAAGGGATGGGATGGAATAGAATAGAATAGAATAGAATAGAACAGAGGAGAAGAGAAGAGAAGAGAATAATTCTTTATTGGCCAAGTGTGATTGGACACACAAGGAATTTGTCATTGGTGCATATGTCCATAAAAGAAAAGATAAATTTGTCAAGAATCATGATGTAAAAAACACTTAATGATTGTCACAGGATACAAATAACTAAGCAATCAGGAAACAATCAATATGAATATAAATCATAAGGATACAAGCAACAAGTCGCAGTCATGCAGTCACGATTAAAGGCCTGGAGATTTAAAAGAACGGTTGCAGGAGCTGGGTATCCCCAGTCTGGAGAAAAAAAGGGCTAAGGAAGACTTGATAACAATATTCCTATATTTGAGGGGCTACTCACAAAGAAGAGAGAGTCAACCTATTCTCCAAAGCACCTGAAGGCTGAGCAAGAAGTAATGTGTGGAAACTAATCAAGGAGAGAAGCAACCTAGAACTAAGAAGAAATTTCAGTGAGAACAGTGAGAAGAATCGGTGGGTGCATGGGTGCATGGTATCGTGCATGCGCAAGTGCCCACACCCATAATTCAATACCTAGGGAGGGATAAAACAGCTTCCTTCACCTCCCAGAGGCCCTCTGGAGGCCGGAAATGGCCTGTTTCTCAACTTCTGGTGGGTCCAATAGGCTTGTGTTTCATCTTCCCCAGGCTCCAAAGGCTTCCCTGGAGCCAAGGAAGGGTAAAAATGCCCTCCTCCATCCCCCCGGAGGCTCTCTAGAAGCCAAAAACACCCTCCCAGAGCCTCTGTGCAAGCCAAAAATCAGCTGGCCGGCACCCACATGCATGTTGGAGCTGAGCTAGGGCAACAGCTTGCATGCCAGCAGATATGGCTCCATGTGCTACCTGTGGCACCCATAGGTTCGCCATCACTGGTATAGGTCCTTTCCAGCTGTATTCTGATTGACTGAAGTTATTATTATTTATTTTGTATATGGCAGTGTTACACTAGCCAGGAGAGTACAATGCTAATACAGAGTAGCAGTTTGGCTGCCTGAGACAGCTAGCCTGTTTGGTTCACACTTCCACACTTTCTAAAGTGCACCACAGGCAAAGAGCTAGCTAGATATTGGCACACAGTTAAAGGATGGAAATGATACAGTATAGGTCAACTTCGACTTCTGACCGATCACTTAGTGACCATTCAAAGTTACAATGGACCAGCCAAAAATTGCTTATGACCCATTTCCAACAGTTCAACTGCTATCTCTTTTTACTCACCATCACGGGACTCAATTTGGGAGAGTTGGCAATTGGTCTGCCAGTTAAAATTTAGAATTTAGAACTGTTTGCAGATTCTAAGATTTAAAACAATTTTGGTGAAAACTGAGGCTTACATCTGGTTTTCACAAAAAAGTTACCAATAGCCAACAATAGGCCGGCTTTCTTTCTTTCTTTCTTTCTTTCTTCCTTCCTTCCTTCCTTCCTTCCTTCCTTTCTTTTTCTTCCTTCCTTCCTTCTTTCTTTCTTTCTTTCTTTCTCTTTCCTTCCTTCCTTTCTTTTTCTTTCTTCCTTCCTTCCTTCCTTCTTTCTTTCTTTCTTTCTTTTGCTTTCCTTCCTTCTTTCTTTCTTTCTTTCTTTCGCTTTCCTTCCTTCCTTCTTTCTTTCTTTCGCTTTCCTTCCTTCCTTCCTTCCTTCTTTCTTTCTTTCTTTCTTTCTTTCTTTCTTTCTTTCTTTCTTTCTTTCTTTCTTTCTTTCTTGGATTTGTATGCCACCCCTCTCTGAGGACTTGGGGCAGCTCACAACATAGCAAACAATATACAACGTACAAACCTAATAATCCAATTAATTTTAATTTTAAAAAACCCTTTAAAACTCTACTAACATTTAAAACCATTCATTCCCATTCACCTCGCAAATCATAGTACATTTGTCAGCCGGGGGGCAAGAGTCTAATGGTCCCAAGCCTGGCGGCACAGATAAGTCTTTAAGCTTTTATGGAAGGCAAGAAGGGTGGGGGCAGTACGAATCTCCAGGGGAAGCTAATTCCAGAGATACGGGCCCCTCACAGAGAAGGTTCTTTCCTTAGGCCCCACCAAGCGACATTGTCTAGTTGACGGGACCTGGAGAAGGCTGACTCTGGGGGACCTAACTGGTCACTGGGATTCATGCGGCAGGAGGCAGTCCTGCAGGTATTCTGGCCTGATGCCATGTAGGGCTTTGTAGGTCATAACCAACACTTTGAATTGAGTCCAGAAATCGATTGGCAACTAATGCAGACTGCGGAGTGTTAGAGTAATATGCGTGTGTCTGAGCAAGCTCCTGACTGCTTGTGCGACTGCATTTTGCACAATTTGTAGTTTCTGAACACTTTTCAAAGGTAGCCTTATGTAGAGAGCATTGCAGTAGTCGAACCTCGAGGTGATGAGGGCATGAGTGACCATGAGCAAAGACTCCCCATCTAGGTAGGGCCGCAACTGGTGCACCAGGCGAACCTGGGCAAATGCCCCCCTTGCCACAGCCAAAAAATAATGTTCTAAAGTCAGGGGTGGATCAAGGAAGACACCCAAGTTGCAGACCCTCTCTGAGGGGTTTACAACTTCCCCCCTCCCAGGGTGATGGATGGACAGATGGAATTGTCCTTGGCAGGCAATACCCACAGGCACTCTGTCTCATCAGAATTAAGTTTGATCCTGTTGGCACCCATCCAGACCCTAACAGCCCCCAGGCACAGGCACATCACTTCCACTACTTCACCGAGTAGACACAGAGTGGAGATGTATAACTGGGTGTCATCAGTGTACTGATGACAACTCAGCCTGTGTCCTCGGATGATCTCACCCATGACCACTAGAAAATAAATCAGTACAGTTACATAGTGATCTATTTTATGATTGTCACCATTTATGACCATAATGGACAGGCTCTATTATTGTTGGAAATTGAGGACTACTTGTAATGCTGATCAAGTTTGATTATTTCATGGACATGGACTTTTCTTGGCAGAGTTGTAGAAGACATTTTCCACTGCTTCCTTTAGGAATTCTTTTCAACCTCCAAATCTAGCCTTTAACCCAAATCCAGCCTATAGCCTGGTATAATTTGCATTTTGAAAGCATATTCTATCAGAAATATAGTATTTTTTTAAAAAGACTAGGATTAAATGCAGTGGTACCTCATCTTATGAACGCCTCTTCTAACAAACTTTTCGAGATATGAACCCGGTGTTTAAGATTTTTTTGCCTCTTCTTCCGAACTATTTTCACCTTACGAACCCAAGCCACTGCTGCTGGGATGAAGGGGTTTCTTTTTTTTCCCTTTTTTGAAGAAAGAAAAGGGAGAGGTGGCTTGGAGGAGGAAAGAGAATGCATTTTAAAAAGTAGGAGAACAGCGTGCTTGCACAGGCACTGAAAGGGTGTCTTTCGAAGAAAGAAAAGGGAGGGGTGGCTTGGAGGGGGAAAGAGTTTGCATTTAAAAAAGTAGGAGAACAGCGTGCTTGCGCAGGCACTGAAAGGGCGCCCCCCTTGCCTTTCTTCCTTCCCACTCACCATTTAGCCTAGCCTTGCTTCTTCCACCCGCCCCCTTTAGCTGCTCCTCCCTGCCCTCTGTCCGCCTCCCTTCTAAAGTTTGGGATTTTCCTGAAGGATTTGCAGGCATTATTTGCTTTTACATTGATTCCTATGGGAAACATTGTTTCGTCTTACGAACTTTTCACCTTACGAACCTCCTCCTGGAACCAATTAAGTTTGTATCATGAGGTACCACTGTATCTGCAATTCCTGTCATGCAGGGCAATCTCCTATCTTCTATCTTGCAGACCAAAGTGATCTTGAGGCGATCCAGCAGTTTTTGCCATGATAATTTTCTGACCTTAAAAGTGTTTCAGTGTATTCTAGCCAGGGTCAAAATGTTAATTACCAGAACTGGAATGGCCAGATTAATGAGGCCTGAGGAAATTGTAATGTTTTAGAAAATTCCAGAGCTTTCCAGGACATTCTGTGGAACAGCAGATTTTACACATACCTTCTTACAATAATACTTAGCCGGTTTATTTTTTTTCCAATATATTTTATTAATTTTCTTAAAATAGACAAAACTGACAAACATACATTAAACATAGAGATGGGGTTGTATCTTCCCCGCTTATTCTAGAATATTTCAATACAGAAAAAAGAATACACTAAAGAATACAGTAGTCCCTCACCTATCGCTGGTGTTACGTTCCAGACCTGGCCGCGATAGGTGAAATCCGCGATGGTGAATTTATCGACTGATAGTACTTATTTAAGTATTTATATTGTAATTGTTTGGTAAGTTTTCATTGTTTTAAGTGTTTATAAACCCTTCCCACACAGTATTTATTTTAGATACAGTATTTAAATACAGTATTTACAATTTTAGATTTTATTTTTTTTAAAAAAACCTGCCGATCGAGTTCGGCGGGCTGTTTAAATCTGCCGATCGACTTCCTCAGAAACCCGCGATGAAGTGAAGCCGCAGTAGGTGAAGCGCGGTATAGCGAGGGACTACTGTACTTTAAATCAACTTATTACTTTAAATGAAAAGAAGAAATTTGTTTTACCTTATATAATAAGTCTTCATAAGTAAACTAATTCTAACATAACTTTTAAATCATATCTCTACTTATACAATTCTCTTATTCTTTTTACTTTTAGTATTTCTTCTTGTTTATCCATATATACACTTTGTTCCATATCTCATAAAATTCTGTTTCCTCTTGATCTGTCTTGTCATCATCATTGATCTGTCTTGTCATCATATCCATTTCAGCGCAGTCTAGTATTTTCTTAATAACTTCCTCTTCTTTGGGAATGTTTTCCCCTTTCCAATTTTGCGCATACACTATCCTGGCCACTGTCAAAATGTGTATGCCTAGATGTAAAATTTCTTTTTTATATTTCTGATTAGTTATACCCAGTAAATAAAATTCCGGGGTTATTTCTATCACCTGTCTTACTATTTCTTTTATTACTCTTTCTATCATTTTCCAATAAAGCTTAACTTTACTACACATCCACCATTGATGATAATAGGACCCTATTTCTTTCTTACATTTCCAACATAATGGAGAGGTCTTAGGGAACATTTTCGCTATCCTATTTGGTGGGAGGGGCCACCTGTAAAACATCTTAATTTGATTTTCTTTTAGCGAGACTGATTTTGAATACTTAGCCGTTTTATGTTGCTCCCTATTGAATGCCCACTTGAAAAAAAATGGAAAGTGTTAGACTATAGAATCTACAACAATTGAAAAAATGATTTAATTTTACAGTAATTAAATTAATGAACATCTTAAATAACTGCTTCTGAGATATTTAATGACTTTCTGTCCCTGGGTGCTATAAACTTGGTGAAAATGTTTGGACCCATGAAAAGGTTTTGAGGATTATGACAGTGGAAGAAAGACGTTTAAAAAACTATCAAAGGATGGAGCAGTAGCTTTCAAATCAAACCTGTGTCAAAATTCTTGAACACATTTTCTTTTAATATCCACGCTTTGTGTGAAAAGAAAAGAAAGTTCAATTTCTTTCCCTTAGAAGAAAACACAGGTGAAAATCAAATGCCACAGGGGTGATGTTGTTGCAATGTACTTGGTTACGAGGCAGCATAAAAGTATCTTGTCTTTCACTGCAGAGTAATAAGCAATAAAAAAATCAGAGGTTGTGAGTACACAGCCAGCCTGGTGTAGTGGTAAAAATGCTAGACTAGCACTGGGGACATTTAGCATTTAGACGTATATACTGCTTCACAGTGATTTATTATTATTATTATTATTATTATTATTATTATTATTATTATTATTATTTAGATTTGTATGCCGCCCCTCTGCGAAGACTCGGGGCGGCTAACAACAATATAAAAAGACAATGTAAACAAATCTAATATTAAAAACAATCTAAAAAACCCCAATTTAAAAAACCACTCATACATACAAGCATACCATGTATAAATTCTATAAGCCTAGGGGAAAGAGAAATTTCAATTCCCCCATGCCTGACGACAGAGGTGGGTTTTAAGGAGCTTGTGAAAGGCAAGGAGGGTGGGGGCAACTCTGATATCTGGGGGAGGGTCGGGGCCGCCACAGAGAAGGCTCTTCTCCTGGGTGCCGCCAAATGACATTGCTTAGTCGACGGGGCCCAGAGAAGGCCAACTCTGTGGGACCTAACCGGTCACTGGGATTCGTGCAGCAGAAGGCGGTCCGATGCCATGAAGGGCTTTATAGGTCATAACCAACACTTTGAATTGTGACCGGAAATTGATCGGCAACCAATGCAGACTGCAGATTGTTGGTGTAACATGGACATACCTTAGGAAGGTATTTAATGCCCTCTCTAAGCGGTTTACAGAGAGTAAGCATATTGCCCTCAACACTCTGGGTCCTCATTTTCGCGACCTTGGAAGGCTGAGTCAATCTTGAGCCTACTGAGATTCGATCTGCCAAACTGCTGGCAGCTGGTGATCAGCACAAGTAGCTTGCAGTACTGCACTCTAACCACTGCACCACTGAGGCTCACTGACAGCCTGCTTCAAATTCTCACTCAGTTATGCAAGCTCCGTAGATGACTTTTGACCAGTCAGTTTCCATCAGTCTAACCTACCCCACAAGGATGATGCTTTGAGAAAGGATTTTTTAAAAAACAACAACAACACACAACACTTTTAAACACCTTTTCTATTGCAATCATTAAGTGAATTTGCTCATCATCATGTTGGAAGAAAAATCCAGTTCCAAGTCAGGAATAAAATGAAGGCTACTTAAGAAAAAAGGTCCATTTATTGATAGCAGAACCAACACACACACACAATGTGCAGTTGTGAGACAGCTGACAAAATGGAATTGAAAGTGGGTGGATTTTATACCTTCTGGATTTCTACAGGGTCATGTAGGTTTTATGGCTGGCTCTATAGGCAGGAGGTCAAATTTTATTTATTTATTTATTTATTTATTTATTTATTTATTTATTATTCATTCATTCATTCATTCATTCATTCATTTATTTATTTATTTATTTATTTATTTATTTATTCATTTGTCCAATACACAAATACATAGGAAGAAAAATATACATGTAGTAATATATATAAGGGTAAAAGTGAACTTGGAGGAGAGGATATATGAAAGAATGAGAATATATATGATAAATGAGAGAAAGGAAAGACAATTGGACAGGGGATTAAAGGCACACCAGTGCACTTATGTACGCCCCTTACTGGCCTCTTAGGAACCTGGAGAGGTCAATCGTGGAGAGTCTAAGGGAGAAATGTTGGAGGTTAGGGGTTGACACAATTGAG
This sequence comes from Erythrolamprus reginae, assembly GCF_031021105.1. NCBI lineage: Eukaryota > Metazoa > Chordata > Lepidosauria > Squamata > Dipsadidae > Erythrolamprus > Erythrolamprus reginae. The sequence continues at coordinate 409,011,588 of NC_091950.1, forward strand.
TCTGGTAATGAGTTCCATGCTTCAATAACTCGATTGTTGAAATCATATTTTTTAGTCAAGTTTGGAGCGGTTCGTATTAAGTTTGAATCTGTTGTGTGCTCTTGTGTTGTTCCGGTTGAAGCTGAAGTAGTCATTGACCGGTAGGACGTTGCAGCATATGATCTTGTGGGCAATACTCAAATCATGTTTTAGGCACCATAGTTCTAGGCTTTCTAGGCCCAGGATTGTTAGTCTATTTTCGTAGGATATTCTGTTTCGACTGCAGGAGTGAAGGGCTCTTCTGGTGAAATATCAAATCTTAGGTTCTTGTCTTGAACTAATCTTGTCAACCTTTGATTGCCTAATTGTGTTGCTTATCTGGAGTCTCTGTCTGACCCAGTTTTTCAGAATGGATGATCAAATCTAATTTCTAAAAGCTGCCCTCAGTTCCTGTTTGAGGCAGAGAGACTGGGGCTGGTTTCTGCCTCCCTTAAGATTTTTCCCCATTTCTCCTTTAGGGGAAATATTATATCCTGCCTTTATAATATCCGCCAAAATATTTCATTTTCTATGAGGGTGGGTACTGGATAGATGCTGACTTTCTACAGTTAGATCCCAGTTGGGAAGGTCATAATTGTGATCTTGTGATTGTAGCATGCTGCAACCATTGTAAATGCTGAAATTGTGATCACATCTACAAAAGGCAGGTGTCATCCCCCATCAGAGTCTGAATCTGAGATGGAAGATGAACAGCTGACAGAGAGCGGGAGAGTGGCTCCATTGGCTGTGCAGGAAACTGGGTGTTTTGGTTAGTTCTCGCCCTGCTCCTGCCCCAAGGACTGTGGATGTGGGGGAGACATTCACATGCTGCAGGCCTGTTTTGCCCCCGGTGGAATCTGCTGATGAAGGCTCCTCTGACCAAGAAGATATGAGTGACAGGGAGGAGGAGAGTGTGGCAGACAGGTCAGAAGGAGATCAATTATCTAGCTCCTCCTTGGATTCAGAACAAGAGTTAATGATACAGCCATGCATGAGGAGAGCGATGCATAGGCAACAACAACTGAGAGATTATTATCAAAGAAAATGAGGCCACCTGTGGTTGGGTGGGGCTGTGGTAATTAGTGAGGCTGCTATAAATAGCAGCCTGTGGGTTTGGCCATTGTGGAGGATTATCTGATCCTTGTGTTTCGTGACTGCTTTACTGACTTTGACTTTTTGTGTGCTGATTTTTCCCACTTTGAAACTAAACCAGAGCAAAGTGTGTTACACTTTGTGAAAGAAGAAGGACTGTGAATTGCCTCACAGCTGCAAGCTAAGTATCACAGAACTGATAAGGGACTTGTACAAATTACCAGTTTGTTTGGAGACGAGTGCTCTTTGCTATACCAAAAGAGGGCTTGGTTTAAGTGAATTTTCATTATAAAGAACATTGTTTTGGATTTTCAAACGTGTGTGTGTCTGAAATTTGTACCTGTGAATTTTTGGGAGGATTCTACCAGAGAGCCCGACAGAACACTGGGGAAGGGCAAAATCAGGCTGGATAGAGCAGGGGAGAGGTAAAACAAGGGAGAGGGGGTTCAGATGATGACCAAGACTAACCCCCTCCTTACGCTAGGGCAGGGATGGTGAACCTTATTTGGTTCAAAAGGTAGGTGTGTGTGTGTGTGTCTGCTAGCATGCGTGCAAGTGCCAACACCCCTTCCCTCCCACCACACATATGCACCCCCCGCACTCCCCCCCCCCCCATGCATACACACAGGCCTTTCTGAAACCTGATAGGTGAAAAAAATTGCTGAATGGACAAACCAGAACTTCAGAAAACACATTTCCAGTTTGCCCGTTGTGCTGTTTTTTGCACTCCAGGGCTTCAGGAAGCTTCCCTGAACCTCCCAGAGTGCAAAAAACAGCACAATGGGCAAACCGGAAGTGTGTTTTTCCAAAATTCCAGTGAGTCTGTTCGGTTATTATTTTTTTGCCTCCAGGGCTTCAGGGAAGCTTCCCTAAAGTTTCTGGAGGGCAAAATGTCCTTTCCCAAGGCCAAAAATTAGCTGGCCAGCACGCACATGCACGCAGGAGCTGATATAGGGCAACACCTTGTGTGCCCTCCGATATGGCTCCGCATGCCATCTGTGGCACACGTGCCATAGGTTTGCCATCACGGCCCTAGGGCATGCAGGAAAAAATGCAGAAGAGAGCAATGTGGGTTGCATGGCTTATGAGGAAGGAAAAGGCCTGGATTCCCTTCCCAAGGCACACCTGGGGATGGAGTTTAAAGGAGAGGCAGTTGGGAGGGGTGTTTGTCTGGAACAAATGCTTAATTCATCTTGTGCTGAATGTGGTCTACATTCCTGGCACTCCTTTGGACTGTTTGGACTATTGCCCTGCTACTGTGTACTTTATCTTGTCTTACTGGAATTATTCTTCCCCTCTGGAACTCATTATCTTGCCCTATTGGAGTGATTTATTGCAGTCATTCTGTTTACAGCATTTGGACTGGAATATCTGCAGGTTTGTGAGAAAGCTTTTCTCCAGGCCAGAGAGTAAAAGGGACATTGGGGGAAAAGTTGGTGCCAATAAAGGGACTCATACTGGTTCTCTGGCTGTGTCGCCTTCGTGCCATGCCCCGGGTCATCACAGCAGGAACATTTGGAATACTGTGTTCAGTTCTGGAGACCTCACCTACAAAAAGATATTGACAAAATTGAACGGGTCCACAGATGGGCTACAAAAATGGTGGAAGGTCTTAAGCATAAAACGTATCAGGAAAGACTTCATGAACTCAATCTGTATAGTCTGGAGGACAGAAGGAAAAGGGGGGACATGATCAAAACATTTAAATATGTCAAAGGGTTAAATAAGGTCCAGGAGGGAAGTGTTTTTAATAGGAAAGTGAACACAAGAACAAGGGGGCACAATCTGAAGTTAGTTGGGGGAAAGATCAAAAGCAACGTGAGAAAATATTATTTCACTGAAAGAGTAGTAGATCCTTGGAACAAACCTCCAGCAGACGTGGTTGGTAAATCCACAGTAACTGAATTTAAACATGCCTGGGGAAAACATATATCCATTGTAAGATAAAATACAGGAAATAGTATAAGGGCAGACTAGATGGACCATGAGGTCTTTTTCTGCCATCAGTCTTCTATGTTTCTATGTTTCTAGTAGCTCTCACTCTTCCAATCTCACACAAGGGGAGGTGATGATGGAATTCTCCTCCTCCTCTTACAGACAGTTTTGTGTCCCCAGGATAAATGAAGCAATGAAGCAAGAGATTCTTTTCAAAACCTCCTTCATCTATAGGTCAGGTCACTTCAACTATTTCAGTTTCCATCTATTGCAGCACAACACCAACTCAGAATGAGTAAAAGTGTTTCAAACTTAAAGAAGAGTTTTTTGTCCGTCTATTTGTTTTATCATTCCAGGGACATTAGTAGTGCTAATCGGTCCATCAAGACAAGGAGTCACCTCCACATGTTTGTGTCTTCTTGTATATCACAGCCTGTTCTTGCACTTGATGTGCAAATCAGTTAGACAATAGGCTAGACAAATATGGCAGATTTGTTCCGAGATTACCCCCTGAAACCAGGGAGAGAAAGTAATTGAAACGCCTGCCCTTCTCAGATACAATATCTGTTTGTTTACTCCAGTGCCCTGTGATTTAACAATTGCTTCATAGCTGTGGTCTTTCTAACATCTCCTATATTTAGCAGGTGTTTCTTTGGACTTCTCTCATTATTTTGCTCATACTTAATGGATGATTAGGAGAAAAACGTTTTTCCTTATTGCAGCTATGAAATAAGTGTGGAGGAAAATGAGATATGTATCTCACTCTCTGCAAGAGACATCTGGTATAATTAACAAGCCACAGTGAACATGCTAAAAATATTTTGACAAGTTGATTTTTGGAAAACATGCTGTAATACACAAATACATACACATTCCTGTTCTTTCCCCTTTTATTTTAAAAAGCCCTGTATCACCTCAATTTACTGGTGAGAAGAAACACCAGCTAAATTGTTGAAGTTTAAACATTCAGTCTAGCTACATGGCAGTGGGCTATATAGATATTCTTGATGATTTAAGGAAGCTGAATAGGATCAAATAATCATACTTGGGCATACTTGGGCTGCAGATTGGGAAACTGAAAATAATGTCTTCCCAAAATGCAGTAGGAACTCATCTTTATCCTCTTGCTAAGTAAAAACCACAAGGCATTGACTATGAAGTTAGTAGATATTTTTTCAACTCAGTGAACGTTTTTTTAATCTTTACCGATATTCATATAGCAATAGCACTTATGTAGCATTCTACACTGTTTTATAACATGTCCTAAGTGGTTTACAGAGTAATACATTGTTCCAATAATCTGGCTCCTCATTTTATTGACCTTGGAAGGATGGAAGGCTGAGCCAACCTTGAGCCTGGTGGGGAAAGGAATGAAAAAAGATGAAAGAGCACTGAAAAAAAGAGACCTACATTATGCCATTTTGAGTCATTCCTTGTCAAGTGGACCGATTTTAAAGATCATCCCCATCTTACCATCTCAGATTTCGATGAAATTTGGTACATAGTTTCTGTATGATATAAAACTATGCTGTGCAAAATTTTAGTTCAAAGGATTAAAAATTGGGAGTTCTAGGAGACCTCAAGTAAAGGGTTGCAAAATGCTGAGTCTGCAAAAATGACATTTTGGGCCAACTTCCAGAAGCTGTCAACGCAGCAGTTTCAGTAGTATGTTGGAGATATTTGAAGAACCTACACACCATGTAAGGCTTTATAAACTGGCAAAACCCCATGTACCCAGTCCTCTTACTTTTTACATGGTTCAGGTTCAAACTTTGCAAAAAAAACCCCTTAAAAATGAATTTACAGCAATCTTTAGGCTGCTGTAGTTTCAAAACTGCTTGGCCTTTCAGGTTGTTTTTTGGCAGGTGTACTTTGTACACAGCTGCAATGAAGACTTGTAATTTGCAGCACTTTCCTTCAAGTTGTTGACAAAATATAAGAGTTCAAATTTGGTATTAAGGTGGTTTTTGCCAAATTTTAGCTATCTTTGATGCCCTGTTTGATCCTGTGGGACAACTTCAATCCTATTCAATTTAGCACCATTAGAAAGAGCAGATTGTCTTCTTGGAGAATATATTGTTTTAATTTTGGTGTCCCTTCATATAAGGATTGGGAAAATGTCCTCAACTGTTTGGGGGCAGCCTGCAATTTTTGCACTGCACTCTTGATACAAGTTCAGTAAAAGTGATTCTTAAAAAACTATGTGCCAAATTTCATCAAAATCTGAGATGGTAAGGTGGGGACCACTGGTCTACTTGACACGGAATGACTCTTTTTCTTTCTTTCTTTCTTTCTTTCTTTCTTTCTTTCTTTCTTTCTTTCTTTCTTTCTTTCTTCCTTTCTTCCTTCCTTCCTTTCTTTCTTTCTTTCATTCATTCAATTTCTATGCTCACCAACTCCCTAGGGACTTTAGGTGGTTCATTGTAGAAATATAAAACATCAACAATAGTACAAAAACCTCTTAAAAAGTTTTAAAACAATTTACAATATTAAATCCCTGCATACCAATCATGGCCGGATCTCGCTGGTTACCACCATAAGATCAATGTCCCTAGGCCTGTCGGAAAAGCCAGGTCTTTACCGCTTTCTGGATGGCCAATAGGGTGGGGGTAGTCCGGATCTCAGGAGGTAACTGGTTCCAGAAAGCTGGGGCAGCCACAGAGAAGGCCCTCTAACACAGACCCACCAGCTGACACTGTTTAGCTGATGGGACCAGGAGAAGACCAACTCTGTGGGCCAATGTTCCCTCTAATTCTTTTTCGGTGTGGGCGGAAAAGTATAATGTCTGAGCGGCAGTTCCTTCGGGACTGGGCGGCATAGATAAACAAACAAACAAACAAACAAACAAACAAACAAATAAATAAATTTATTTATTTATTTCCCTCTCTCACCTCTCTTTTTCCATCCCTGTCTCTTCCCCCCTTCTCTCTCTCTCTCTCTCTCTCTGTGAACTCTTGAACCATTTGTAAAAAAATACTGTAAAAAATATGACTTTAGTAATCGGGTTGTCGAAGCGTGGAACACATTACCGGACTCTGTAGTATCATCCCCTAACCCCCAACATTTTACCCTTAGAATATCCACGGTTGACCTCTCCAGATTCCTAAGAGGTCAGTAAGGGGCGTACATAAGCGCACTAGAGTGCCTTCCGTCCCCTGTCCTATAGTCTCTCCTATATCTCGTATTTCTTCTCTACTATATCCTCTATAACCTTCATTGTGTATTATTGTGCATTGGACAAAATAAATAAATAAAATAAAAATAAAATAAATAAATTTCCCAAAACAGATGAGGGTTGGTTTTTTCCCCCTCTGTTATTATTTGGGTGCTTTTTACCATATGCTTTAAATCAAGAGTCACTTCTCTCTCTCTCTTTTGTTTCTCTCTCTTTCCTCTCATTCTCTGTCTCAACCATTTTATCATTTCTCTTTTTTCTTCCCTATTTGATCTAATTTCTCTCTCTCTCTCTCTTCCTCTCTTCTTTGTCTCTTGCTTTCTGCCTGCGCAGTGCACACCTTAAAGGGTACAGTGTTTTGGCCCCTTACCAGTCTCTGGTAGAAATTGATCTCAAAGATAGTGTGGCCCTGAGCCATCTACATGGGCTTCAAAGGTAATGACCAACACCTTAAATTTCATCTGGAGACCAATAGGGAGCCAGTGCAGTTTTTGGAGGATTGGTGTAATGTGGGCATCTCTAGGTGGTCCCACAACAACTTGTGCAGCTGCATTCTGGACCAACTGTAGTCTCCAAACACTCTTCAGGGGTTGCCTCATGTACAGTGCGTTGCAATATTTGTACTGGTACTCTTTCCCAGCTTCCTAGGCATGGCTTCAGAAGACTCTTTTCTTTAATCAGCCATTTCAAAAGTTAGAAACAAGTTTCTCTTCTTTTTTTCTTCTTCTCTTCTTCTTTTTAATTTCCTTATTTTCTTATTTACTTACTGTTGTGGTTAGCTCTGGCCCAGCTCCTACCCCAAGGACTGTGGATGTGGGGGAGACATCCACATGCTGCAGGCCTGTTTTGCCCCCAGTGGAATCTGCTGATGAATGCTCCTCTGACCAAGAAGACATGAGTGACAGGGAGGAGGAGAGTGTGGCAGACAGCTCAGAAGGAGAGCAATTATCTAGCTCCTCCTTGGATTCAGAACAAGAGTTAATGATACAGCCACGCATGCGGAGAGCGATGCATAGGCAACAACAACTGAGAGATTATTATCAAAGAAAATGAGGCCACCTGTGGTTGGGTGGGGCTGTGGTAATTAGTCAGGCTGCTATAAATAGCAGCCTGTGGGTTTGGCCATTGTGGAGGATTATCTGATTGTTGTGTTTCGTGACTGCTTTGCTGACTTTGACCTTTTGTGTGCTGATTTTTCCCCGCTTTGAAACTAAACCAGAGCAAAGTGTGTTTCACTTTGTGAAAGCAGAAGGACTGTGAATTGCCTCACAGCTGCAAGCTAAGTATCACAGAACTGATAAGGGACTTGTACAAATTACCAGTTTGTTTGGAGACGAGTGCTCTTTGCTATACCAAAAGAGGGCTTGGTTTAAGTGAATTTTCATTATAAAGAACATTGTTTTGAATTTTCAAACGTGTGTGTGTCTGAAATTTGTACCTGTGAATTTTTGGGAGGAGTGTATCAGAGAGCCCGACAGAACACTTACTAAAATAAATTATTAATAATTGGGATAATTGGGACATTTATGACAAATTATTTGGATTTTCCTCCCTTTTTGAATTGATATATGTTAGATCCCTGTAACAGTTAGATAAAATTTAAGATTTAGTCGTTAGGATTGGGAATTCTGGTTTCTTTCTTTTCTTTTTTAAAGGGCGATTACAATAAAAGTAATGGTAAGAAATATATATGAAATTGATATTAAGGATATATTGAGGAGATTGAAGCATGACGGCCTAAATGATCAGATGTAATAAGAAAAGAAGCAGCCAAAAGAAACTGTATTAGTTAATAGCTTTTTAAATGCAGATAAGAAATTTGAATAATTATTTTTTTATTCAGATGTCAAATGTACAGGAGGTAGCATTGGATGGATTATGAATACCCAATTCAAAAATTTTATTATTGTATTGTATTTTAAGATTGATGGTGTTGTGATTAGCTCTGGCCCAGCTCCTGCCCCAAGGACTGTGGATGTGGGGGAGACATCCACATGCTGCAGGCCTGTTTTGCCCCGCCCCCCCCGGTGGAATCTGATGATGAAGGCTCCTCTGACCAAAAAGACATGAGTGACAGGGAGGAGGAGAGTGGGGCAGACAGCTCAGAAAGAGATCAATTATCTAGCTCCTCCTTGGATTCAGAACAAGAGTTCATGATACAGCCACACATGAGGAGAGCGATGCATAGGCAACAACAACTGAGAGATTATTATCAAAGAAAATGAGGCCACCTGTGGTTGGGTGGGGCTGTGGTAATTAGTGAGGCTGCTATTAAGAGCAGCCTGTGGTTTTGGCTATTGTGGAGGATTATCTGATCATTGTCTTTTGTGACTGCTTTACTGACTTTGACTTTTGGTGTGCTGATTTTTCCCCGCTTTGAAACTAAACCAGAGCAAAGGGAGTTTCACTTTGTGAAAGAAGAAGGACTGTGAATTGCCTCACAGCTGCAAGCTAAGTATCACAGAACTGATAAGGGACTTGTATAAATTACCAATTTGTTTGGAGACGAGTGCTCTTTGCTCTACCAAAAGAGGGTTTGGTTTAAGTGAATTTTCATTATAAAGAATATTGATTTGAATTTTCAAACGTGTGTGTGTCTGAAATTTGTACCTGTGAATTTTTGGGAGGAGTCTACCAGAGAGCCCGACAGAACAAATGGTATATTATATTGCATGTGTGATTGGTGTGGAAAAAAATAAAAAAAACCTTTTTCCTGAAAAAAATAAAGAAACAAAAATGGGTTCACATGACATATTGCAGTAGAGTAAACAGATTTGGTAACTGATGGTTCAGGAAGTCGCTTTGGCAATATATCACTTGCCATTTGAAGAATTGAGTTCATTTTTAATAAACATGATAGGAAAGGCAACTTAAAAAATGCTGTATGACACCCTCATCATTCTGATCTGGATGGGTTTTCGGGGAAACTATGCTTAATACATAATACATCCAAGCATTATGAACTGGATAAATTTGCATTCCAAAGTAGATAACTAAGAGATTCCAACCATTTTTTTTTTTAAGACAAGAACTTCAAAAGCAAAAATTGCTTTGCCTTATTTAGGAAAACAGAACGCCTGGAACAACGTTTCGTAATGAACATGAAAACGTGTCTCAGAGGTGCTACTGCTTTTTGGTTTGGTTTTTCCCCCCCCCCAAAACTCAAAAAAATAATAATATTGGAACATAATTTATTGAAATATGCATAACAAAAATGGGGAGATCTGTTTAACTCATTCAGATTGTGTTTAAAATGACTTTCACATACACATTTGTTCTACTTCTTTTGTCTACCCCCCTTTTTCAGAAAGTAGATCAAAAACTATATATACGTTTTCATACTTTCTTCTTTTAACTTTGACAAGTTATTTTCCCAAAGTCATCTCTCTCTCTCTCTCCCTCCCTCCCTCCCTCTCTCTATCTCTGTTTATGTGTGCGTGCCCATTTTGACTGAGAAGTAAACATTTTTTTAAATCAAACTTATTGTATATTCATTTCTTCTTTCATGCCACAATTTGTTAAGCGAATCTGGCTTCCCGATTGACTTTGCTTGTCAGAAGGAACAATGCAACCATCACATGACTCAAATGCCAAGCTTTTGAATTATGATCGTGTGATCGTAGAGATGCTACAACAGTCCTAAGTCTGGAAAAATGGCCATTAGTCACGTTTTTCAGTATCGTTGTAATTTCGAAAGGCTGTTAAATGAACTGTTGTAAGTCGATGATTACCTGTAGATTGTAGTATTACTGTGTTAATCAGCTACACAGCTGGGCAGCGGCGCTTCCCAGAACAGCTGGGGAGCTGTCGGCCAGTCAGGAGGGTATTCCGAGGCGGAGCTTTGACGTCACTGAGACGTCCTTCCTAGCCGGCTGAAACGGGGACTCCAGGAAGGACATCCCAGTGACATGAAAGCTCCACCCCTGGAATACCCTCGTGGGATTCCCCACCTCCTTTTGCGCCTCCCGACCAGCTGACAGCTCCCCGGCTGTTCTAGGAAGCACCGCCGCCCAGCTTCTCGGCAGTCTCCCGAACGCCGAACCCAGAGTCTTCGGAGAGGGGCGGCATACAAATCCAAATAATAAGTTCGACAAAAGTTCAGATTCGGGTGCCGAACCCGAACTTTTTAAAAAATTTGGGTGCAGAACACGAACCCGAACTTCGTTGGGTTTGCCCAACACTACTGGTCATCAAATTTGCATCTTATTTGAGTCTTACAAATCTATTAAACTAATTATTGCAAAGAAACAGAATAGTTACAATTGATGTACACCCCCCAGAATCTCCTTTTGATAAATTTGATAAAACAAGTAAATCAACAAACAATTGAATGGTGGAACCAATTACTCACAAAGGTAATGGGTTCCCATCTACTGGATATTTTTTAAGGGAGAGTAGAATGCAGCTTACCTAGAATCAGTCCTGCCTGCCTGCCTGCCACTGAATTCAAAATGAGTTTAAGCAGCTTACACAAGCAGAAAAAGATAACTGCATAAAAGAAGCATGTAGATAGACACAATCCGAGTACACAATAATGATAAGAACAAATAACTATCAGTGGGATCTACACCATCATGGAGCGGTTGTCTCCTGTGCGGCTTTTCTTCTTGTTTCCCAAGGTCATTTTCACAGGATGTGATAGATAAAAATGAAAGAAGGAGGAAAGCTTAGCACAGAAATCTTACGGAGACAAAATGCAATGCTAAATATCTATGCAGATTCTCAATCATCCAGGCCATGGTTATCCCCAAGGTGCTTTTTTTTCCCAAGAGGCAACTGGACTTTTGGTTTTTCATTGAAGATATTTAACTTCTCATCCAAGAAGCTTCTTCAGCTCTGGCTGGATGGCAGGGAATGGAAGGAATTTATACAGACAGCTGGATATTTGCAGTCTTTTAGTGGGTCATTGAGGCCACTTGCTGAAAGGACTGTATTATATATTTTTTTGGTAAAATATTTTATTGATTTTCAAAAGAAAGACACACATAACAAACACCACATGTAACATTTAGTGGAGCTACAATCGCTCCGCTCAAAATAGAAGTCATCATTGTAATAAGAGAAAAAAAGAGAATATTAAAATCATTTTGTTATACTACATCATCTATATGGTGTGCATAAATGTCAATCTTGATATAATGAATATAGAGATAAGTAAAAATTTGTAAACATCTATGTAAACATTTTCAAGAGAGAATAGAGAGAGAAAATAAAAAAGAAAGGAATTTGATATTTATGTTATGCATAATATATATTGTAAATAGTCGCTAGCTATTTACGGTTTATCTACTAACTTCAGATATTCAAAATAATACTTTTATTTCTTTTTTTTTAATTTCCCACCAAATATAAACCTTCTGCCAAACATCATAAAATTCTGATTCTTCTTGATTGTTTAACCTTCTCGTCATCATATCTAGCTCAGCACAATCTAAAATTTTCTTAAGAATATCTCTTTCTTTTGGAATCTCAGTGAAAGGACTGTATTATAGATTGGAGATAGATTGGAGATTTTGAACAGAGAGGACCACTGGCTTGAAATTTAATTAATTTAATTATTTGACTTACCGGTATATGCCAACCAACCCCGTAGGACTCAGGGCAGCTTACAACAATAAAATAATACAATAAAGTCAAATATAAAACAGTAAAAAAGTAATGAAACCCCAATAAAACTAATCAATAAAAACCCCTAAACTAAGCTACACAGTCATACATACATCAAACAAATCACAATATTATCTCTCACGGCCTCCAGGCCTGCTGGCAGAGCCAGGTCTTAATGGCCTTTTGGGAGGCCAGAAGGGGTTTAAAAAGCCATCTATGTCAAAATTGAAGAGCCCTCCCTCAATAGAAAGGGAGGGACATCATCTATCTCCAGTCTCCAATCCAAACCAAGGCTTTCCGGGAGCCTTCGGTAAGGTGAAAATGGCCTCCCCAGGCTCTGGAAGCCCTCTGGAGGCCAGAAATGGGCCTGTTTCCTGAATTTCTAATAGGCCAGTTTTGACACTCCCTGAGTCTCCATGCACACCCTGCAGTTACCTGGTATCTGTTGTGGTTAGCTCTGGCCCAGCTCCTGCCCCAAGGACTGTGGATGTGGGGGAGACATCCACATGCTGCAGGCCTGTTTTGCCCCCGGTGAAATCTGATGATGAAGGCTCCTCTGACCAAGAATACATGAGTGACAGGGAGGAGGAGAGTGTGGCAGACAGTTCAGAAGGAGATCAATTATCTAGCTCCTCCTTGGATTCAGAACAAGAGTTAATGATACAGCCACGCATGCGGAGAGCGATGCATAGGCAACAACAACTGAGAGATTATTATCAAAGAAAATGAGGCCACCTGTGGTTGGGTGGGGCTGTGATAATTAGTGAGGCTGCTATAAATAGCAGCCTGTGGGTTTGGCCATTGTGGAGGATTATCTGATCATTGTGTTTCGTGATTGCTTTACTGACTTTGACCTTTTGTGTGCTGATTTTTCCCCGCTTTGAAACTAAACCAGGGCAAAGTGTGTTTCACTTCTTGAAAGAAGAAGGACTGTGAATTGCCTCACAGCTGCAAGCTAAGTATCACAGAACTGATAAGAGACTTGTACAAATTACCAGTTTGTTTGGAGATGAGTGCTCTTTGCTATACTTAGTTTAAATGACTTTTCATTATAAAGAACATTGTTTTGAATTTTCAAACGTGTCTGTTTCTGAAATTTGTACTTGTGAATTTTTGGGAGAAGCCTACCAGAGAGCCCGACAGAACAGTATCCCAAATGGGCTGCATGGAGATTCCTGGGAGGCAGTAGTGGCTTGCTACTGGTACATTAGAGGATGGCTCACCAGTAACAATCGCTGCGTGATATGCACAGCTTTGGTTATCTTGCGTGCGCGCGCACGTCCCAGCATATTTTCGCTTCTGCACATGGGTAGGAAGCAAAATCTCACAAGGGAATGCACGCGTGAGATTTCAGCAATTATTCAATTAGTCTATTTGCATGCGCAGAAGCAAAAAAAAAAAATCACCAAAATCTTGCATGCACATGTATCCCTTCACGAGATTTGCTTTCTGCACATGCACAGAAGCTAAAACAGGTTGGGATCTTGCACATACGCAAGATAACCAAAGCTGCACATGCAGTGCACTGGTAGCGGCAGGAATGGTTATGATTGTGCAGTATCGATTGTTTTTTAAGGAGATGGGTTTTAGTTACAGTTTTTAATTATTGTATTTGTATTTGTATTGTTTCATTGTTGGCGTGGGCCAACCTGAGTCTTTGGAGAGGGGCAGCATACAAGTCTAATAATTATAAATTTATTATTATTATAAATTTATTTATTTATTTGTTTGTTTGTTTGTTTGTTTATTTATTTACTTACTTACTTACGGTACTTACTTACTTACTTACTTACTTACTTACTTACTTACTTACTTACTTACTTACTTACTTATTGGATTTGTATGACGCCCCTCTCCGCAGACTCGGGGCGGCTAACAACAGCAATAAAACAGTATATAACAAAATCCAATACTAAAAACAGTTAAAAACCCATTATATAAAAACCAATCATACATACATACAGACATACCATATTCCCATAAATGGGAATCTGCCTCTGCTGGAAGAGGAGGGATGGAGTGAGCAGGGCCAGCCAGAAATGGGATTTGGGGGTTCTCTGAACTGCAGAGAATCGTAGCTAGAGGTTCTCCTGAACCCTTGTGAACCCCCAGCAACCCGCAAGAGATTTGGGTAAATGATCTCCAAGGTTCCTTTCAACAATATGACCCATTCCCTTGGGATTTACCTAAAGAGACCCATGTGTTACACAAGGCTGGAAAGCAGCAGCTGGATAACAGAGGGAGATAAAGGAGAGGTGTTTAAGAGCCGTTGAGCCCAATCTTTTATTCAGGGAGGAAATCTAAATCAAAGCATCCAATTCAGATAAGTGCCTGGTGTCAACCTGAACATGTCCAGTGAAAGAGGAGTTGACTACTTCGCTGGATAATTGGTTGCAATGTCGAACTGTTTTACTGGTAGGAAAGGGTTTCGGTTTTAATTTCCAGTGGGACTTTGCTTTCCTGTAAAACTCATTAGTTTGGTGTCTCATTTTCTGGAATAATTATGACCAGACATTGACTTTTATGAGCCATCCTTTCTAGTTCCTGAAAAACACCACTGCATCTCCTTTGGGACGCATCTGCTCAGGACTAAATGTTCCCATTTGATGGGAACATTTCACTTTATTTAGGCCTATCAGATCTACAAAAATTTAAATGAGTTACATCATCATGGTCACCATAAGTTTCATCATCATCATCATCATCATCATCATCATCATCATCATCATACATTATACATCATCATCATGGTCATCTTCTTCTTCTTCTTCTTCTTCTTCTTCCTCCTCCTCCTCCTCCTCCTCCCCCTCCCCCTCCTCCTCCTAGCATTCTTGCAGGTACAGGATCCATTTTTCGGATCAATGAACAGAATGACAGAGTTGAAAGACACTTTGGAGATCTCCTAGTTCAACACTCCAACATTCTTCTTCTTTCTTTCTAGCATTATTCCTGCAGATACAGAATCCACTTTTCGGATCAATGAACAGAATGACAAAGTTGAAAGAGACTTTGGAGATCTCCTAGTCCAACACTGCTCAGGCAGGAAACCCTATACCACTTTAGACAAAAGGTTGTCCAATCTCCTCTTTTTTCCATTGATTAACACATTTTTAAGGCTATAAGACCCCCCCCCCCCAAAAAAGAAAAATATAGGTGGAATGTCTTATAGAGCAAATGTTGTCAAAGCCCTGCCGACCCTCACCCTTCACCAGCGCTCTTCGCCACTGTCACTGCCCATCATCATCGCCTATCTCTGCCTCAGTGTGCCCCATTTTTGGCCTCTGCATGTTTCATTTTGGGGGTGCACACACACCATTTTTGGCTTCTGCACACCCAATTTTAGCCTCCATGAGTCCCATTTTTGGCTTGTTCCAAGCAGGGTTGACAGCAATTTTTTTTTTCTGCACTTCTGATTTTCCTCTGAAGTCTGTGTCGGTCTTGTTGGGTTGTGGAACCAAACCAGACAATTATAGAGGTGCAGATGACAGATTCAACAATTCCTCTGTAGAACTGTATCAGCAATTGCTTGGGCAGTTTGAGCTTTGTGATCTATACTAGTCTCTCTTACTTTTCATTATCAGTATAAATATACTGCTAATTTTTTTAAAAAAAATAAAGTAAAAACACAAATAACACATCCTAGATCTGAATGAATGAAATATTCTCATTGAATACTTTGTTCTGTACAAAGTTGAATGTGCACAACAGCATGTGAACTTGATTGTCAATCAGTGTTGCTTCCTAAGTGGACAGTTTGATTTCCTTGGAGTTATATTATATTATACTTCAGCTTCAATCACAACAACACAAGAGCACACAACATATTTAAACTTAATATTAACCGCTCCAAACTTGACTGTAAAAAATATGACTTCAGTAACCAAGTTGTCGAAGCGTGGAACTCATTACCGGACTCCATAGTGTCATCCCCAAACCCCCAACACTTTACCCTTAGATTATCTACGGTTGACCTATCCAGATTCCTAAGAGGTCAGTAAGGGGCGAGTACAAGTGCACTAGAGTGCCTTCCATCCCCTGTCCTATTGCTCTCCTATATCTCCTATACCTTTCTTCTATTCCTATATCTCTTCTTCTATTCTTTCATTGATATGTTCTATTACTATATCTTCTTTTCTATTATTTCTTAGACATATTTTACTATGAGTATCTCCTCTATAACCTTCATCAAGTATTTTACTATGTGTATATAGATATATACCCACTAAACCCTCTTTGTGTATTGGACAAAATAAATGAATGAATGAATGAATGGATAGATAGATAGATAGATAGACAGACAGACAGACAGACAGACAGACAGATAAATAAATAAATAAATATTGTGCTGTCTAATTGTTCCCTTTATTTTTTTGAGCAGTGTATTATACATACATACATACATACATACATACATACATACATACATACATACATACATACATACTGTGTGTGTGTGTGTGTGTATGTGTATGTGTATGTATATGTATTTGCTCCCTTTGCAATTACATCATCAGCTACTAGTCCAGGACCTTTTCCTTAGACCCCATTTACTAAGCCATCTGATTTCTGTGCATTTCACTTTTCTTCTGTGAAAGTGAAGAACTTTGCACTTCCTTCATGTAAAAATGTCCTTCTGTTCTTCCTACTCATTTCTCTATTCTATCTGGGTCATTTGCAATGTTATTTCTGTCTTGGGTGGTGTGGGCTGTCCCCCTCAATTTTATATCATCTGCAGATCTGTTAAGTAGTCGCTCCATCTCTGACATATCCATTTGCTTGCTCACACTGATGGGGTTATCCATTATCCTTGACACTCTTTTCCCCCCTCTCTATTCTGCATCCCCCCCTCCTCTATCCTTTCCATTTCTTAAACTGACTTTCATTTTCTCGGCTTCATCTCTGTTTCCTATCTGCTAATGCCGCCAGGCAGGAAAGTTTGCTTTTCTAAGAGGTATCAATAGATTATTTGAGAGGACTTTTCAAATTAGGCTAATGGTTGCAGGTCCTTATGGTAGCTGACACCTGGACAAAAGCAGGGGGGAAATGCAGTGAAAGGCTATAATTTTTTTTACTACCAGATTGTGGGCATGGCTTATTTTGTGGGTGTGGCTTGACAATCATGTGACCAGGTGATATTGGCTTGGCAATCGTTTGACCGGGGGGAGTGGCTTAAAGGTCATGTGATTGGCTTAAAATCTTCGGAGAGGGGTGGCATACAAATCTAATAAATTATTATTATTGTTGTTGTTGTTGTTGTTGTTATTATTATTATTATTATTATTATTATTATTATTATTATGTCAGTGCAACACAGCAAACGAGATCACTATGCTGGATTTCGTATTTCATCACCAGTCGGGCGCTTCCCAAGCACCTAGGACTGCGTGATGTAGCGGCGAATTATGTTTGCCAATCCCAGTAAAGCGGCCTTTTGCAATTGACAGATGGAGATTTTGTCAATTCCGATGGTTTTCAAATGTCCGCTGAGATCCTTTGGTACTGCGCCCAGCGTGCCAAGTATCACTGGGACCACTTTTACGGGTTCATGCCAGAGTCGTTGCAGCTCGATTTTTAGATCTTCGTATTTCACTAATTTCTCTAGCTGCTTCTCCTCAATTCTGCTGTCCCCTGGGATTGCGATGTCGATGATCCATACTTTCTTTTTCTCCATGATCACAATGTCTGGTGTGTTATGTTTCAGAATTCGGTCAGTCTGAAGTCGGAAGTCCCACAGTAATTTAGCATGCTCATTTTCGACCACTTTTTCAGGCTTATGATCCCACCAGGTTTTTTAAAAATAATAATAATAATAATAATAATAATAATAATAATAATAATAATTATTATTATTATTATTATTATTATTATTATTATTATGTGGCCAACTTGACGTCACTCACATCAAGGATTAGGGTTAGGGTGCCTGGCCTCTCCTCACTTCAAAGACATACAATTTCCCTATCTATTTACTATTACTGAACATCCAAAATATACTATTTAATTCTACGTATATACATCACAAGTGTACATACATATTACACACAAGCACACAAAATATACATTATCTACTATGTAAACTGTATGTGTATGTACACACACACACACACACACACACAAGTCTTCTAAAATTATACACATTTACTACAATAGGAAAAACATACCCAGAACCCAGAAGGGGGGAAAAAAATTCTACCGGTTCTGTGTACCTAACCCTACCTGGAGGAGCCCATCACTGGGGAAATGTTATCGGTTTGGTCCAGTTTGGGCATACCAGTGGCAATGGCCACTGGTGGTTCTGAGAACCAGTGACGGTGGCATTGTGAGGCTCCACCCACCCACCCAGATGTCGCCATTTTCTTTTTTTAATCCTTTGCACATGTGCAAAACTCTATGCACATGTGCAGAGGGTGAAAAAGTATGTGAGGTGGTTGCGTGCATGCAAAGCACTATCTTCTGAACAGGTAGGCAAGGTAAGTAAATTTTGCCACTGGACAAAAGATTCGGAGTGAATTTAAAGCTTGTGTTTCATGACATGAAATCATCCTTTTGAGCGTGGAAGAAGGTGAGACTCTCACTTAAGGAGATGCAAAAGCTGTCTCTGTTTTCTGTTCTTATTCCGCTCCAGCTCTACATATTTCTTCAATTTAGGGTGCTATAAAATTAATTAACTAACTAATTAACAACAATAACAAAAGCCTCCCGTGGTCTTCGTTCCTATTCTTAGGATTTTCTAGGGGGGGAAGGAATGTGTTTATGCAGAAGGGTGGTGGGTAGGAAATAGATCTCTTGGTGTGTGTGTGTTTCAAGGACAGACCGTTTTGTAATATTCTTAGTGATAAAAAGAAGAGTAGAATGTAGATGACAGCCTTGAGCATTGTAGTTGAGTAACCTGTCTTAATGAATTAAATCTGTATCCAATTAAATCTATATCCAGCTTTATCCTGAACATATTAGTCAATAGGTAAGTGGTCATTGGCTAGAAAGATGGGAGATACAATTCACTGTTATTCCAGACAGCATTTTTAATATTTTCATTTTGTAATTTATTTATTTTATTGTTTTGTCAAGTACATATTGATGGTATACAAAGATATAACAATGTTTATATACCGTATTTTTCGCTCCATAAGATGCAGTTTTTTTCCTCCCAAAGTAGGATGAAAAATCAGCGGCGTCTTATGGAGCGAAGCTGCAGGCAGGGAGGGGGGGGAGGCGCTGGAGCAGAGGGGGGGCGGCGATATACTCACCAAAAGTGTCCCGCCTCTGTCGCCGCCTCTCCTCTTCCCAACCCTGAAGAGTCGCGCACCGCCTCCCGGGAGCCCAGCCGACTTTTGGAGCCGTTTTGTTTTCAGCTGGGCTCCCAGGAGGCAGAGCGTGGCCGGGTACCGTGTCTTCGCCTCCGCGCGCTGCCTCCGCCCGGCCGAGAACAAAACGGCTCCAAAAGTCGGCCGGGCTCCCGGGAGGTGGTGCGCGACTGTTTCCTCTTCGCTGCAGAGCCACACGGAGGCGAAGACACGGTGCCCGGCCACGCTCCGCCTCCCGGGAGCCCAGCCGATTTTTGGAGCCGTTTTTTTTTCAGCTGGGCTCCCAGGAGGCGGAGCGTGGCCGGGCACCGTGTCTTCGCCTCCGTGTGGCTCTGCAGCGAAGAGGAAACAGTCGCGCACCACCTCCCGGGAGCCCGGCCGACTTTTGGAGCCGTTTTGTTCTCGGCCGGGCGGATGCAGCGCGCGGAGGCGAAGACACGGTACCCGGCCACGCTCTGCCTCCTGGGAGCCCAGCTGAAAACAAAAAGGCTCCAAAAATCGGCTGGGCTCCCGGGGGGCGGTGCGCGACTGTTTCCTCTTCGCTGCAGAGCTGTCGGGAAGAGGCGAAGACAACGGCGCCCTCCACTCTCTCTCCCTCTCTCTCTCTCTCTTTTTCTCTCTGTTGCCGGCGTGGTGAACGAGAGAGAAAGAGAGAGAGAGAGAAAGGAGGGGAGAAAGAATGAGAAAGAAAGCGAGAAAGTAAGCAAGAGAGAAAGACAGGGAAAGAAAGCAAGAGAAAGAGAGGGGGGAAGAAGGAGGAGGGAAAGACATAGAGGGAGGGAAGGAGGGAGAGAGAAAGAACAAAAAAGAGGGAGGAAGGAAGAGAGAAAGGAAGAGGGATGGAGAGAGAGGGAATGAAAGATGAAGGAAGGGAGAGAGAAAGGGGGAGGGAGAGATAGAAAGGAGGGAGAAGGGGGTAGTTAGGGAGAGGGAAAAGGAAGGGCTTGGAGAAAGGCAGGGGGAAAGAAAGATAGAAAGGAAAAAGGGAGGGAGGAAAGAGGGAGGGAAAGATAGAAAGAAAAGAGGGAGGGAGAGATAGAAAGGAAAGTGGGAGGGAGGAAAATAGAACAAAAATATTTTGAGCCAAAAAGTAACTATCACACATGAGCAAGGATAGAATTATGGATGCAAGAACTTGCTCATGTGTGATAGCTACTTTTTGGCTCAAAATATTTTTGTTCTATTTTCCTCCTCTAAAATCTAGGTGCGTCTTATCAGCAGGTGCGTCTTATAGAGCGAAAAATACGGTAAATGATACTGGTAAAACAGAAACATTAGGAGAAAATATTATTTTACTGAAAGAGTGGTAGATCCTTGGAACAAATTTCCAGCAGACGTGGTTGGTAAATCCACAGTAACTGAATTTAAACATGCCTGGGATAAACATATATCCATTGTAAGATAAAATACAGGAAATAGTATAAGGGCAGACTAGATGGACCATGAGGTCTTTTTCTGCCATCAGTCTTCTATGTTTCTATGTTTCTATGAGGGGACGGAAGGCATGGTGGTGCACTTATGCACGCCCCTTACTAATCGGGAGAGGTCAACAGTGGATAGTCTAAGGGTAAGGTTTTGGGGCTTAGGTGATGAAACTACAGAGTGAGGTAGTGAGTTCCATGCATCAACTACTCGGTTACTAAAGTCGTATTTCCTGCAGTTGAGTTTGGAGCGGTTAACTTTAAGTTTGTATTTGTTGTGTGCTCGTGTGTTATTGTGGTTGAAGCTGAAGTAGTCATTGACAGGAAGGACGTTGTAGCAGATGGTTTTATGGGCTATGCATACGTCATGTTTAAGGCGACGTAGTTCTAAGCTTTCTAAACCTAGAATTGTAAGTCTAGTGCATAGGGTATTCTGTTGCAAGTGGAGGGCTCTTCTAGTAAAGTATCTCTGGACATTTGCTAGAGTCTTTATGTCTGAAATGTGGTGTGGGTTCCAGACAGATGAACTGTATTCAGGAATGCAAGCTGGAATCCAGGAAGTGATCACCTTGGCGTCCTTAGCAACCTGCCGGTGTACGTGACGTCAAAGCTCCGCCTCCGGAATCTCTTTATGGGAGGGATTCCCCAGCTCCTTCAAAGGGAGGTCTTTTCATGTAAAATATATATATTTTTACAAAAAAGAATACCGCAGCGGCACTGCAAGCAAAGAGAGGTCTTTTCATGTAAAATAAATGTTTTTATTTTCCCGTGAAAGGACCTTACTTTGCTTGCAATGCCACTGCAGCGTCCTTTTTTGTAAAAATTATTTATTTATTTTTTTTACATGAAGAGACCTCCCTTTGAAGGGGCTGGGCAATCCCTCCCATGGAGAGATTTGGGGGGCGGAGCTTTGGCGCCACGAACCATTCGGGTTTGAGTTCGGCCGAATTTTGTGTGAAGTTCATCCGAATTTGCTGAACCCGAACACCGTTGGGTTCGCTCATCACTATAAATGAACTGTTGTTAGTTAAGGACCACTTATATGTGCATATGGATGTGTATATGGGCCCTCTTCAGAATATTTTGCTCAAAGCCCCCTCCTTCTCCCGACCTCATGACAGAATGCAATTTATTTCCACATTGTTACAAGCAAACCTTTCATAAAACATGTTTACACTTACACAGACAAAAATAATAGCGTTATTGTGTCTTGAGGTATTCTAGGTGAGGAAAAAAATATTTTCCCATTATGTCTGGTGGAGATAGGGGAGGCATGAATCATCTACAATTGCATTGGTGACTCAGTTTGAAAAGTCACATCAGTCCAATTGAATATTCCCTGTTGATTCAGACAATCCAGTTCAGATTTGCAAGTCAGTTCCAAGAATTCTGTTCAGAAAAATGCTTTTGCATGTACACAAGAGTTCATCAAAATATGTATTATTAAAGTTTGTTGCAAAATCAAAACCAGAAGCACATACAGATAACTGATTCAGCTGGTTTCATTAATTTTTTTTATAAATGTAGTAATAGGTGAATTTACAATACCATTAGCAGAGTTCTTCAAGCAGCTACAGAGAGCAGAGAACAGTTAGTTTCATTTCAGCAGAGCTCAGAGTGATAGAGTACAGAGTGGAGAGTGAACCACGCCCAGCCGTAAGCTTAAGTTCCAATTTCGATTCTCTGCACAGAGTCAGAAGTGTTCAAGCTCCCATTGGCTGACTCAGTTGCTATGCCTATTCATTGGCTGACCTTGTTAACATAGCTCTCCCAGTTCATGAATATGTTAACATAAGGCGTTAGGTGTGGGACAGACTTGACATACCCACACCACCTAAGCCTTTATAAACAGATATTGACATCCCCTAAACTCTACTGAAGATGGACATAATATTCAGAAACCAACCCACGAGCTCAGAGAATGAACCTTTACCCTTGTACTACGCCTGAGCTATAGATATTCACCACCATGGCAAAGGTATGTAGTATTTCAATTGAATCTGGAGTTGTCTGATTCAATTTTATTTTTCAACTCAGTTTAGAACTTTGATTTGGACCAGATCATTACATTGACAGAATCACTTTCTAACAGAAGTTCTGAAATTAATACTTGCCCAGCTATAGTGGAATAGCTTGTTACCTCTACTGGGCAAGTCACTAGCAAAGGGATCAAAGGTACTTGAAGGTGTGACATTCAGTGATTACTTCTGAAGGTCTGGAGATAAGCATCTAGGATGCTAAAGTGTTTGAAATCGATCAAAGGAATAATGGTGAAGACAATGTTAAGGGATGCTATGAGAGCTGTCTTAAAACATCTGAAGGACTGTCAGCTGGAAGAAAGGGTGGATTTATTTCCCATTGTTCATTTGTTCAGAATTAAAGGATGGACACCATAGGGGAACAGTTTTGGGGCAATATTAAGCAATGGTCTTTAATGACCGCAGCTGTTCAACAGTGGGGTAGATGCTGTCTAAAAACATTACATTCTCTTTTGGAGGAGAACAAAAAAGAGCCACACGTTGCCTGATTAGATTTCCAAAGGGGCCCTTTGGAGCATGAACCCTGTGATGGAATGTGTGATTGAAGGAGGAGATAGGGCAGTGACCTTTGTGGCTTGGTAGCCCGGTTATTGAGGAAAGGAGAACCGGGCCTGTGGGGGTCCCACTGAAAGAACTGGCTTGGGGGGATGGCCAGACTGCAGTCAGAGAACAAGTCCCTATTTTTACTACTGGTTCTATAGAACTGTCTGAACTGGAAGCAACCCACGTCTGCTGTGGAATATAGGAAGGAGGTGGATTCCCAGGAGGGAGAGGCTGCATTCCAGAGGTGTAAGAGGCAACTCAGCCAGTTATTAAGTGTAGGACAAAAGAGGTAAAGAAAGCCCCTCCCTAAAAAAAGGAAAAGAAAAATAATAGGTCCCAAAAGAAACCAGCATAGCTGCATAAAGAACTCTGTGACAAATTGAAAGACCATATCGAAAGCAACTGTGTTCTTTTTGCCAATGATGTGAAACTTTTCAACACTACTGACAACTCACTTACTCTCCAAAAAGTCCTGGACTTTGTCTCAGACTGGTCTAACACCTGGCAACTTCAAATATCAACCAACAAATGCTCTACCCTCCACATTGGCAAAAAGAATCCAAACTGTATATACGAACTGAATAAACAATCTCTCACGGCCAACCCACACTCAGTAAAAGACCTTGGAATACTAATATCAAATGACCTAAGTGCTAAAGCCCACTGCAACAATATCGCCCAAAAAGCTTCTAGAGTTGTTAAACTGATCCTACGCAGCTTCTGCTCAGGTAATCTCACACTACTCACAAGAGCCTACAAAACTTTTGCCAGACCCATCCTGGACTACTACTCATCTGTCTGGAACCCATACCACATCTCAGACATCAACACCCTTGAAAATGTCCAAAGGTATTTCACCAGAAGAGCCCTTCACTCCTCCACTCGAAACAGAATATCCTACGAAAATAGACTAACAATCCTGAGCCTAGATAGCCTAGAACTGCAGCGCCTAAAACACGACTTGAGTATTGCCCACAAGATTATATGCTGCAACATCCTACCGGTCAATGACTACTTCAGCTTTAACAGCAACAACACAAGAGCACGCAACAGATTCAAACTTAATACAAACCGCTCCAAACTTGACTGTAAAAAATATGATTTCAACAATCGAGTTATCGAAGCGTGGAACTCATTATCGGACTCAATCATCTCAACCCCTAATCCCCAACATTTCTCCCTTAGACTATCTATGATTGACCTCTCCAGGTTCCTAAGAGGCCAGTAAGGGGCATACATAAGTGCACCGGTGTGCCTTTCGTCCCCTGTCCAATTGTCTTTCCTTTCTCTCACTTATCATATATATTTTCTTCCTTTCATATATCCTCTCCTATAAGTTCACTTTTACCCTTATATATATGTCTACATGTCTATTTTTCTTCCTATGTATTTATGTATTGGACAAATGAGTAAATAAAATAAAAATAAATAAATAAACAAAAAAACAAAAAGGACAAGTATAAAAAGGGGAAAGAAGGGGGAATAACTGAGGCAGAACACCAGCAAATAGCCCGAGCCTGTAAAGATGAAGCGAATGCATCTGCGGGAGCCTTTATGGGTTTACCTAGATATACTAACTCCGTCACTCCACGAGCTGAAATGGCTTCCGATCGGTCTCCAAACAGAATTTAAAGTATTGGTAATTACCTATAAAACAGTACATGGCATGCAAAGGCAACAGCGAGGGGCTCCACTTACTTTTTCCTACCGGTGCGGGATTCCAAGGCTGGTGCGGGCGTGTGCGTGCCCGACAAGTATGCACACGCCCCCATGTGCGAGTACAAGTGCACTAGAGTGCCTTCCGTCCCCTGTTCTATTGCTCTCCTATATCTCCTATACCTTTCTTCTATTCCTATATCTCTTCTTCTATTCTTTCATTGATATGTTCTATTACTATATCTTCTTTTCTATTCTTTCTTAGATATATTTTACTATGAGTATCTCCTCTATAACCTTCATCATGTATTTTACTATGTGTATATAGATATATACTGTACCCACTAAAACCCTAATTGTGTATTGGACAAAATAAATAAATAAATAAAAATAAAATAAATAAAACGTGAGATTTTGCTTCTGCACAAGCACCCAAAGCAAAAGCTCACATGAGGATGCTCACTCAGGTAAGATTTTGGCAATTTTTGCCCCTTTTTTGCTTCTGCACATATTAATAAATAAAAATCTTACAGTCAAAAGGAAGCTGGATGATGGGTATGGGCTGCCAAAAATTCTCTCTGGACCAAGGAGAGATCCCGAGATTGCCCAAATGTACATAAGAGAGCTGGGTTTTTTGGGTGAGCAGACAGCAGAAAGTGATGTTTTTCAGCTCCTCTATAATCAACCAGGTGTTGTGAGATTTCATTGTGCTCAGAACTGTTAACATAGCGGTTTTTTGGACTCAGTATTCACCTTTTCAATCCCTCTGTGTTTTATTTATAATACCTATTGTATTTTAAATATTGAGAAACATTCATAATCATAAGTTTGACGTTAGCCGGCTGAGTTCTTCAATTTGTTTAGAAATAAAGTAACTAAATGTGCTAATAGGAATTTTTAAAAAAAACAACATTCAGCAAGAAGGTGAAAATAGTGTTGATTTTTGGAAAGTTTTAAATATACTAAAGGTTAGTTGGATTTGAATTAAAGAAGAACTTTGATGTTAATTAAAAGGATGTTTTTTTCTGGGAAAATTTGTTTTGTTCGTATTTAAGCAGAAAAGATGACTTCGAAGGTTCAATACTCAAGGGTACCAAATGACATCCCTAAAAGAATAATTTGATATTTGGGTGTAAGATGTTTTCAAGTTATTTAACTCTATAATAGAACTAAAATGTGCTATTGAAAAGGAAGAAGCTCCATTGAATAAATCTGAAGTGATTTTAAGGATTTCAGAATTATAACCCATAAGAAAGAGAAGGGAATAATGGATCTACAAATGTAATTTGCTGATGATTTAAAGGCACAGAAGGGATTTGCTGGAGTTAATATATTGGAACTACAGAAAGATGATAAGAATGTTGAAAGAAGAGATAAAGGAACTAGGAGAAACAGATGTTAGAATTTCTTTTGTGGGACTTTAGTGGGGATAAGAAGAAAAATACAACACTGATTTATTTGATTATGGTTAAAATGATGGACTGTTATTTCTGGTGATGTCTTTTTTTTTTTTTTACAGATTGGACGATTATTGTTATTTATGGTAATGTTTACTTGGGGCTATTGGATATAATTTGTAATACATGTTGCTTTTTTCAGATAAATAATGGGTTGCTATTTCTGGTGATATTTAATGGTTTCTTTTGATTGGGATGATGAATTGGTCTTTGATTATTTAAAGATGGGGTTAGAGGGAATTTATTTAAATGGAAGTGGAGATATAAATACTTAAGGTGTTGTTTTTGATCACCTTTCCTGGGATTTCACCAATAAATAAGAAAACATGGAGATTTAGAGATGGGCTTATAGAAAATTGGCAAAGCTTTGGAATGCAGAAATGTTTGACTGTACAGTATTTGACAAGACGTGATAATTTGTGGTATGTAACAATACTTGTTGGGGATGAGAGGAAATTTTATTTTTCTATTTTTCTTTTTTTTAATTTATTTTTTATAAATAACTCAGACTGACAAATGTACCTAATACTCCTTCCTCCTTTTATTTATTTATTTCTTCTTCTTCTTCTTCTTCTTCTTCTTCTTCTTCTTCTTCTTCTTCTTCTTCTTCTTCTCCTTCTCCTTCTCCTTCTTCCTCTCCTTCTTCCTCTCTTCTTCTTCCTCCTCCTCTTCTTTCTCCTTCTCCTTCTTCTTCTTCCATATCCAGATCAAATTTTACATTGCCAAAACGAAGTCACCTCCTACCTTTGTCATTTGCCAAAAATAAGTCATTGTCAGTACATGTTTCTGGCAGTAACTGGCATAGCAGAAGATGGGCTGGGCTCTGACTCTTGCCACATTCACACAGCATGTTGCTATCTGCTAACAGCCTCCAATTGAGCATATTAGTCTTACACTTAGGCCCTCTAACCCTCAGCCTATTCAGCGAGGGTAGTATAAATGAGGTCAGATTCTTCACCCTTATCCTCCTTTAATGATATTCCTTGATCCTTGGAGAATGGTCTCCTTCCTTCATCCGGCTGGAGAATTCTAGGAGTTGAAGTCCATGAGTTTTAAAGTTGTCAAGTTTGGGGGCCTCTAATATAGATGAATAGATGTGATTGTTGGGGGCTGGTTGATCATTCATATACATGTTATACAGTGTTGGAGATAATACATTAATTTTGGCACCCTGTTCCTCTGACTTCTGGTTTCTAGTCCAGTGCCTTAACACATCTTTAACAAACTATTAAATTTTTAAAATAATTTTAATATATTTCTCTACTACATTGTTGCATTGGTTTTACTTGTTTAATACAGTCCTTAGTAAAATTATTGGGGTGGGGGACATCAATGCAAGTACAAAAGAATAGAGCTTAGGCAGGAAGTCACCATACATATTGTTCTGTCCTAGTGATGAGCCCCCACAGTAAAACAACAGATCATTTCTTTGATCACAGAGATCTCATTCATGGACTCACTCTGAGTTGGCAGGAAGCCCGGACATAATTAGTCCAACTTGCCAGTTTGTAATTCATCATTGAAACAATAATATCCAAAGAGAGAAAACCGAGCGAACAGCTGGAACATAACAATAGTTGACTTCCACACTTTAGCGTCACATGGCTAAGCCTTAAATAGTCTAAGGGCATGGCCAATTGTTCTACAGATCTATTGATGCGGAGACCTCCTCTTGCTTAGCCACTCCTGCCTTCTGGCAGCTCTACATGCCCTAGCATCAAGAAGAGGCTTCTCCTCTTCTCCTGAGTCACTCATGTGCATCTCAGGAGGTGCAGAAGGCCCTGGTTGGCTTTTAGCCTCTGACACCACATCCTCTCCGACCGTCTCATTATCGGACTCAGGTGCCAGGTACATGGGCCTAGGGTACCATACCACAACTATCTTTCAATCCTTGGTATCTGTGACCAGCTGCACAGGATGCGGACAGGCTGCAAAACACATTTCTCCTTTTTTGTTCCCCCGTGGCTTGCTGGATACATCTCTTTTACACTGAGTAATGCAAATGTTCCACTTGTCCTAGTGAAATAAAATGGATCTGAAAGGTACCAGCTTAGAGGTAGAGGGTAGTGAGGGAGATTAGAATATGTGTGAATATGGGGTGTTTTCAGTTACTGACTTTCTGTTGTTGTTGTCTTTTCTCCTTTGTCAATCTTCCCAGGTATGGCTGTGTGGTGGCAGCATGGAGGTTCTCCCCTGCTCTCGAGTGGCCCACATTGAGCGCAAGAAAAAGCCGTACAACAATAACATTGGCTTCTACACCAAGAGGAACGCGCTGCGGGTGGCCGAGGTGTGGATGGATGATTACAAGTCCCATGTATACATCGCATGGAACCTGCCATTGGAGGTGAGTCAACATACAGTGGTGCCTCTACTTATGAACTTCATTCATTCTGTGATCAGGTTCTTAAGTAGGAAAGTTTGTAAGAAGAAGCAATTTTTCCCATAGGAATCAATATAAAAGCAAATAATGCATGCGACTGGGGAAACCACAGGAAGGGTGGAGGCCCTGTTTCCTCCCAGGAGATTGCTAAAGAGGCATACTATCAGCCTATTGCATGAATCAGATCATCACTTTGGATTAAAGTACAATGGTACCTCTACTTACAAACTTAATTTGTTCCATGACCAGATTCTTAAGTAGAAAAGTTTGTAAGAAGAAGCAATTTTTCCCATAGGAATCAATGTAAAAGCAAATAATGAGTTCAATTGGGGAAACCACGGGGAGGGTGGATGCCCTGTTTCCCTCCAGGAGATTCCTAGAGAGGCCCCATGGAGGCTTCTCCCTGCCTTTTCTGGCCTCTTTCCTTCCAGGAGATTCCTAGAGAGGACCCATGGAGGCTTCTCCCTGCCGGTAGAAAATGGTTCTTGAGAAGAGGCAAAAAAATCTTGAACACCTGGTTCTTATCTAGATAAATTCGTAAGTAGAGGCATTCTTAGGTAGAGGTGCCACTGTACTTAGGTCTCCATTGTCTGCCTTTTCTCGTAATGTGCTTGATGTGAATCTGTGAGGTACTATGCCTAAAGCAGAGAATCTTTCAGCCTTCTGTAGGCCTCCTATTCGTACAAACACAGAGACACTACATAAACTACACACTGGATCTTTCATACAAAGAGGCTAGAGAAATCTAATTCCCCCGCTTGTGAATTACTCCTGCTCCAGATCTTCTTTTTCCCCCTTTTATCAGAGGGAGGAGACCTTGACCTTCTTTTCAGACATTGCTGGAACAAGTGTTTTCATCACAAAATGTCAATCTGCCTGCTTTCAACTTGTCAAATGGGGTGAAGAAAATGTGATCTTTGCTCTAGACAGCAAAAAATAAAAAAATAAAAATGTCCCAATCCAATTCTAAGCACATATGCACCAGAAACCACAATGATTTCCCCCTCTTTCTTTTCTTTGTTTACATTCTTAATGGGAAAGGAAAAGAGGAAAAGAGGAGGAGATACAGAGATGGAAGTTTCCAAACGTAGTGATTGTAGTGCTAAAGTAACTTTGGAAGCTCTCAAATAAAATCATTACAATGCCAGCGGCTTCATATGGACCAAATTTTAGGAACTGTGATGGGCCGGAAAACGGACTTCAGCTTAATTTCAGATTTTGCTTTTTTACTTGGAAATACATGATTTCCGCAAGAACATTTTACAGGCACCTGTAGGAAATGACCAGGGGGAGCATCATTTGTTTGGAATCTATGATGCAGTTAGAGACAATTCATTGCAGGATGCTAAGATGTTTGACTGCCTTCACAGTGTTTCTTGCTTTTTAGACAGTTTTCCAAGCAGCAAAAGGTAGAAGAAAGTAACAGCATTTTTATTGGTGAAACATCCTCTCCAATCCTTAAGAACATCATGTTGAGACAACCTAGGTGAGATCACATACCAGCCAGGGATAAGTGTCCGACATCATCCTGGTTATGTGAACTGGGTGAGATCATGAAGGTATAAGAGACCCATTTGACATAGGCACACCTGGCCTCTATCTCTACAAGTCTACACCCCCATAAGAGACCTAAGTCCTGCCGCCTTGAAGTCTATTGACTGTCATTTGTTGCCAATTCGCCTTGATGTTAGTATATCAGATTCTTGTGTACAGGTTGCATGGGAAAAAAACTTGCCATGCTTTTTGATCGCAATCCTGGGCTCCTGGTTTCTTTCACTTGACAGAACCCACCCGAGTGCCAGTTTGATTCCAGTTTAATTGGAAAGTTCCATTTTAGACAGAGTTGAGCCATGTGACCTCCCCCTGGCCATAAGTGACCATTCATATAGATCATTCATATAGATAGGTGGCCATTCATATAGATCAGGGATATCAAACTTGATTGCATTGAGGGCTGCGTTAAGGTTGTGTTTGACTTCAGGAGGCTGGGTGGGCATGTCATTCTGGGAGTTGAAGTCCACAAGTCTTAAAATTCCCAAATTTGAAGACCTCCGATCTAGGCTGCAGATCTGGTCTTCCTAATATTCTCCCTCCAAATGCTAACCAGATTTAACGTTTCTCAGGTTTTTTGAGATTGACTAAAGGAGGCTAAATGTTGTTATCTGTTGTGATATTTCTTTTTATTTAAAAAAAGCAGCAATACTAATTTAATAATCAAGTTGATAGCTAGGTGAGGGGAGTTTCACTAGTGAAGATACATTGTCAATACAGAAGCCAATTATTTATTCAGCCTTGTTAGAAATGAGATATTGGACTTTTAATCAGGCTTAAAGAAAACGATTTCTTTCTTTCTTCTCTGGCACATTTAGTTTTACTGATTTCGGCCTTTGTTTTTCTGGCTATCATTTCCTTTGGTATGTTTTATTGATCTTTATTTGTGTTTTTTTTGCTTTTATCTTTGTTCTTTGCCTTGGGAGTTGTCATCTTGAAAGATAAGCTCTATATTCTCTCTAAGCCGCTAATCGAGTATAGGTTGAACTCATTAAAAATGATAAAAGGAAGGAAGGAAGGAGAGAGAGAGAAAGAGAGAGAGGAAGGAAGGAAGGAAGGAAGGAAGAGAGAGAGAGAAAGAAGGAAGGAAGGAGAGAGAGAGACAGAAAGAAGGAAGGAAGGAAAGAGAGAGAGAAAGAAAGAAAGAAAGAAAGAAAGAAAGAAAGAAAGAAAGAAAGAAAGAAAGAAGAACCTGAATCAAACCTCCCAGACAATAGAAGTTATAATTCCACATATTCACAAATATTCAGTACCCTGAACGATATTTCTTTTCAGACTGGACAAAACCTATTTAGCTTTTCAAAAAGATTCATATTTTTTTCATTATTGTCTGAAAAGTGAACACAATGTTTCAAAAAATGTGTTGAAGATAGATTGCAGTTGAAAAATAGAAAATTATAACTGGGACTTTCAACTAAATGTGGAAAAACTCCTTAACCAACTTTTGCCGTTTATATACTCAAGATCGCCTGAGGTCTTTTCTCTACTTTTCTCTACTTTTTTTAGGTCTTTTCCCTACTTTTGGTTTTCAGTGATGGGACTAGGCATCTGCCTCGATCACCATCTTGGGATTTTTTTTCTTCAGATTTTACATAATATGAGATTTCCATAAACATTTAGATAGATGGTGTTGTTTGGGGCTGCAAATTCATTCATTTCTTTCTGAACACTGGCAATAGAAAGAATGAAAATTCAATTTATGGGAGCATAATAGTTTGGTCTCACTTCAGTCATCTTCCTTAGGAATAGTAACTACCACAACAATTAAAAAATATATCAACAGCAACAGCTTCCCTGAATATTGACTTCCACTGCCTATTATGGCTTCCGTCAATCAAGATTTTCATATAACTCTTCAGTATTTCCATTAGATGGAGAAGACATAGACTATTTCAAATACCCTTAATTAAAGGGTGCATTTTACCGCAAGCATGCTATAATTTTCTGTGCAAGGTAGAATGTCTAATCTAATCTTTCAAACCAACATCTGGTTGCCCAGATCACAGCTACGAGGAGGAATTTGCAGTCTCCGACATTCTTCAGAAGCAAAGATTGCTTGCAAAGACAGGCAGATATAGAGGGATGCAGTGATGGCATTGATATAAATTTAATTAGATTTCTCTTTCTTCTCTCTTATCATTTGTCTTCACGACTTCTTAATCCTTTTCTCTGCTTTGCATAACGTTGCTTACTTTGGAAAAAAATAGCATGATGGATATGTATATATGTAGAGTAGAATAGAGTAGAATAGAATTAGGATAGGATAGGATAGGATAGGACAGGACAGGAAAGGAAAGGAAAGGATAGGACAGGACAGAACAGGAGAGAACAGAACAGGAGAGAACAGAATAGAATAGAATAGAATAGAATAGAATAGGCCAAGTGTGATTGGACACACAAGGAATTTGTCTTGGTGCATAAGCTCTCAGTCTACATAAAAGATAAGTTCATCAAAAATCGTAAGGTACAACACTTAATGATAGTCCTGGTAAAAATAACCCATCAAATCATATCAGGAACCAGTCAATATAAATTGTAAGGATACAAACAACAAGTTACAGTCATACAGCCATTTGTGGGAAGAGATTGGTGATGAGAACGATGAGAAGATTAATAGTAGTACAGACTTAGTAAATAATTGGACAGTGTTGAGGGAATTATTGGGTTAGCAGAATGATGGAGTTCAGGAAAAAAAACTATTCTTGTGTCTTGTTGTTCTGGTGTGCAATGCTCTATAGTGACATTTTTGTGTTGAATCACTCTGGTATATTGAAGGAACATCACAGCTCCTTTTTTGCCTCTCGGCCCAACCCAGGGCCATTTCCAAGGCAGGTAATTTATTCATAGCTGACAAACTATATTATGTATGTGTCACATGTTTTTGCTGAATTTGAAAATTAAGGGAGATTAGGATAGATCTATTTCGGCCTTATTTTGGCCTCATATATATACCAGGGTAATTCGACACAAAAAACATGTAACCCTTCTCTGGTACAGAGCTGAAGGGATTGGATACTGTAGCCTAGAGGTTAATTCTCTGCCTTACAATCCAAAGGTTGCAGGTTCAAGTCCCAATGAGGGTACGGCTAGCTGATGAGGCCAAAATAAGGCCGAAATAGATCTATCCTAGTCTCCCTTAATTTTCAAATTCAGCAAAAACATGTAACATACATACATACATACATACATACATACATACATACATACATATTGTTGTTGTTCGCTCTGGCCCAGCTCCTGCCCCAAGGACTGTGGATGTGGGGGAGACATCCACATGCTGCAGGCCTGTTTTGCCCCCGGTGGAATCTGCTGATGAAGGTTCCTCTGACCAAGAAGACATGAGTGACAGGGAGGAGGAGAGTATGGCAGACAGCTCAGAAGGAGATCAATTATCTAGCTCCTCCTTGGATTCAGAACAAGAGTTAATGATACAGCCACGCATGCGGAGAGCGATGCATAGGCAACAACAACTGAGAGATTATTATCAAAGAAAATGAGGCCACCTGTGGTTGGGTGGGGCTGTGGTAATTAGTGAGGTTGCTATAAATAGCAGCCTGTGGGTTTGACCATTGTGGAGGATTATCTGATCGTTGTGTTTCGTGCCTACTTTGCTGACTTTGACCTTTTGTGTGCTGATTTTTCCCCGCTTTGAAACTAAACCAGAGCAAAGTGGGTTTCACTTTGTGAAAGAAGAAGGACTGTGAATTGCCTCACAGCTGCAAGCTAAGTATCACAGAACTGATAAGGGACTTGTACAAATTACCAGTTTGTTTGGAGACGAGTGCTCTTTGCTATACAAAAAGAGGGCTTAGTTTAAGTAAATTTTCATTATAAAGAACATTGTTTTGAATTTTCAAACATGTGTGTGTGTCTGAAATTTGTACCTGTGAATTTTCGGGAGGAGTCTACCAGAGAGCCCGACAGAACACACACATATATGTCTCTGTATACCACCAATACGTACTTGACAAAACAAACAAATAAATAAAACAAATAAATAAAAATAAGCTACAGAGGTAGGAAAGTCCAAAAGAAAGATTCCTAACAATGCCTTTTTAAAAAGGAGGAGTGAACATCCGTTTATCTGAGCCACAGCAACAAGTGAAAGTGACGTTGTAACCATGTGCCTGTCTTTCAGAACCCAGGAATTGATATTGGGGATGTTTCGGAGCGAAAAGCCCTAAGAAAAAGTTTGAAATGCAAGAGTTTCCAATGGTACCTGGACCACGTCTACCCAGAAATGAGAAGATACAATAACACCATTGCCTATGGAGAGGTAATTAAGAAGGAAACTACCACATGGAGTAGGGATTGACTGTGAATTTAGAGTACATTTTATGTCTCTCCTCCAACCATTTCCTAATGAGATCTGCAGGGAGTAACTAGAATCAGCCAGTTTTATTCAAAACTGGAATTAAAACTTCTTCAGCCAACCCCAATGGCTATCTGATACAATTCTTGCCTTCAGAACAGAAGATTACAAATATCTCTAGAATCCATTTCATTTGGTCATGTTCCATTTAATCCAGAATAGCCTACATATTTTTCAGCGGTTTAGGAGTTCAGTGACTATTCTTATTTTTTTAAAAAATATAATTTTTAGTGATTTTTTAAAAAGTTTTACAAAAGACAAAACGAAAGCATAAAACATAAAAGTGTACCATCACCATACAAAAAAATAAAGATTCCCTTCACCAGGGAAGATTCAATTTTTTATCCTTCATTTGCTTCCTCTCTGGGTTACATTGTTCATTCATTATAAAGTGATGGAATTTTATTTTTTACATTTGCATCGCTTGCCGATATTGTTAATATATAATTTTTAACCTTCTCCCACCGCCTCATTGTTGCTGCTAATTTCTCTTCATTATAATTGTGTAATCTGATTTCCATAATTTCAAAGTGAATGTGGTCCACCATGTACCTGCACCAATTTTTTATCGTCCATTTATTATTGTCTTTCCACCCAAGCACTATGGTTGCCTGGGCACTTTCTATCGCTGCAGTTTTAATTTCTTCATATCCTTTTACCTCACTATTTTTATCAATAATGCTGCTTCCTTGGTTATTTTAGTGACTATTCTTATTGAATGTGTTAGTTATCAGTTGCGGGAAGATGCCATCAAAATTTGCACCATTGCTCCAGCTGTAGCTATTCAGCTTTTGACTTGAGAAATTTTCCTGACTCTTTATCAAGATGATGTAATTTCTTAACATTAGTTATCAAAACCAGAACTGATAGGAATTACAGAGTAGCCATATTTGATGGGTCACAAGTTTCCTGTTCCTGATATACCACCCAACTAAATCTGAATTGGTTTTAGGTATTAGTGTCCTGGCCAGGCTCATTTTAGAGTTGAGGGACTATAGGGTGCCATTTATTTCTAATCTCAGTTCAGTTGAGATCTGATTTAGCAATTAAAATTGATTTGGAATTCTAATTGATTTCAACTGTCAGTCTATTTGGGAAGTTGTTTTGATTCTTCATTCAATCAAGTAATTTTCAAAATGAACTAGGCAACTTCTCTACCCCTGGCTTGGTGGGGGTATTTTGGCTGCAATAGATTGTGCTGTAAGCAATTTTCCAGTTGTGCAAACTGTGGTCCTTTTTATATCAATGGAAAGCTGGGGTCTTTTGCTTGCAAAGCACATTTCTTACATGCATAATAAGATCCCCCCTATTGTGAATTTGGACCACCAATGTAACAACTGCATTATTTTATTATTTTAATTATTTTAATTTAATTTTATATTTTATATGTTATATTTTATATTATTTTATATTTTATTTTATATTATTTCATATTTTATAATTTACATTTTATTTTATTTTATATTTTATTATTTTATTATTAGATTTCTATGTCACCCTTCTCAACTGACTCAGGGCATCTTACAACAGAATACAGTGTTCCCTCGATTTTCACGGAGGATATGTTTCAAGACCGCCCGCGAAAGTCGAATTTCCGTGAAGTAGAGATGTGGAAGTAAATACACCATTTTTGGCTATGAACAGTATCACAAGCCTTCGCTTAACATTTAAAACCCCTAAATTACCATTTCCCATTCCCTTAACAATCATTTACTCATCATTATTACTGGTACTCATCATTGAATAAGACACTTAGTGATCCTGATATTTATAAACATAATTATTTATTAACACTAATTATTTTTTTGTGTGATAACAACGCTGATTGGTTGAGATTTCGGCCAATCACCAATGGCAGACAAAAGTTTGGCGATGACGTATGACGCCATTGGGTGGGGAAAAACGTGGCATAGGAAAAAAAAACCCGCGAAGTATTTTTAATTAATATTTTTTGAAAAACCGTGGTATAGGATATTCGCAAAGTTCGAACCCGCGAAAAGTGAGGGAACACTGTAAATGCGAATACAAAATGCATAAGAAATCTAATATTAAAAATATTAAACATTCTAAAACCCCATTTTTCCTTAAATCATCCACACTCATAGGCATTCATAGGCCTGTAAAGTGATCCTGGTGGTTGGGGAGGGCAAAAACAATTGAAAAACGGGGGTGTTTTTGCCCTCCCAAGCTCCCACTCTGCATGCAGGGGTGGGCTGCTACCCGGACAGGGGGAACACAGTAGGGTAGTGAAAATGGAGCTCCACCCCAGAGCACCCAATTTGCACTGAAAGTTGAAAGAAAATGTAGGGCGTCCTGCATAAGCCACACCCACAGTATAGTAGTAAAAATTTTGGTAGCCCTTCACTGTCTGTAGGCCTCCCAAACTCTGCATGCCTCCCTTTTTTCACATCTGGGAAGTTTGCAGAAGCCCATTTGCTTGACAAGCTGGCAGAAGGCCTAAGGAAACAGACAGAAATAATTCACCCATAATTCATTTTCAATTGCTATTCTATTCCAGACGTAAGCAATCACTTACGAACGGACATCCCGTTGTTTTTTACAGTGTATTAAGTTTCCATTTCATCTAGAGAAGGAGGAAGATGGGGAGGTGGTTTAGGTTTTACTATTTTGAAAGATGGAGAAAAAAATCTTTAATCTGCCATCACTTCTTTAAAAAGATAAATGTTTGGCGGAAAGGAGAAAAGTGCTAGGAAAGAAAACAAGTAAAATTCCTCAGAGACTCGTCTTATAAAGATAACAGTAATGTATTTCCTTCTATTACCTATGTACCAGGGTAGATATCTGGTGGATACAGTAAAAAGTAATTTGGGGGAGGAAAGCCCCCAGTGAGTTTGGCTATGATAAAGAATGGATAAAATACAGTTTCCAAATGTAAAATAATGCACTTGGGGAAAAGGAATCCTCAATCTGAGTATTGTATTGGCAGTTCTGTGTTAGCAAAAACGTCAGAAGAAAAGGACTTAGGGGTAGTGATTTCTGACAGTCTCAAAATGGGTGAACAGTGCAGTCAGGCGGTAGGGAAAGCAAGTAGGATGCTTGGCTGCATAGCTAGAGGTATAACAAGCAGGAACAGGGAGATTATGATCCCGCTATATAGAGTGCTGGTGAGACCACATTTGGAATACTGTGTTCAGTTCTGGAGACCTCACCTACAAAAAGATATTGACAAAATTGAACGGGTCCAAAGATGGGCTACAAGAATGGTGGAAGGTCTTAAGCATAAAACGTATCAGGAAAGACTTAATGAACTCAATCTGTATAGTCTGGAGGACAGAAGGAAAGGGGGGGGGGACATGATCGAAACATTTAAATATGTTAAAGGGTTAAATAAGGTCCAGGGGGGAAGTGTTTTTAATAGGAAAGTGAACACAAGAACAAGGGGACACAATCTGAAGTTAGTTGGGGGAAAGATCAAAAGCAACATGAGAAAATATTATTTTACTGAAAGAGTAGTAGATCCTTGGAACAAACTTCCAGCAGACGTGGTAGATAAATCCACGGTAACTGAATTTAAACATGCCTGGGATAAACATAGATCCATCCTAAGATAAAATACAGAAAATAGTATAAGGGCAGATTAGATGGACCACAAGGTCTTTTTCTGCCGTCAGACTTCTATGTTTCTATGTTTCTAAGTATATTACTCTTATGTTAGTTCAGCTTTGTTTGACCTGGGATCAGGGATGGGCTTAAAAAATGTTAGCAAGGGATTCTCTGCACGGGTGCTGGGTGGGGTGTCCTAATTGGCCGATTGCTGGAGAGATAATGGTGAACTAAGAGATAAGAAAATATACTGAAATCCAAGAATACCCAATTCATAAGAATTTCACAAGAAGTCTCTCCTTTTTAAACAAAGAGTCATTTCATCCATAAAATTAAGCATACTATTGTAAGTAAAAATTAAGCATACTATGGTAAGTAAAAATTAAGCATACTATTGTAAGTAAAAATTAAGCATACTATTGTAAATGAAAATTAAGCATACTATTGTAAATGAAAATTAGCTGATGTTGCTCAGAGTTGCTTTGGATAGTGAACTGGCGGGCCTATATATTTAATAAATAAATCAATAAATGGGCTGCTGATTTGAACTTGGCAATTTGGCTGCAAACATTTCATCGCCATTTGAGGAGACATCA
Source organism: Erythrolamprus reginae (assembly GCF_031021105.1). Lineage (NCBI taxonomy): Eukaryota > Metazoa > Chordata > Lepidosauria > Squamata > Dipsadidae > Erythrolamprus > Erythrolamprus reginae. Next base: position 409,050,298 of record NC_091950.1, read on the forward strand.
TCAATGCACTTTGAATTGTGTTTGACTGTCAGAACACTGGTCTTTAAATACCTTTTTATGTGATGCAGATTACTTTGGATGTTGCTTGTTATTTCTAAGTCATGGTCTGATTGTTGATTGGCTGTTGTTACAGAGCCATGGTCTATGGTTTAATTACCCTCTGTGTGATGTAAATTAGTGGAGGGTTGTTGTTTTTTTTGTTGTTTTACATCACACAGACAGTACTTACATGACACACGGTGCCATGTTTCCCTGAAAATTAGACCCTGTCTTATATTTTTTTGAACCTTGAAATAAGCGACAAAGATGATTAGGGGACTGGAGGCTAAAACATATGAAGAACGGTTGCAAGAACTGGGCGTGGCTAGTTTAATGAAAAGAAGGACCAGGGGAGACATGATAGCAGTGTTCCAATATCTCAGGAATTGCTACAAAGAAGAAGGAGTCAACCTATTCTCCAAAGCACCTGAGGGTAGAACAAGAAGCAATGGGTGGAAGGTGAACAAGAGAGAAGCAACTTTGAACTAGGGATAAATTTCTTGACAGTCAGAAAGGTTGATCAGTGGAATAGCTTGCCTCCAGAAGTTGTGAATGCTCCAACACTGGAGGTTTTTAAGAAGATGTTGGATAACCATATGCCTGAAGTAGTGTAGTGTTTCCTATCTAGGCAATGGGTTGAACTAGAAGACCTCCAATGTCCCTTTCAATATTATTATTATTGTTATTGTCTTATTGCCATGCACCCAAAAGCCTGATTGGGCTTATTATCAGGAGATGTCTTATTTTGGGAAAGACCAGTAACAATAACTGATCAACAATTAGAACATGATTCAGAAGTAACAAACAACATTCAGACTAATTTGCATCACATAAAAATTTATTTAAAGACCCATGTTCTGACAGACGAACACAATTCAAAGCACACTGATGATGTCTCCTCAAATGGTGATGAAACGTTTGCAACCAAATTGCCAAGCTCGGAGCTCAAACCAGCCCAACTACCAACCTGAGCTCCTAATATCTGAACACATCTCAAATCAATAAACCATCCAGTAATTCTAAAATATTTGTTAGAAAACACTTCTCAGAATGTCTTTATCATAGCCTTGCAAGTTCACATTCTGTTTTTGGATTTGTTACAGCTGAGGAACAACAAGATAAAAGATGTCTGCCTTGATCAAGGGCCACAGGAAAATCACACGGCGATCCTCTATCCATGCCATGGCTGGGGGCCACAGGTTAGAATTCGACTTGGTTACCATGATGTGATTTCAACAAGGATGCTGCAAATTTTCCCATGCACTAATGAAGAAGCCCTGGTGAATTCTGCACTGAGAAGGAAGTTGGACTAAATATGTTCCAAATCTAAGGTTCTAGGGAACACTTTAAATTGTGTCTCCAGACACAATGGTTATTACCTATAAAGCCCTACATGCAGGGGTGGGCAGCAGGCAGGATGGGGTGGAACACAGTTCCAGCAGTGGAAATTTATTTATTTATTTATTGGATTTGCATGCCGCCCCTCTCCAAGGACTCGGGGCAGCTCACAACATAAATGAAGCTATGTGCCCAGCTCCAGCTGACCATCCCACCCTCCCATCCTCCTCCTCTTCTTTTGGAAAGTGGCAGGGAGACTAGCACAGACCCATCTTTTTTCAACATCTGATCGACACCCATTCGCCTAGCTACCCAGCCTGAGGAAGGGGGCTACCCAGGAAGGGGAGCACGGGAAACGCGAAGCAAAAAAAGAAGAGCCGGGGTGGCTCAGCAGGTAGAGTGCTGTACTGCAGGCTACTGAAGCTGACTATAGATCTGTAGGTCAGCGGTTCAAATCTCATCACCGGCTCAAGGTTGACTCAGCTTTCCACCCTTCCAAAGTGGGTAAAATGAGGACCCAGATTGTGGGGGCAATATGCTGGCTCTGTTTAAAAGTGCTATTGCTAACATGTTGTAAGCCGCCCTGAGTCTAAGGAGAAGGGCAGCATAAAAATCAATCAATCAAACAAACAAATAAATAAATGAACAAACAAACAAACAAACAAACAAATAAATAAATAAATAAATAAATAATCACCCTAGAGAGTGACACTGGGGAGGTTGTAAGTCGAGGACTTAACAGTTCACTTAAACAATTATGATTGTTCAAGCTACTCCCCCCTGGTCACATGACCATCAAGCCACACCCACAAAATAAGCCACACCCACAGTGTGGCAGTAAAAATCTTGGCTGCCCATTACTGCCTCCTTGGCTTAGGACCAGATTATTTATGGATGTTAGTGCCCCAAATAGCATGTAGAAAATAAATCAGATTCCAGTCCAATTCTCTCATCCAGAGTTTGATATATTAACAGAGCCATCATGTGGACTTAGAAACTTTGGCCTGCCAATGGGACCGTCTTCTGCCTCATATGTCCCAGCTGTTGGTCAGATCACACAGGGTCGGCCTTCTCCAGGTCCCATCAGCCAAGCAGTGGTGGCTGGTGGGGCCGCGGGGACGGGCCTTCTCTGTGGCAGCTCCAGTACTCAGGAATTAACTCCCCCCACCCTCCTGGCCTTTTGTAAGGCCTTAAAAATATGGCTTTGCCAGTAGGTCTGGGGGTGTTGAGTGACAACATCTGCTCCGGTCACTATTTATGAATGAATGATGGATGAGTGTTTTTATTCTTGGGGTTTTAAATTCTGTATTTCTGTTTTTAACCTTGTATGCCACCTTGAGTCTATCAGAAGAAGGGCAGCCTATACATTTACTTTATATAAAATTAATTACATTAATTAATTGATCCCAAATTATTCATTAATTGATTGATTGATTCCAAATTATTAATTAATTAATTAGGATTACCAAAATGGGCGGTAGCAATACAACTTTCACTTATATACTGTCCCATAGTGTTTCACAGCACTCTCTAAGCGGTTTACAGAATCAGCCTATTGCCCTCAACAATCTGGGTCTTCATTTTACCCACCTCAGAAAGATGGAAGATGGAGTCAACCGTGAGGGGTCAGAATTGAATTCCTGACTATAGGCAGAATTAGCTTCCGATACTGCATTCTAACCACTGCTCACTGTAGGTGGTCCTCAACTTTTGACTATAATTGAGCCCAAAGATGTATCAAAAGATTTAACTATGGACATAATTTCCAAGCAAGAACATGGAGAATTGGGATCAGTATTTTGATCTCCTTCAATGGAATAAGGAAAGCATTCCTTTTTTGAAATGGCATTTGTGCATCCCTTTCGAGAATGTTTCCAAGCAAGAAGCATCTCAGTTTATGGAGCTCTTTCCTGTTTGACATTCAGGAATGTCACAAGAAATTCTGCATTTGCATTTATATCTCCAAGGGGCTGTTTTGTTTTTTCTCTCTTTCCCCAAAGTTCAACTGCTATGTAGTTTCTACACATGAATAGAGTTTGTGCTCTTCTTTCTTTTTTCTTCTTTCTTTCTTTCTTTCTTTCTTTCTTTCTTTCTTTCTTTCTCTTTCTCTTTCTTTCTTTCTTTCTTTCTCTTTCTTTCTTTCTTTCTTTCTTTCTACTTACCATATATTATTTTATTTCATCGAGCATGTATTAGATAACAGATATAAATATAAACATAACTATGAATGCATAAAATGGATACAAATAAAAGGGAACATTAGGACAGAGATGGCAGGCACACTAGAGTGCTTATGCACGCCCCTCAAAGACCTCTTAGGAATGGGGTGAACTTCTACAGTAGACAGTCTACGGTTAAAGTTTTGGGAGGCTTGGAGAAAAAACCCACAGAGTCAGGTAGTGCATTTCAGGCATTGTCCAATTCTCTTCCTAAAAACCTCCAGTGTTGGAGCACCTACATTTCTGGAGGCAAGTCCTTCCACTGATTAATTGTTCTAACTATCAGGGAATTTCTCCTGGATTTCTCCTTAATTAGCTTCTATCCATTGCTTCTTATTTGGCCTAATGGTGCTTTGTAGAATAGGTTGACCTCCTCTTCTTTGGGCAGCCCCTTAGTTTTTGAAACAGTGCTATCACGTCACCCCCAGCCCTTCTCTTCACTAGACTAGCCATGTCCAGGTCCTGCAACCATTCTTCTTACATTTTAGCCTCCAGTCCCCAAATCTTCTTTGTTGCTCTTCTCTGCACTCTTTCTAAAATCTCAGCATCTTTTTAATATTGTGGTGGCTAAAACTGGATGCAGTATTCCAAGCGTGGTCTTACCCTTATAAAATAGTACTAACACTTCACGTGCTATTGATTTTATCCTTCTGTTAATGCAGCTTGGCTTTTTTATTTTAGCAACTTCAAGCATTTCCATCTGCTTTCTCTTTTCTGACTTATGTGCAAAACTCTGCTGTAGAAACTCCAAGAAGTTTGCCATTATTCCTACCTCAAATTTATTCCAATAGTTCCTGTTTTATTTTAATTTGTCACACCAGGATCCTTCAGAGTGACAGCTGGCTACTCTTTGGGGGATATAAATGGCAAGGATAGTTTAGCAGACACCACGATTGGCTCCAATAGAGGTTTTCCAGGCATCCTTTCAGTAGAGCCCCATGTAGCTTGCACAGTATCAGTTATGAAAATCTGCCCAGTCCAAGACCAGCGGGAGCACTGATGGATGACACGTAATTTGCAAAGAAGCACCTTCCTCCAAGAGCAGTGACAGTACAGAACCAAAAGTCTTTCCGGGCTGTCAACCAGCTCTTTTAATACCACACAATTCTTCTTCTTCTTCTGGTTCTTAATGAACAGAGCTTGGAAATAATGGAACACAGGTAGTCCTTCAATGTTGTGTTGTTGCGAAGAATTCAAAGATAGACGAAGATCACTGCAGAGTGAAAAAAGCCAAGGACTTTATTTTATTAGTAGAAAAGGCCATGAAGGCAAAAGACCCAAAAGAAGCAATTTATCCAAACTTATCCTAACTAATCCTAAAACTTATCCTAACTTATTTCACACAGCACCTTTTTATAATACTCTGTACTCTATGACCTAATCCAGCTAATACACATGCTCTGTTCTACATGATGTTGTCATTCATAAGCATGCCGATATATCATAGATAACGCTGCAGGTATATGATAGAAGTTTACAGGAAACCTCTGAGAAAGCTAGGTAAAAGAATGTGTTTAATGGTGCCAGCTAGTACTCCCATCTCTTCTCATGATCTCATACAATACTGTCTGTTCCTGAGAACATGTACTTTCCCTGAATTTTCCAGGCCTACCCAGAAATCTGTAATTGCAAAGCCTGAGCAAAACACATGCTAACTTAAGCTAACAGCATAATGTGAACAAAGCACTCATGTGCAGTTTCAGGTGGTATCTGGGCATGCCCATCCATATGACCCTTGACCTACACAAGGAATACTATACTTCAATTATGATCACTGATTGATTGAAAGTTACACTGTGGCACTGAAGAAAATGACTTACAACTAGTTCTTGCACCATTGCTCGATCCCGACAGTCATGCGATTAAAATTCAGGCACTGGGCAATCAGCATTTATTTATGATGCGGGCAGCATCCTTGTGTCATGCAATTGCCAACCTTCTTAGCCAGCTTCTGACAAGCAAAGTTAATGGGAGAACAGGATTTCCTTCACAACTGCATGTTTCATTTAACAACTGCAGTGGGATCACAGTCTCCCACTTCCTGGTATAACAAGCAGGAAGAGGGAGATTGTGATCCTGCTGTATAGAGCGCTGGTGAGACCACATTTGGAATACTGTGTTCAGTTCTGGAGACCTCACCCATAAAAAGATATTGACAAAATTGAATGGCTTAAACTTATGAGTAAAGAAAAAAAAAGACAAAATTGAATGGGTCCAAAGATGGGCTACAAAAATGATGAAAGATCTTAAGCATGGGTTGTATGGTTATTTTTAATGATAAGGGTTTTTAGACAGAGTTTTTAATTATTGGATTTGCCATATACTGTTCACTATTGTTGTGAGCCACCCCGAGTCTTCGGAGAGGGGCGGCATACAAATCTAATAAATTATTATTATTATTATTATTATTATTATTATTATTATTATTATTATTATTATTATTATCATCATCATCATCATCATCAGGAAGGACTTAAAGAACTCAATCTGTATAGTCTGGAGGACAGAAAGTAAAGGGGGGACATGATCGATACATTTAAATATGTTAAAGGGTTAAATAAGGTTCAGGAGGGAAGTGGGTTTAATAGGAAAGTGAACACAAGAACAAGGGGACACAATCTGAAGTTAGTTGGGGGGAAGATCAGATGCAGTGTGGGAAAATATTATTTTACGGAAAGCGTAGTAGATGCTTGGACAAACTTCCAGCAGATGTGGTTGGTAAATCCACAGTAACTGAATTTAAACATGCCTGGGGTAGACATATATCCATCCTAAGATAAGATACAGAAAACAGTATAAGAGCAGACTAGATGGACCATGAGGTCTTTTTCTGCCATCAATCTTCTATGTTTCTATGCAGTAATTTGCTTCACAAGTATGGCAAAAAAAAAAAAAAGAATGTTGTAAAATCGGGTATGGCTCAGTGGTGGGTTGCTACCGATTCACCCAGGTTTGGGTGAACCTGTAACAGGGGTGGTGGGATGCTCTGCCCAACTGCCCGAACATCATCTCATGATCTGCGCATGCACAGAAAGTTCTGCACAAGTACAGAAGCGCCCCGTGCATGTTCACAGTTCCAAACCAGTAGCAATTCTTGTCCCAGTTATTGTCATAAGTTGAGGAGCTGTAGCTGATGAACAAGACCAGTGTTTCTGAACCCCAACAAGTTTAAGACATATGGATTTCAACATGCTGGATGGAGAATTCTAGCTATTGAAATCCAGACCTCCGGAGTACCTCCGGAACTGCCTGCTACCGCACAAATCCCAGCGGCCGATAAGGTCCCACAGAGTTGGCCTTCTCCGGGTCCCGTTGACTAAACAATGTCATCTGGCGGGCCCCAGGGAAAGAGCCTTCTCTGTGGTGGCCCCGGCCCTCTGGAATCAACTCCCCCGGAGATTAGAACTGCTCCCACCCTCCTTGTCTTCCGTAAACTACTTAAGACCCACCTATACCGCCTGGCATGGGGGATTTGAGACACCTTTCCCCCAGGCTTATTATAATTTATGGTTGGTATGTATGTGCTGTTTGGTTTTTAATTATGATAGGGTTTTTAGTTTTTTTAATATTAGATTTGTGCCAGTATAATATCGTTTTTATCGTTGTTGTGAGCCGCCCCGAGTCTTCGGAGAGGGGCGGCATAGAAATCTAATAAATTATTATTATTATTATTATTATTATTATTATTATTATTATTATTATTATTAAAATCGCTGGGGTTCAGAAATGCTGAAGTACACTAATGACTTTTTTAAAAAACGTGCTTGCAAGCAAGGCTGGCAATTGCATAGCCCTGTTACACAGTTAGAACTGTACAAAATATTGTAAGCTTGAAATGCAACAAGCTCAAAATGATTAATTTTTAAAGAAAAAAAAACTCTAATAGACAGCCCAGTTTTGTCCTAAATTCAGGTGAGATTAAGTATTTTTTTTTTACAGATTTTACACATAAATATTGCAATGGTTGTTTCTAATGTTACAGTTGGGAACAAAGGAAGCTCTGAAAAAGTTCCAATTCTCTTTCTTGTCATCCTGGCGTCACAAAAATAGATGAGATGATAGTCCATGCTGGGCACTATCCGTCTAATTTAAAAGCAATTTAAAACTCTAAGAAATGGACTCAGTCTGGAAATATCTCTGTGTTCTCAAATAAGAACACACGTTTCAGGAATATTTAAATGTGTTGACTTTTAGCATTTAGAAAATTGCTTGAAATGGAGTGACAATCACCTAAAAAGTCATTGACTCCTACTAGAAAGGAGAAAAACTGTAAAGGGAAAGCAAACCATGGTTCCTTGAATCCCATTTAGGTCTTCATGAAGTAGCAATAGCATTTAGACTTATAGAAACATAGAAACATAGAAGTCTGATGGCAGAAAAAGACCTCATGGTCCATCTAGTCTGCCCTTATACTATTTTCTGTATTTTATCTTAGGATGGATATATGTTTATCCCAGGCATGTTTAAATTAAGTTACTGTGGATTTATCTACCACGTCCGCTGGAAGTTTATTCCAAGGATCTACTACTCTTTCAGTAAAATAATATTTTCTCCTGTTGCTTCTCATCTTTCCCCCAACTAACTTCAGATTGTGTCCCCTTGTTCTTGTGTTCACTTTCCTATTAAAAACACTTCCCTCCTGGACCCTTTAACATATTTAAATATTTCGATCATGTCCCCCCTTTTCCTTCTGTCCTCCAGACTATACAGATTGAGTTCATTAAATCTTTCCTGATACGTTTTATGCTTAAGACCTTCCACCATTCTTGTAGCCCATCTTTGGACCCGTTCAATTTTGTCAATATCTTATATACTGCTTATACTGTAGAGTCTGGAGGACAGAAGGGAAAGGGGGGAAATGATCAAACATTTAAATATGTTAAAGAGTTAAATAAGTTTCAGGAGGGAAGTGTTTTTAATAGGAAAGTGAATACAAGAACGAGGGGGCACAATCTGAGGTTAGTTGGGGGAAAGATTAGAAGCAACATGAGAAAATATTATTTTACTGAAAGAGTAGTAGATGCTTGGAACAAACTTTCCAGCAGACGTGGTTGGTAAATCCACAGTAACTGAATTAAAACATGCCTGGGATAAACATATATCCATCCTAAGATAAAATACAGGAAATAGTATAAGGGCAGAGTAGATGGACCATGAGGTCTTTTTCTGCCGTCAATCTTCTATGTTTCTATGTAGTTTTAAAGAAGATGTTGAATAACCATTTGTGTAGGGTTTTCTTTATAGGACCTGGAAGAGATGGAAGATATTCTCTCTGCTGACCATGCACAGCTTTCCAAAGGTCTTCGCAAATGCCCTCCCTTCTTATTTTTCAAGAGATTATGTTTTTTTTAAAAAAAAACCCTTATTTTTCCACCAGGCCTTTAGTTGCTAGTATCACATGGTTGCTTTTGCAGCTTCAAGACAGGTCAGTAAGAAGATGCATTAGAAGATCACCTCGAGGCTCGACTACTGCAATGCTCTCTACATGGGGCTTCCTTTGAAAAGTGTTCGGAAACTCCAGATCGTGCAGAATGCAGCTGCGAGAGCAATCATGGGCTTCCCCAAATATGCCCATGTTACTCCAACACTCCACAGTCTGCATTGGTTGCTGATCAGTTTCCGGTCACAATTCAAAGTGTTGGTTATGACCTATAAAGCCCTTCATGGCACCAGATCAGATTATCTCCGGGACCACCTTCTGCCGCACGAATCCCAGCAACCAGTTAGGTCCCACAGAGTGGGCCTTCTCCGGGTCCCGTCAACTAAACAATGCCATTTGGCAGGACCCAGGGAAAGAGCCTTCTCTGTGGCAGCCCTGGCCTTCTGGAACCAATTCCCCCCAGAGATTAGAATAGCCCCCACCCTCCTTGCCTTTCGTAAGCTCCTTAAAACCCACCTCTGCCATCAGGCATGTGGGAACTGAGATATTCTTTCCCCCTAGGCTTCTACAATTTATGCATGGTATGTTTGTATGTATGATTGGTTTTATAACAAGGGTTTTTAGCTGTTTTCAGTATTGGATTGTCACATGTTGTTTTTACCACTGTTGTTAGCTGCCCTGAGTTCACGGAGAGGGACGGCATACAAATCCAATAAGTAAGTAAGTAAGTAAGTAAGTAAGTAAGTAAGTAAGTAAGTAAGTAAGTAAGTAAGTAAGTAAATAATTTTTATAAATAAATAAATAAATAAACAAACAAACAAACAAACAAATAAATAAGGAATCTCCAACCTTGGTAACTTTAAGACGTGTGGACTTCAACTCCCAGAATTCCCTACCCACCATAATTGGCTGAGGAATTATGGAAGCTGAAGTCCACAGGTCAACTATGTATCTTCTCCTAGTATCAGATGGTTGCTTTTGCAGCTTAGGGACAGGTCAGTAAGAAGATGCATTAGAAGATGTTCTACAACGGGGGTCTCTAACCGTGGCAATGTGCAGACTTCAATTCCCAGAATTCCTCAGCCAACCCCTGTATTGGAAGACCTCCAAGATCCCTTCCAACTCTGTTATTCTGATATTTTATTTTTATTTATTTATTCATTTGTCTAATACACAAGTACATAGGAAGAAAATAGACATGTGATAATATAAAAAGGGTGAAAATGGGCTTAGAGGAGAGGAAATAAGACAGGAAGAGAATATATAAGATAGGTGAAAGAAAGGAAAGACAATTGGACAGGGGACGAAAGGCACACCAGTGCACGTATGTACGCCCCTTACTGGCCTCTTAGGAATCTGGAGAGGTCAATCGTGGAGAGTCTGAGGGAGAAGTGTTGGGGGTTAGGGGTTGACACAATTGAGTCCGGTAATGAGTTCCACGCTTCGATAACTGGATTGTTGAAATCATATTTTTTACAGTCAAGTTTGGCGCGGTTCGTATTGAGTTTGAATTTGTTAGGTGCTCTTGTGTTGTTGCGGTTGAAGCTAAAGTAGTCATTGACTGGTAGGACATTGCAGCATATGATCTTGTGGGCAATACTCAAATCATGTTTTAGACGCCGTAGTTCTAGGCTTTCTAGGCCTAGGATTGTAAGTTTATTTTCGTAGGATATTCTGTTTCGAGTGGAGGAGTGAAGGGCTCTTCTGGTGAAATATCTTTGTACATTTTCAAGGGTGTTGATGTGTGAGATGTGGTATGGTTTCCAGACAGATGAGCAGTAGTTTAAGATGGGTCTGGCAAAAGTTTTGTAGGCTCTTGTGAGTAGAGTGAGATTGCCTGAGCAGAAGCTGTGTAGGATCAGATTAACAATCCCAGAGGCTTTTTTTGGTGATATTGTTGCAGTGGGCTTTAGCACTTAGGTCATTCGATATTAGTATTCCAAGGTCTTTTACAGAATGTGGGTTAGCCGTGAGAGGTTGCTTATTCAGTTCGTATGTGCGGTTAGGATTATTTTTGCCAATGTGGAGGGTAGAGGTTCATTTAAGGAGTTGTGGATGGATGTGTCCTGCCTGCCTTTCCATCTTTTCCATTCAGAATCCAAAGAGCAGCACAACCTCACCACGTACACAATCTTTCCATGGATCTCTGATCGTTTGGGCTTTTCTGAATCGATCGAAATATTTCCCCATAAATTCATCAATCAACGGGATTAATTAAGATGGAGAATAGAGCGGGGGCTGGGAGGGTGTCTTAACCCAGTTCTAGAGGGCTGCCACAGAAGCCTCGCATCATACGTTTGAAATATCTCAGTTGAAAGGGAAATAAAATAATTTCTATACTGTTTGCTTATTCTGCGCTTGTAGCTGAATGCCCCAAAGAAATTATTTGTTATCCAGAGCTGGCTTGTATGGTTAGTTCCTCCCGCTCTCCGCCCCCAGTCACTCTTTTTAACAAAACAACTTTTCTTCTACTGCTTGATTTCTTGAATTAAAATTTGGGGCTGATGCTTGCTTCTTTCAACCCATCTGTCAAAGAAGCTCAAAGCTGTTTCCCGTTCCCTGATCTCTCTCTCTCTCTCCCTTCCTCCCTCCCACCTTCTTTTTTCCATTTATTTTCATTGCTAGATAGCAAGAAGCATCCTTCGCCCTCCCCACCCAGCCTCGCTGATCTTCTATTCATTTGTATCGTGTCTTTAAAAACAAACAAGACAGCAAATCAAGGCGGTTATTGATTTGCATAGAAGCTGTAAAACCGAAGTTATTCTGACAAATAGGCTGGTGGGGGTGGGTGCAGGTGGGGGTTGAGCCTAAATTTTCACCCATTTTAATTTGATTCCTGATCATAAATACCTGTCGATGAAATGAGAGATTAACAAGAATGTTCAATCTTGGAGCCATCCATCTTGAGCTGTAAATTGCATTCTGGTTTGCACGCCTACCTTGGCTTCAAGCAGTTAAAATCTGATCGCCGGCATGAACAAATATGAAAAATGTTGAAGAAAAGCAAAAAATAAAAAATAAAAATCCTTAGAGAAATGAATATCTGTGATTGAAAAGGTGGACATGGTGCCCAGGAGAATATGATCCAAGTTTCAATCGCACGGATATAGACCACCATTTTGAACTTGAGGATGTTCCTGCTTCTAAGGATTTTTTTTTCTTTTTTCTTTTGCATTCCTTCAGGATTTACATATTTCTTTTTAACTAGACACTGCAGAGATCCATGCTTAGAGGAGAAAACGTCCCAAGGTCAGGTTCAGTGGCGGGTTTTTGCCGGTTCTGTTGTGGTTAGCTCTGGCCCTGCTCCTGCCCCAAGGACTGTGGATGTGGGCGAGACATCCACATGCTGCAGGCCTGTTTTGCCCCCGGTGGAATCTGCTGATGAAGGCTCCTCTGACCAAGAAGACATGAGTGACAGGGAGGAGGAGAGTGTGGCAGACAGCACAGAAGGAGATCAATTATCTCGCTCCTCCTTGGATTCAGAACAAGAGTTAATGATACAGCCACGCATGCGGAGAGCGATGCATAGGCAACAACAACTGAGAGATTATTATCAAAGAAAATGAAGCCACCTGTGGTTGGGTGGGGCTGTGGTAATTAGTGAGGCTGCTATAAATAGCAGCCTGTGGGTTTGGCCATTGTGGAGGATTATCTGATCGTTGTGTTTCGTGACTGCTTTACTGACTTTGACCCTTTGTGTGCTGATTTTCCCCCACTTTGAAACTAAACCAGAGCAAAGTGTGTTACACTTTGTGAAAGAAGAAGGACTGTGAATTGCCTCACAGCTGCAAGCTAAGTATCACAGAACTGATAAGGGACTTGTACAAATTACCAGTTTGTTTGGAGATGAGTGCTCTTTGCTATACCAAAAGAGGGCTTGGTTTTTAAGTGAATTTTCATTATAAAGAACATTGTTTTGAATTTTCAAACGTGTGTGTGTCTGAAATTTGTACCTGTGAATTTTTGGGAGGAGTGCACCAGAGAGCCCGACAGAACAGGTTCATACTAGTTTTTTAGAACTGGTAGCGGATATTTGCTGCCACTCGCCAAACATGTAGCAATAACTGGTGTCGACGCTCCCAAACCACTCCTCCAGTTACATAGATTGCAAAAAGAAACCCTCTGCACATGTGCAAAGGCTTCTGTGCATGTACAGAAGGGTCATTTCCAAGGAATGCACTTCTGTCACAAGGCGAACCAGTAGGGAAGGTAAGTAGAAACCACCCCTGGTCAGGTTGAGGGGAAAAGGCTAATACAGTGATACCTTGTCTTACAAACTTAATTGGTTCTAGGACGAGGTTCGTAAGGTGAAAAGTTCGTAAGACGAAACAATGTTTCCCATAGGAATCAGTGGAAAAGTGATTAATGCGTGCAAGCCCAAAATTCACCCCTTTTGCCATCCGAAGCCCCCATTTTCGTGCTGGTGGGATTCCCCTGAGGCTCCCCTCCATGGGAAACCCTACCTCCGGACTTCCACATTTTTGCGATGCTGCAGGGGAATCCCAGCATCACAAAAATGGGTGCTTTACTGACAACGGAAGTCCGTAGGTGGGGTTTCCCAGCATGGGGAGCCTCAGCGAAATCGCAGCATCGCAAATGCCACGCACATCCAGGTTTTGTGGCTTCTGATGTTTTTTTCCCTGTGGGAAATGAGTCCAAATGGCTCTTTGAGGGTTTAAGTTTACTGACCTCTAGTATAGGGTCCCCTGCTCAAGCAGGCAGCACGATTCTGTTATTCTGTTCTATTCTATTCTGTTTTGTTCTGTTCTACCCTTCTCTACCCAGAAAGTAGCATGGAAGGATAAAACTGCCCTGACCATTATGAGTCAGTTATTCCCATTGGCCTCATTGGCCTATTCTCATTTAGATAATGTTCTGGGCTGGACAGGACTTTAGATTCCATTCTTTTGTGAGGGGAGGGAAGCGTTTTGCAGTATATAGAGTACACAATGCAGAACCTACCAAATCCTTATTAGAACACACATATCCAGGAATTCTGAGACTCCTAGAAATAAATCCATCTGTCTTCATGAGTCAACATGTCTCAAAAACTTAATCTGCAACATCTTATGGTATGTGAGGTGCTTGGGTTTTTAGGCCAGCTATGGACACATACAATTTGTTTCTTTCAATGCAGCTAATTCTCTCATGGAAAGTAGCACACATAGTGTTTATGTTCTTTTGGAGGGAGGAGTAAGAAAGCTCTGATTGGCAGTGCGATTTTTAAACTCATATAATTGAGTGATTGCTGTCTTCCACTTTCCTCGTGATGAGCTGCCAGGGAAATTTTGATTAATAAACAGAAACAAATCATATCAACATATTGCAAGTTAATATACAACAGCTTAATTTCCGTAATTCCTTTACAGGACACAACTGCACTCTGAATTATGCTGATTTTATAATGATAAGGTTTGGGGCCATTCTAAACCGATATTCTCTAGTTCTGACTTGCTATAACCCAGGGATGACGAACCTTTTTTTGCTCAAGTGCCAAAAGGGTGCGCACACACGTGTGTGTGTGTGTGTGCCCACAACCATAATGCAATGCCCTTCCCCCAGCACATGCGTGCACAATCCCCCCCCCCACTCCACACACATACTCCCGTGTGTGTACACAGGCCTCACTGAAGCCTCAGAACTTCTGGTAGGCCTGTTGGGCCATTTTTGTCTACCCCAGGCTGAAGGACGCTTTCCTAAAACCTGGGGAGGGCGAAAAATAGTCCAATGGGCCTACTGGAAGTTCATTTCTGAACTTCCGTTAGCCCTCTTGGGCTCGTTTTTTACCATCCACAGGCTCTTGAGGCTTTCCTGAAACCCGGGGAGGGTGAAAAATGGCCCAACGGGCCTACTGGAAGTTCATTTCCAAACTTCCTGTAGGCCCATTGGGCTCATTTTCCACCCTCCACGGGTTCTTAGGGCTTTCCTGAAGCCTGGGGAGTGCAAAAAATGGCCCAACAGGCCTACTGGAAGTTCATTTCCAAACTTCCTGTGGGCCCATTGGACTTGTCTTTTGCCATCCACAGGATCTCAAGGCTTTCCTGAAGCCTGGGTTGGGTGAAAACAGCCTCCTCCACCCTCTGAAAGACCAAAAATCAGCTGGCCAACATGTGGGCTGGAGCTGACATAAGGCAATGGCTTGTGTGCCCTAAGAAATGGCTCTGCATGCCAGAGGTTCACCATCACAGCTATAGGCCATTCCAAACCTGGGCAAGGGGCAGCCCGGGGGCCAGGCTTTAAGCCTTTAAAAGCCTTTTAAAAAAGGGAGTGAGAGAATATAATTAACTTTCTCTCACTGTGAGCGCACAGACCTCGACCAAAACCATAATGAAGGAAGATAGATGTTCAGTATTAATTTCCAGCAAAAGTGATCAAATGGAGTTAGCAGTGCGCCAACTATATTTCTGGGCTTCTTGTCTTTCGCAGAATTTTCCAGCTGGTGTCAATTTAATATTAATTAAGATTAATTGCATTTCTCTAGGGCACAAAGAAGGACTCCTCTATAAAAGATGTAGAATTGAAAAACGATAAGGCAAGCTTGTCCCTGCTATCTCTTGGCAAAGGTAGCAGTCTACATAACCCTGCTGTTCTGTTCGAAAAAACTCCCTAATGTTATGTTCCCGGGTCTATTTGACCCGTACTGCAAATTGATCATTTTAGGTACTTATATTTGGTCTTTTTGAAAGCTTTTTTCACCTGGAAACAAGTTTGAACATTTCTGCACACAATGGAATGAAAATTGAACTGAAAAAATTAATCCTTATTGGTTTATTTTGCACATAAATGTGCCTCCCCCCCGTTTTTGTGAAAGTTTTTTCAATTTATGGATAGTTTTGCTTGCAAAATCCATTCTATTTTACTAAAGTTGGTGTGGGATTGGTAGCTTGTACCTTTCTGAACATAATGATATGAAAATTGAACTGAAAAAAAATGATCCTTATTGGTTTATTTTGCTCATAAATGGGCCCCCATGCTTATACTCAAATAGGCTTATACTCGAGTAGGCTTATACTCGAGTATAAAATGATATGGTCTTATATTCAAAAATAAACCAATAAGAATCATTTTTTTTCAGTTCATTTCTATTTTTCTTATGTTTAGGATTGTTCAATTTAGTATATCAAAACTTTTGAGTTTATTGATAATTTTGCCTGCAAAATGCATTCTATTTTACTATTCTATTTTGGTGTGGGATTGGTAGCTTGAACCTTTCTGAACATAATGATATGAAAATTAAACTGAAAAAATGATCCTTATTGGTTTATTTTGCTCATAAATGGGCCCCCATGCTTATACTCAAATAGGCTTATACTCGAGTAGGCTTATACTTGAGTATAAAACAATAAACCAATAAGAGTCATTTTTTTCAGTTCATTTATATTTTTCTTATGTTCAGGATTATTCAATTTAGTATATCAAACCTTTTGGGGGAAAATTCCTTAGGGATTTGTAGCCTTAAAAAATATAAATTGACACGAAATTCAAAAAGGATGGGGGGAGGGGCTTTTTGATCAAAATAAAAATATAAGTCTCAATTTTTCCAGTTCAATTTTCATATAATTATGTTCATAAATGTTCAAACTAGTTTTCCAGTGGAAAAAGTTTTCAAAAAGACCAAATTCAAGTACCTAAAAAAAATCATTTTGATCCGGGTCTATATGACCCGAACAGAGTAAACGTGACTTTTTTTTTGCCAAGAAAAAAATTTTTCCCCACCCCCACAAATATTTTTTTGATGATCAGCATTGTTAAATTGAATAAATGAATGCCTAAGATTTTAAAGAATATTTCGGATTTGGAGCATAAAAAAATAAAAAGTGAAAATGGTTGCAAGCAGCCAAGGGGGGGGGGGGAGGCCTTATTTCTGATGTTAAAAAAACAGTAAGAATCATTTTTTTCAGTTCCTTTATATTTTTCTTATATTCAGAAATGTTCAAGCTACCAATCCCACACCAACTCCAGTAAAATAGAATGCATTTTGCAAGCAAAACTATCCATAAATTGAAAAAACTTTCACAAAAATGGGGGGGGAGGCACATTTATGTGCAAAATAAACCAATAAGGATTAATTTTGTCAGTTCAATTTTCATTCCATTGTGTGCAGAAATGTTCAAACTTGTTTCCAGATGAAAAAAGCTTTCAAAAAGACCAAATATAAGTATCTAAAATGATCAATTTGCAGTCCGGGTCAAATAGACCTGGGAACATAACATTAGGGAGTTTTTTTGCCCAGCAAAAACTAAGCCCCCCACCCCCCCAAAAAAAAATTCTCATAGAGAGAACCCCTGAAATGATGAAAATTCATGAAATTTCAAGTTTCAATATGCAGGGAAAATGTTTTACAGGGGACTCAAACTTGGTTTCGGGTCACATACGACCCGAACAGAACAGCAGCAGAATATTTATACAATACTGCCTATGTCCCCCAAATCCCGTACATTATATTTAAATCTTTACAAGAGTTTTGAAAGTTAGATGATAGATTCAATTAGGCATGAGTTTCTCATTTAGCTGATAGGTTCTTGGAGTTGTGGTCCACAGATCATAAATTTGCCAAGTTTGAGAAACATTGATCCAAACTTTACCCTGCTTAGAAACATAACTTAGAAATTGCTGAGACAAAGTTCAGAAAGGTTGCAATAGCACTTAGACATATACCATTTACAGTGCTTAACAGCCCTCTCAAAAGTACCATATTTTTCAGAGTATAAGACGCACTGGAATATAAGACGCACCTTAGTTTTGGGGGAGGAAAATAGGGAAAAGAATCTGCTTACCAGGTATTCATCTGGCTAGCGTCCTTAGCCAGCACATTATTTTATCCTCCGGTTAGGGTTTTAAAAATACTTTATTTGGAGAGAGTAAAAATGAAAGAGCTTGAAAGAGCTGGGAACATCATTAGCATCTGGAAAGAAACGTTCATAGCAAGTAGAGCAGTGGGAAAAAATCCTGCAAAGATTTAGGGCTTGGAAAACAATCTTTACAGAGAGTAATAATGAAAGAGCTTTCAAGTCAGTAAGAGCTGGGAACATTGTTGGTACCTGGTTAGGGCTGGAAATAAACATTCGGAGCAAGTAAAACAATGGGGAAAAAACCCCGCAAAGACTTAGGGCTTGGAAAACATTATTTGCAGAGGGTAACAATGAAAGAGCTTGCAAGTGGGTAAGAGCTGGGAACATAATTAGCACCTGGTTAGGGCTGGAAAGAAACTTATTCGGAGCAAGTTAGAGGAATGAAAAAAATCCTGCAAAGACATAAGGGCTTGGGAAACATTCTTCCCAGAGAGAAACAATGAAAGAGCCTGCAAGGTAAGATCTGGGAAGATTGTTAACAGCTAGTTAGGGCTGGAGGGAGGTGGGGGAAGCTACATTCATAGTATAAGACCCATCCAAATTATCAGTCTCTTTTAGGGAGGAAAAAGGCATGTCTTATACTCCGAAAAATACGGTAGCTTACAGAGTCAGCATATTGCCCCTGCCCCAACAAACTGGGTCCTTATTTTATTGACCTTAAAATGATGGAAGTCTGCAGCTGGTCTGGTTCTTGAGAACAGGATTTTTCATCCATCTGTGTTAAGCTCTGTATTTCAGAAAATGTAATTCTTTTTTAAACATGATTAGTCGTTCTTGTATCTTTAATATTTGTACTTTAAAGACTTTTCCAGCAATTTTCTTCCTGGGAGGCATGCCTGAAATTCATCCCACATCTTAAATTGATTTGTTATTATTATTTTTTTAAAAAAAAAAACATGATTTGGGTACTATGTTCTATGGTTGTGGAATTCTCCATCCTTCCATTCGCCTTTAATTAACTCAACTTGCAAAATTCCTCATGGTAAGAAACATTGCCTTAACTCTCAATGTCTTTTGTTACAAATTGATTGTCCAAAAAGTGAACCACTAATACTCCAGTGTGCCACTCCCAAGAGCCCACAATTGGCATATTCAAAGGTTGAAAGAAGCATTGAATTTTAATTCAGCAGTATCTGCCAATAAGGTTTCCCATCCCTGGCTTAAGGCTGTGCTAGATTTCTATTGTATGGAATTATGCAATTATTTAAAAAAAAGGGAGATAATTGTACCATATATTCCTTTCAATATGTAGAAGATTCTTCTTGAGTTCCATTCCTTGGAATGATGTTTATCCACTGTTTTTCAGTGAAAGGACAATCAAGCTTTCTGTCTCTGCCTCTTAATCACAGACATACTATACACTATTACAGACATGAGGTCATAAGGTTCCACTCTAGCTCCTGGCCATAATCCAGGTAATTGCAATGCAATATTGTGACAAGTAGTTCTGGATCCATTGCTTCCAAAAGATGCAGAAGACCATTGGAATTTGTTCTTGCCATATAAATTATTGCACAGTGTAGATTGTACCTGGTCATCAATTTCATTGGAGTTTCATGATCACTAATGTCAGAATCAGCTATGGTAGTGGGTTCCTCGTTGTCCATTACAAAAATGTTGTCACAATCCAATTCCTCTTCACTTAGATCACTCACGCCTTCTTCATACCAAAAAGAGCGTGATTTGGATTACCAAATCACACTCTTTTTGGTGGACAACATGGCCCCGACATTATAAAAAACATATATGTTAACAAAGACCTGTGGTCAAAATGACTACAACTCAAATTCAAACACCTCTATAGAAAACCCCAATTGTTTTCCATACACTGTCTGGGTTTAATCCTACTGATACACATGCATAAATACCAACAAATCAACTCTGATCTATCTTTATCTCCGACATTCACCACACACCACAAACAACAAGTTGCTAAACACCAACGCCTGCTATTCTGCAGATACTACCCTTCCCCGTCCACTACCCATCCCTTCCCCCACCCAAATCCCACCTCTTCACATATCTATTAATACCTATAATATTTTACTAATCCCACCTTGAAATCATTATATGTATTAGATTAATAATAATAATAATAATAATAATAATAATAATAATTTATTAGATTTGTATGCCGCCCCTTTCCGAAGACTCGGGGCGGCTCACAACAATAATAAAAACAATGTTACAATGGAACAAATCTATTATTAAAAGAGAAAAAATATAAAACCCCTTCATTTAAAATCAAACAACACATACATACCAAATATAAAATATAAAAGCCTGGGGGAGGTGTCTCAGTTCCCCCATGCCTGGCGATATAGGTGGGTCTTGAGTAATTTATGAAAGACAAGGAGGGTGGGGGCAGTTCTGATCTCCAGAGAGAGTTGATTCCAGAGGGCCGGTTTAAAACAGTTTAAAACTTTGAATGCAATACAGTGGTACCTCGAGATACGAGTTTAATTCGTTCCGGACCTGGGCTCTTAAGTCGAGCAGCTCTTATCTCGAACGACTTTTCCCCATAGGAATTAATGTAAGTAATTTTAATTGGTTCCAGCCCTCAAAAAACTCACAAAGTTAGTCTAAATTATGCAGAAAGACATGTTTTTAATGAAGAAATGTACATGTACATATAAATGAATAATGAAGTTTCTTTCACTTAACTTGTAAACTTTCTTAAACTTTTAAATTTACATATGTTCAACTTCTCTGCCACCCAATCCTGTAGGACAGAGGTCCCCAACCCTTTTTGCACCAGGGACCGGCTTTAAGCGATCAAGAGAGGAATGGGTGAATGAATGGACAGAGGGTGGGAAGGAAGGAAGGAAAGAGGGAAGGGACAGGAACAGAGGAAGGAAGCAAGGAAACTTATGAAAGGGGGAGAGTAAGAGAGGAATGAGTGAAGGGAGGGAGGGAGGGAAGAAGGTGGGAAGGAGAAAGAAAAGAAGAAATAGAGGAAGGGAAGGTAAAAGAGAGAAAGAAAAAGAGCAAGAAAGAAAGAAAGAAAGAAAGAAAGAAAGAAAGGGGGAAGGGACAGGAACAGAGGAAGGAAGCAAGGAAACTTATGAAAGGGGAGAGTAAGAGAGGAATGAGTGAAGGGAGGGAGGGAGGGAAGAAGGTGGGAAGGAGAAAGAAAAGAAGAAATAGAGGAAGGGAAGGTAAAAGAGAGAAAGAAAAAGAGCAAGAAAGAAAGAAAGAAAGAAAGGGGGAAGGGACAGGAACAGAGGAAGGAAGCAAGGAAACTTATGAAAGGGGAGAGTAAGAGAGGAATGAGTGAAGGGAGGGAGGGAGGGAAGAAGGTGGGAAGGAGAAAGAAAAGAAGAAATAGAGGAAGGGAAGGTAAAAGAGAGAAAGAAAAAGAGCAAGAAAGAAAGAAAGAAAGAAAGAAAGAAAGAAAGAAAGAAAGAAAGGGGGAAGGGACAGGAAAAGAGGAAGGAAGCAAGGAAACTTATGAAAGGGGAGAGTAAGAGAGGAATGAGTGAAGGGAGGGAGGGAGGGAAGAAGGTGGGAAGGAGAAAGAAAAGAAGAAATAGAGGAAGGGAAGGTAAAAGAGAGAAAGAAAAAGAGCAAGAAAGAAAGAAAGAAAGAAAGAAAGAAAGAAAGAAAGGCAACTTCAAAGAAAGGCTCACTGAGCATCTCTCACTCTCTCTCTCTTTCTATCCCTCTCTTTCTCTCTCCTCCCCCCCTCTCTCTTTCTCTCCCCCTCATGGACTCCCGGATCGCTCGCTTCTCCGGCCAGCAAGCCGGCTGCCCGGAAAAGCATCGCGCCTTTTCAATGCCCTTCCCTGTGCTTCGGAAGCCGCCGAACGCCGTCAGAGGAGCGCGTCAGCGGCTTCCGAAGCACAGGGAAGGGCTTAATCTGCCGCCTTTTCCCTTCCCCGTGGGAGCAAACATGCTTTGCACCTTCCTAACTCCCTCCCCCCCAGCCAAACCCCCAAAGCATGTTTGCTGCCACACGATTTAGCCAGGACAGGAGCGAAGTAACGTGGAGGATTGGGGAGCTGAAACCGGGCGGTTTCAGCTTTCCAATCCTTCACGTTACTTCGCCGCTAACTCCTGAGGCGCGGAAGTTCGCCTTTGGCGTTTAGCTTCAGAAGCGGCGCGGCTGTTTTAAAAGGTTGCTGCCGGCCTGGGGGGCTTTCCAGAACCCCCCCAACCCCCAACCCGGGTTCGGTGGGGGGCTAGGAAGCCCCCCCAGGCCGGCAGCGACCTTTTAAAACAGCCGCGCCGCTTCCGAGCTAACTCCTGAGGCGCGGAAGTTCGCCTTTGGCGTTTGGCTTCAGAAGCGGCGCGGCTGTTTTAAAACGTCGCTGCCGGCCTGGGGGGCTTCCTAGCCCCCCACCGAACCTGGGTTGGGGGTTGGGGGGGTTCTGGAAAGCCCCCCAGGCCGGCAGCGACCTTTTAAAACAGTCGCGCCGCTTCTGAAGCCAAACGCCAAAGGCGAACTTCCACGCCTCAGGAGTTAGCTCGGAAGCGGTGCGGCTGTTTTAAAAGGTCGCTGCCGGCCTGGGGGGCTTCCTATCTCCCTGATAGCCCACTCAGAATGTGAAATTCAAAACAGCGTTCGGATCCCCCCACCCCCAGCAGAAGCCAAGGACCCCCAGAGTGGGGCGGCAGGGGAGGCGACCGCCTCTCCACTCACCAAGTGCCGGGATACGAGCCGAGAAGAGCCGGGCTGGCTTACTTTCCTTCCTTTCCGCGCTGATGCAGAGCCACTCGAACAAAGCGTCATGCCCCCCTGACGCTTTTGGCGGCAAAAGAGCCCAGCGTCGCTTCGGAAGCCGCCGAAAGCATCAGAGGGGCGTGACGCTTTGTTCGAGTGGCTTTGCATCAGTGCGGGAAGGAAGGAAAGTAAGCCAACCCAGCTCTTCTCAGCTCGTATCGCGGATTTGAGCTCGGGAGACGAACAAAAATGTCTCTCCCCTCCCAGCTCTTATCTCGAGTAGCTCGTAAGTAGAGCAGCTCGTATGTCGGGGTTCCACTGTACAGCTATTTATAGTCCACTACTTTGACCAATGGACCACCATGGTTGATGACACAGGAGCCTGTCGTACTGTAGGCATGGATTGCAAGAATGCTAGTCACTCACCACACATACCCATCACTCTTTGTAAGGCTGAATCCCCTGGTTATCCTTTATCATCTTTCTCTGGACCTTCTCCATGGTTTTATTTATTTATTTTATTTATTTATTTATTTTATCCAATACATAATACACATTGAAGAGAAAGATATGTAATAATATAAGTAAAGAAGAGAATAGAAGAAAAGATATAAATGTATAGGTGAACATATTTGAAAGGAAGAAAAGATAAATGAGATAAGGAGAGACAACTGGACAGGGGACGGAAGGCACACTGGTGCACTTATGCACACCCCTTACTGACCTCTAAGGAACCTGGATAGGTCAATCGTGGATAGTCTAAGGGAAAAATGTTTGGGGTTAGGGGTTGACACTACTGAGTCAGGTAATGAGTTCCACGCTTCGACAACTCGGTTGCTAATGTCAAATTTTTTACAGTCAAATTTGGAGTGGTTCATATTAAGTTTGAATCTGTTGTGTGCTCTTGTGTTGTTGTGATTGAAGCTGAAATAGTCATTGACAGGTAGAACATTGCAGCATATGATCTTGTGGGCAATACTTAGATCGTGTTTTAGGCGACGTAGTTCCAAGCTTTCTAGACCTAGGATTGATAGTCTGCTTTCGTAGGCTATTCTGTTTCGAGTGGAGGAGTGAAGGGCTCCTCTGGTGAAGTATCTTTGGACATTTTCAAGGGTGTTGATGTCCGAGATGTGGTATGGGTTCCAGACAGATGAACTGTATTCAAGGATGGGTCTGGCAAAAGTTTTGTAGGCTCTGGTGAGTAGCGTGAGATTGCCAGAGCAGAAGCTGCGTAGGATCAGGTTAACAACTCTTGAAGCCTTCTTGGCTATATTGTTGCAGTGGGCTTTGGCACTTAGATAATTTGATATTAGTATTCCAAGGTCTTTTACTGAGCGGGGGTTGGCTGTGAGATTTTGTTTATTCAGTTTATATATGAGGTTCGGATTCTTTTTGTTTCTCTGAACCTTTGCCCAGAGCTTTGCGTAGTACTTGAAATGGAGTTTCACCAGAGCAAAACCTCATGAAAGATCATAATAATCCATATTATCTTTCACTGCCAGACCATGTTTGGTTCTGCAGTAGATAACATTCTCCTCTCTAAACCTGGCTCTTTCTTTCTCTCTCTTCCTTCCCTAGCTTGCTCGCTACACCAAAGAAGGATTCCTGCATTTAGGAGCTCTTGGGACCACAGTCCTGCTCCCAGATACCCGCTGCTTGGTGGATAACGTGAAGAGTAAGCTCCCTCAGCTACTCGACTGCGAGAAAGTCAAGAGCAGCCTCCATAAGCGTTGGAATTTCATACAGGTTTATGCTTTTTTTGCAAGTATTTTCATATGAATTGTTTGTGATAAGCCTTTTATTTCTTTTTTTTCCCCAGCAACAGTCCATGTTCAAAATCACCTCTGCTGCTGGAGCATATTAATAACTATAAGGTTAAGCCTTAGCCATATCTTCCCTTCTGTAAGCCATCCTCTTCCAATTAAAAAAAAGCACAAGAAGGGGTTTGATGACCTTTACAGCTTTTCTGCAAAGATGATGCTTATTCTCAGAAGATCCATACCCTAAGCTTTCTAATCTACATTCCTTTTTTCCCCCAGCCAGCTGTTTCTAAAATACTTTTAGGTTGGGGCTGGGTGTCCATAGAGATTCTCAGTCATCCAGGTTATTTCAAAAGTGCTTTTTTCAAAAGGCAACTGGAGATTTTTTTTCCCCCTTTGAGGAAGAAAAAGAGGTTTTGCTTCTCATCCAGGAAGCTTCATCAGATAGGACTGAATGGGAAGTTGGGATGTCAGAAGTAATCTTTCCCTCCATCCCATCATCCCATCATAATTGTTAATGATTACTTCATCTTCAACCACAGCAATACACGAGCATGTAATAGATTCAAACGAAATGTAAACGGGTCCAAACGTGACGAAAGAAAATACAACTTCAGCAATAGAGGGATCAATGCCTGGAAACTCTGTGGTTTCTTCCACAAACCCCAAAAACTTTAACCTTAGACTGTCTACAATCGACCTCTCCCCATTTCTAAGAGGTCTGTAAGGGGTGTGCATAAACACACCACTGTGCCTACTGTTCCTGTCCTACTGTCCTATTGTCCTCTTTTATCGTTACTTTTTATTTATGTTTATACAAACTACTACCATGCTATACATGTTTGACAATATACACACACACACACACACACACACACACACACACACACACAGAGGGTGGACAGAAAAATGGAACCACCTTGCAGCTCTTCTGTGGAATCCAGATTTGTGAAGCTCCCTTTGAACAGTTTTTGTGGAAACTGGGTTCTGTACATGTCTATTGAGCTCTGCAGTGATTTTAGGAGCTGCGGTCTTGCAATCCGCTCTACAATTCGCTTTAGAGTCCGACGGTCTCTCTCAGACAACTTTGACTTTCGACCAGACCTGTGCTTGGCTGAGGATGTTTTCCCTTCTCTTTCAAAAGCAGCCATTATTTTTGAGGCATGACCTCTTGAAACGCCAAACATTTGGGCACTTTCTGTTACACTAGCATCTGCCATTCGAGCACCAACAATTTGGCCTCTTTGAAAGTCTGAGAGGTCTGCCATTTCTAGAAGGTTATAACCAATTTCCTTAAATTTCTGTAAAAAAAAAAAGGTAGTTAAAAAAAACATCAAATAACAGAATATATATATGTGTGTGTGTGTGTGTGTGTGTGTGTGTGGTTTTCTTAGATTTTCACGGGTACAGGTATGACGGTCTTGGTATATTCGGGTTTCTTCCCGTGTAGGATTTGGAAATTTCTGGCGACGTTCCGACGAGGTCCCAAGACCGTCATACCTGTACCCGGGAGACTAGGATGGTCCCATTTCGGCCTTGTTATATAAAATAGATTAAGTTTCTTGGATGAGAAGTATACCACTCTATAAAGCCTTACTAAGACCACACCTAAAATAATGCATCCAGCTTTGGTCACCACACTATACAAAGGATGTTGAGACTCTAGAAAGAGTGCAGAGAAGAGAATCAGGATGATTAGAGGTACTGGAGGCTAAAACATACAATGAATGGTTACAGGAACTGGGCATGGCTGGTCTAGTGAAGAGAAGAACCAGGGAAGACATGATAGCAGTGTTCTGATATATGCATAAAACGTATCAGGAAAGACTTAATGAACTCAATCTGTATAGTCTGGAGGACAGAAGGAAAAGGGGGGACATGATCAAAACATTTAAATATGTTAAAGGGTTAAATAAGGTCCAGGAGGGAAATGTTTTTAATAGGAAAGTGAACACAAGAACAAGGGGACACAATCTGAAGTTAGTTGGGGGAAAGATCAAAAGCAACATGAGAAAATATTATTTTACTGAAAGAGTAGTAGATCCTTGGAACAAACTTCCAGCAGACGTGGTTGGTAAATCCACAGTAACTGAATTTAAACATGCCTGGGATAAACATATATCCATCCTAAGATAAACACAGGAAATAGTATAAGGGCAGACTAGATGGACCATGAGGTCTTTTTCTGCCGTCAATCTTCTATGTTTCTATGTTTCTATGAGGGGCTGCCACAAAATAGCCCCTGATATATCAGAACACTGCTATCATGTCTTCCCTGGTTCTTCTCTTCACTAGACTACCCATGCTATTTTCCATGGCATCTAAAAGCAAGGCAAGGAATAATGGATAGAAAGTGATCAAGAAATAAGGATACATTTTCTGACCGTGTGAACAATCAACCAATGGAACAGCTTCCCTTCAGAATTTGTGGGAACTTCATCACTGGAGGCTTTCAAGAAGACAACCATTTGTCAGAAATGGCTGTCTCATTCTTGGATGGGGGAGGGGATGGAGTTGGACTATATGAGCTACAATGAGCTACCTTTCAATTCTGTTAATCTGTTAAAACACCTTTGAGACAAGGGAGCCAGGAGTAGAAATGTTGCCAAAGTATCATAGAAACATAGAAGACTGACGGCAGAAAAAGATCTCATGGTCCATCTAGTCTGCCCTTATACTATTTCCTGTATTTTATCTTACAATGGATATATGTTTATCCCAGGCATGTTTAAATTCAGTTACTGTGGATTTACCAACCACGTCTGCTGGAAGTTTGTTCCAAGGATCTACTACTCTTTCAGTGAAATAATATTTCCTCACGTTGCTTTTGATCTTTCCCCCAACTAACTTCAGATTGTGTCCCCTTGTTCTTGGGTTCACTTTCCTATTAAAAACACTTCCCTCCTGAACCTTATTTAACCCTTTAACATATTTAAATGTTTCGATCATGTCCCCCCTTTTCCTTCTGCCCTCCAGACTATACAGATTGAGTTCATTAAGTCTTTCCTGATACGTTTTATGCTTAAGACCTTCCACCATTCTTGTAGCCCATCTTTGGACATGTTCAATTTTGTCAATATCTTTTTGTAGGTGAGGTCTCCAGAACTGAACACAGTATTCCAAATGTGGTCTCACCAGCGCTCTATATAAGGGGATCACAATCTCCCTCTTCCTGCTTGTTATACCTCTAGCTATGCAGCCAAGCATCCTACTTGCTTTTCCTACTGCCCGACCACACTGCTCACCCATTTTGAGACTGTCAGAAATCACTACCCCTAAATCCTTCTCTTCTGAAGTTTTTGCTAACACAGAACTGCCAATGCAATACTCAGATTGAGGATTCATTTTCCCCAAGTGCATTATTTTACATTTGGAAACATTAAACTGCAGTTTCCATTGCTTTGACCATTTATCTAGTAAAGCTAAACCATTTACCATATTACAGACCCCTCCAGGAATATCAACCCTATTGCACACTTTAGAGTCATCGGCAAATAGGCAAACCTTCCCTACCAAACCTTCCCCTATGTCACTCACAAACAAATTAAAAAGAATAGGATCCAGAACAGACCCTTGTGGCACACCGCTTGTAACCTGTCTCTGCTCAGAATACTCGCCATTAACAATAGCTCTCTGATGTCTATGCTTCAGCCAGCTTGAAATCCACTGAACTATCCAGGGATTAAGTCCAATCTTCACTAATTTATCTATCATTCCCAAACTGGGTTTGATCATAGATTGCAAAGGGTTTGGGTTTTGTTTGGGTTTTTTTGCTTGTTTTAATTTAAAGAAGAAAGGACTGGAAAACTACCTGGCCATCTCATTAAAATTACATCCTTAAAATGTTGGACCCTTTTTAGCGATGAGCTGAAAACCATCTCCCATTCTCTCCTATGTACATACCATCAACATTCAGTAGAGGAAAGACCGGTTCTGAATACACAATTTGTTGCCTAGTTTTGATCAAAGGGAGGCTAAAACAGATGGCATTTAAAAACAAAAACAAACAGCCGCACACTTTGTGAGAGAAGCCAAAGTTAACGGTGAATGGCATATGCATCAAATAATTATCCAGTTATCTTTGCTACCCTATGCTTGTAAGCCACTGAAATTAGACCTACATAAAACTAAACAGGGAGTTTCAGTTGATTTCAGCCCAGCTCGACTGTATAAATTTTAATTTTAATGCGGTGATGTTCCCATAGCTGTTTAATAATATATGAAGCAGGCCTCCGCTAAATCGAACCACTGCTCCCTCCACCTATTCCAGTGTATTATTATGAAATACATTCTATCAACTCGTTTGGAATATGGTTATCTTCAGTTAGTATGTGGAAACTAAGAATTCTCCTTTGTGGCCCTCTTTTGCATCAAGAAAACAAAGGAGAATTCTTAGTTTCCACATACTAACTGAAGATAACCATACTCCAAACTAGTTGATTGATAAGTGTGGATGTGTCACACACACACACACACACACACACACACACAGAGGTTAGAATACTGGAAGCTTCCTAACTTCCTCTCAAGATCACCCTTGCTTGCCTTGGAAAGATTTCCCAACATTAACCAAACATGATAAGCAGGTGGTATTCACTTACCTTCTATACCAGTTCACAAATATGAGTGTATGTGCACGTGTGTACGGCCACCTGCGCATGTGCTTTATTCTAGATAAGTGGTCAAAGCAATGAAAACTGCAGTTTAAATTTTCCAAATGTAAAATAATGCACTTGGGGAAAAGGAATCCTCAATCTCAGTATTGTATTGGCAGTTCTGTGTTAGCAAAAACTTCAGAAGAGAAGGATTTAGGGGTAGTGATTTCTGACAGTCTCAAGATGGGTGAACAGTGCAGTCACAGGCGGTAGGGAAAGCAAGTAGAATGCTTGGCTGCATAGCTAGAGGTATAACAAGCAGGAAGAGGGAGATTTTGATCCTGCTATATAGAGCGCTGGTGAGACCACATTTGGAATACTGTGTTCAGTTCTGGAGACCTCACCTACAAAAAGATATTGATAAAATTGAATGGATCCAAAGATGGGCTACAAAAATGGTGGAAGGTTTTAAGCATAAAACTTATCAGGAAAGACTTAATGAACTCAGCCTGTATAGTCTGGAGGACAGAAGGGAAAGGGGGGAAATGATCAAACATTTAAATATGTTAAAGGGTTAAATAAGGTTCAGGAGGGAAGTGTTTTTAATAGGAAAGTGAACACAAGAACAAGGGGGCACAATCTGAGGTGGAAAGATCAGAAGCAACGGGAGAAAATATTATTTTACTGAAAGAGGAGTAGATGCTTGGAACAAACTTCCAGCAGACATGGTTGGTAAAACAACAGTAACTGAATTTAAACATGCCTGGGATAAATATATATCCACCCTAAGATAAAATACAGGAAACAGTATAAGGGCAGAGTAGATGGACCATGAGGTCTTTTTCTGCCGTCAGACTGCTATGTTTCTTCTAGTAAAGAAATTGTAATCTGATGGATGAATTGTAATCTGATTATTTTCTCTCTCTCTCTGAAAAATAATTCAGCATGGTGCAATCCTAAACAAAGGGACAGGCCGTTGCTTGGAAGTTGAAAATAAAGGCACGTCAGGTATGGATCTTATTCTTCGCAGCTGCACAGGTCAAAGGTGGACAATTAAACATTTTATCAATAGAGATCCTCTGATCCAACCTTCAAGAATTCTTCAGACTGAGTTCTCACCAAGGAAGAGAATTTTTTTTATCAAACCTTCCACTCTCATTCACAATATCAGGGAAGACTCCTAAGGGAAGGTGTTTTGAGTTGTTGTCGTTGTTTACATTTTATTATTTAAACTTTGGTTATTATCTCTCTGCCAAACTTTGACGGACTGACAGAATGAAAACATTCCAGATCGGCAGTTGTCGTTATCCTGAAGGCTCAAGGAACATCATGGCATAAGGAGAGTAATGAAAGCTTACATACATTTCCAAAAAATAACCCAAATCCCCACTCCGGATCAGGACCAGCAAATTATACTTGAGGTTCAGAGATGAATCTTTTTGATATTATTTTATTTGAATGCACACAATCTTGGAAATGACATAATATATTAATATGGAAAAACATGGCAAAAAAATTAAAAATATAGTCATCTTCCATGAAGGTAGCATGATATGTCTATCATAGCCTCATTTGGAAGTTTCAAGTGCTCTGGAGTTCTGGAAGGGCATTTTATAAACTTTCCGAAGAATGTGTTCTTCACACCAAGCACACCATGTTGTTATCGACTTCATGCTACTAGTTCAAAGAGGAGCAAGAATTATCCTGAATGAACATGAAGTATCAGGGATGTCAGTGCAATCCACCAGGGAGTTTTAAAAGAAGAGATTTGCAGCAACACAAGAACATGGACTCTGCCATTGCAATGAATGGACCCTAACATCTGTATTACTTCCATGAAAATTTCCCCCCACACACATTAAACCAATTTGTTTGTTAAAGATACAGCCATAAAGGATTGTCTCTGAAATTACATACATCACAGTGGAGTTGTGTAAGAAATATAAGAGCCTAAATTACCGGCTAAAAAAGATGGTTATGAAAATATATATATATTTGTGTGGAAGCTAGGAGTCAAAATTGATTTGATGGTACATAATCAGTCAATATGATGGAGCAGTGTAGATTTAGAAAAGTAAGAGTGAAAAGGGAAAAATTCATCACAAAAAGTATCAGGAAAAAGTATGTTTACAAAAAAATATTGGAGGGATCTTTAGGGAGAAAATGTATGTAATATTATTGAATATTTAAGGAAGGTTATGCTTGAAACTTATACTAATAATCAATTTAAACAAATTGATAAATGAGACAGGTTCTGCCTTGTTAGAACAAGCCCTGGAGATAAATAGATAGATATCTCCCAAGCAGTATTTTTATAGCCAACAGAATTGCAATTTGTGTTTTCTAGGGATCAAATTTCCTGCCCTTTGTCACTCTTAAAAAGAAAGTACAGTGGTACCTCTACTTATGAACTTAATTCGTTCTCTGACCAGGTTCTTAAATAGAAACGTTCTTAAGTAGAAGCAATTTTTTCCCATAGGAATCAATGAAAAGCAAATAATTTATTTATTACTTAGATTTGTATGCCGCCCCTCTCCGAAGACTCGGGGCGGGCTGATAATGCTTTTACATTGATTCAAACCTATAATGCAAACCCATTAGGAAATAAATAACAGCTCCGAATTTGGGTGGGAGGAGGAGGAGGAAGAAGATGAGGTGAGGGGGATCAAAAAAATCCAAAACTTTAAGGATTAAAAAAAAAAGAGGGACTCTAAGGCAGTGCCCAGAGAGAGGAAAATGCTTCGTTCGCTCTGGGCTGCCAAAGCCTCCTTAAGTGCCACCAAAAGGCTCCTCTGGCAGCCCAGAAAAGCCCAAGATGGCCAGGATTAATGAGGAAATGGCATGAAACTGGCCGGGCCTTCATGGCTGCTCTCAAATTTCCTGGGAAATTTTTCCGTGCTCAGGTTCTTAAGTAGAAAATGGTTCTTAAGTAGAGGCAAAAAACCCTTGAACACCCGGTTCTCATCTAGAAAAGTTCTTAAGCAGAGGTGTTCTTAAGTAGAGGTACCACTGTACACTGTTTCCAATTATTAGTCATGATCAATAATGGGGAAGTTTTCACGAGGAACTATATGTCTCCCAATTTCGCTATAAACTAAGGGATTGTTTTTTGCTTCCCTGTTTGTGGAATGTGAAATATGCAACCTTAATTTAAAGAAAAATCCTGTGAAAATGTGCTTATAAACAAACAAAGAAAAACTCACACTGTTTCTCACTTGGAGTGAAATCCTGGTTACGATTTTGGCATGTGTTGATGGGCTTCCTTAACCATTGGCTAATTTAAATTCAGCACAGTTGGTGGAAGAAAAAAGAAAAGGGTCTCTATTAAAACAGAATATTTTCTTTCTCTCAGGACATCCAATTAAATAACTCAAGATCTAAAATTCCGGGTAAGAGAAGAGGGTTCTCACATGACATACAGAGCTGGGTCATTTAAACACTTCAGAGTTTGCATCTGAATAATATGCTAAGAATGGTTTGTGTTGATCTTTGTTAGTTTATGGCCTAGCCCAGGGGTAGGCAAAGTTGGCTCTTCTATGACATGTGGACTTCAACTCCCAGAATTCCTGAGCTAACATGACTGGTTCAGGAATTCTGGGAGTTGAAATCCACAAGTCATAGATGAGCCAACTTTGCCTACCCCTGGCCTAGCCTGATGTGCATCCTGCTTGGTTGATTTCTGTGCAATGAATTCTACAAACCCAGAAAAGTGAGCTAATTCATTAATCAGGTTATATGGTTGTGAATGCTGCTGTTGTTCAATTTGTTTAATTAAATTCTTTAATTTCCAGAACCAATCGCTATAG
Organism: Erythrolamprus reginae; assembly: GCF_031021105.1. Classification (NCBI taxonomy): domain Eukaryota; kingdom Metazoa; phylum Chordata; class Lepidosauria; order Squamata; family Dipsadidae; genus Erythrolamprus; species Erythrolamprus reginae. The sequence goes on from NC_091950.1 coordinate 409,082,950, forward strand.
GATAATTATTTATTTATTTATTTATTCATTCATTCATTCATTCATTCATTCATTCATTCATTTTCAATTTTATTTCATATTGTCAAGTATGTGTTGGTAGTTATAGATTAGATTAGATTAGATTTATTGGATTTATATGCCGCCCCTCTCTGCAGACTTGGGGCGGCTCACAACAATGGTAAAAAACAGTACATAGTAACAAATCTAGTATTTAAAAAATCTAAATTACAGTTTTAGATTAAAAAGTCCCAAGAAGAAACCCCAATATATAAAAAACAACACACAATCGAATCATACACAAAAATTACATGGGCAAGGGGGAGATGTTTCAATTCCCCCATGCCTGACGGCAGAGGTGGGTTTTAAGGAGTTTATGAAAGGCAAGGAAGGTGGGGGCAATCCTAATCTCTGGGGGAAGCTGGTTCCAGAGGGTCAGAGCCGCCACGGAGAAGGCTCTTCCCCTGGGTCCCGCCAGATGACATTGTTTAGTTGACGTGACCCGGAGAAGGCCAACTCTGTGGGACCTAACCGGTCACTGGGATTCGTGCGGCAGAAAGCGGTGTCGCAGATATTCTGGTCTGATGTTTATGTTTTTATTAGATTTGTATGCTGCCCCTCTCCGTAGACTCGGGGCGGCTCACAACACAATAAAAAACAGTTTATAACAAATCTAATAAATTTACAATTTAAAATATTTTTTAAAAAACCCATTATTAAACAGACATACACACAAGCATACCATGTATAAATTTTATAGGCCCAGGAGAGATATTTCAGTTCCCCCATGCCTGACGACAAAGTGGGTTTTAAGGAGTTTACGAAAGGCAATGATGTCATGAAGGACTTTATAGGTCATAACCAACACTTTGAATTGTGACCGGAAACTGATCGGCAGCCAATGTAGACTGTGGCGTGTTGGAGTAACATGGGCATACTTAGAGAAGCCCATGATTGCTCTTGCAGCTGCATTCTGCACGATCTGAACTTTCTGAACACTCTTCAAAGGTAGCCCCATGTAGAGAGCATTTCACCAGTGAACGGCTACCAAAATTTTTACTAATTTTTACTACACTGTGGGTGTGGCTTATGCAGGACGCCCTGCATTTTCATTCAACATCTTTCAGTGCAAATTGGGTGCTCTGGGGTGGAGCTCCATTTTCCCTACCCTACTGTGTCCCCCCCCATCCGGGCAGCAGCCCACCCATGGATATAACGCTGTTTATATGCATGAGATGGGCACTAATAAGAGGGAAACATTAGGACATGGATGGTAGGCACGCTGGTGCACTTAAGCATGTCCCTTACTGACTTCTTTGGAATTGGGTGAGGTCAACAGTGGATAGTCTAAGGGTAAAGTTTTGGGGAGTTGGTGACGAAACTACAGAGTCAGGTAGTGAGTTTCAGGCATTAACTACTTGGTTGCTGAAGTCGCATTTCTACAGTCAAGTTTGGAGCGGTTTACTTTGAGTTTGTATCTGTTGTGTGCTTGTGTATTGTTGTGGTTGAAGCTGAAGTAGTTGCTAACAGGAAGGATGTTGTAGCAGATGATTTTATGAGCTATGCTTAGGTCGTGTTTAAGGCGACGTAGTTCTATGCTTTCTAAGCCTAGGATTTCAAGTCTGGTTGCATAAGATACTCTGTTGTGAGTAGAGGAATAGAGTGTGATATTACTGGAGAAGAAGCTACATAAGATTAGGTTAACAACTCTTGAAGCCTTTTTGGCAATGTTGTTGCAGTGGGCTAGGGCATTTTGATATGAATATTCCAAGGTCTTTTACAGAGTTAGGGTTCTTTGCAAAGTCTTGTCTATTCAGCTTGTATTTGATGTTCTGATTCTTTTTGCCAACGTTAGGACAGAGCGGTTGTTGTTTGAGATTAGGGATTGCCAGATGTTTGACCATTCTGACACAAAATCAAAGTCTTTTTGGAAGGTAGCAGTATCATTGGTGGCATTGAAGAGTTTTACATCATTGGCAAAGAAAATGCATGCATTCATTCATTCATTCATTCATTCATTCATTCATTCATTTATTTATTTATTGGATTCGTAGGCCACCCCTCTCCACTTGTAATGTGATCACAAAGATCATTTATATAGGGTATGAAGAGTGTTCATCCTAGTACACTGCCTTGGGGTGCACTGCTGGACTATTGACCATAGGTTTGGTAGGGAACTGGTCCTGAAGGATTTTTCAAAGATTATGCTTAGTGGTTCAGCTGTGGCTATGAAGAGCTTCTTTAGGACATATGCACATAGTCCATCAGGCCTCATTTATAGAGAAGGTTCAAGGTCTATCAATAGCTATTAGCCTTGATGGCATAAAAGGAATGCCCACATTCGGATGACTTACTGTGTTAAATACCATTGGAAAGAGCATCAATGGAGACATTCTACTTACTGCTAAATATTTCTGATACACATTATTGGTTGTACAGGAAAAAAAGGGCATTGGACAAGATAACGTTTTGGCACAATTCAACATTTTATCCTGTGCTATAGACAGTTCTTGAGTTATTTCCAGTCACTCCAGAACAACTTAAAACCTGTTTTCAAAATCCTGATGATCACACACACATACACAACCTACCATAGAGTCATATGAACACACTTTGGTCATTTGGCAACTAACCTACATTTATGGTTTGCACATGACCCCAATTTACAATACTTTGGGCAAGAAATCACCATTTACTTATGTTTTCTGGGGGGGGGTAGAATGGGTTTGCTTAATGACTACCCCATTCATTATTGACTATCACAAAATAGGTTGCAAAATTGTGTGTGGTGACCCACTTAATGACCAACACAATTTATCACCATAATTTCAGACTCAGTTACCCCAAATGTAAATCACGTAGTACCTGTATATTATTTGATTTGATGTATTGGTAGCACCAGCGATCAAAGCCATTGAATAAGATTACAGTGATCCCTCGATTATCGCGAGGGTTCCGTTCCAAGACCCCTCGCGATAATCGATTTTTCACGATATAGTGGTGCAGAAGTAAAAACACCATCTGCGCATGCGCGCCCCTTTTTTCCATGGCCGGGCATGCGCAGATGGTGTTTTTACTTCCGCACCTGGGAAGACCCAGGGAAGGTTCCTTCGGCCGCCCAGCAGCTGATCTGCTCGGCAGCGCCGCAGCAGCGAGGAGCCGAAGATCGGGGTTTCCCCTTTGCGTGGGGGGCGGGGAAGACCCAGGGAAGGTTCCTTCGGCCGCCCAGCAGCTGATCTGCTCGGCAGCGCCGCAGCAGCGAGGAGCCGAAGATCCGGGTTTCCCCGCCGCCCACGCAAAGGGGAAACCCGGATCTTCGGCTCCTCACTGCTGCGGCGCTGCCAAGCAGATCAGCTGCTGGGCGGCCGAAGGAACCTTCCCTGGGTCTTCCCCGCCGCCCACGCGCCGCTCGAGAGCAAGAGGGGGAGAGATAGAGAAAGAGAGAGAAGGAAAGAAAGAGATGAGAGAGGGAGGAAGAGAGTGTGAGAGAGGAAGAAGCAAGATAGAGAAAGAGAGAGAGAAAGAAAGATGAGAAAGGAAGAGAGTGACGTCATCGGGTGGGAAAATATTTTTAATTAATATTTTTTTAAAAATCGCGATATAGCGTTTCGCGAAGATCGAGATCGCGAAAATCGAGGGATCACTGTATAGGGATAAAATATTAAAAACCAACGCACAAAACCCTCCCTTTAAGACAGCAATTAAAACAAGTTTTTTTAAAAAAAGAAAAGTTTAAAATGTCATCATTAACATTTAAAAGCTCATATAAAAATGTTTTGCAGGTGCTTTATAAAGCTAATAAAGATGTCACACTCTCAATGTTTCAGGGAACGCATGCTAAAGAACAAGGGCAGCAACTGAAAAAGCTCAATTACAGATAATTGCAGGCAAGCTACTCAAATAAGCTTAGTAAAAGTGAAGGTTCCTATTTGGGTTTTTTTTTTTCAAAAGCATGCTGGATATGAAATTCTGGGAGCTGAATTCCATATCTCTTAAACAGGTTCCCAAACTTGGCAACTTTGAAGACTCAACTCCCAGAATTCTCCAGCCAGCTATGCTGGAGTTGCCAAGTATCTTAAAAGTTGCCAAATTTAAGCAGGAGTAGGCAACTCTAGTCTCTTTATGACCTGTCAACTTTAACTCCTGAGCCAGCTTGGAAGCTGAAATCCACAGATCTGAAAAGGATCACAATTGCCCATCCTTGGCTTTAAGGGTAATCACCTTTGTATTGGCCCCAAAACAAATTGCAAGACAACAGTTTCAAGTCCAAGTGTCTCTCTGTCTGTCTGTCTGCCTGTCTCTTCTATCTATCATCTCTGCCTCTGTCTCTGTCTCTATCTGTCTCTGTCTGTCTTTCTGTTTGTCTGTCTGTCTGTCTATCTATCATCTATCATCTATCTATCTATCTATCTATCTATCTATCTATCTATCTATCTATCTATCATCTATCTATCATCTATCTATCTATCTATCTATCTATCTATCTATCTATCTATCTATCATATCTCTTATCTTATCTTCTCATTGTCAGCTCTCCAAATACCATCGAAAGCCATTGTTTGGAGTCAGGTTGAAACCATCGTTTGGAGTTAGAGACTTTGATCTGCCACTCATCTCATCTCTTATCTCATCTCTCATCATCTCTCCTCTGACCTCGTTTTATATCTTATCTTATATTTTATCTTATATTTTATTTTATCCTAACCTCAGGAGTGGGTTCCTCCCAATTCGGACTTGATCTCCCAAACCGTTAGCGACCTACTGGTGACGTGAACATGGCATTTTTCTGTGATCTGATGACCTCTCCTTGTCCTCTACTTCAAAAAAAGCCCTCCTGCTCACCCCCGGATTAATACCAACCTTTATTTCTTCACCCGAAGCACAGCTGAGCAGCTACCCAGCTGCGTTTTGGGCAGAATCTACCTTTGGAGCATGCACACAAGTGAAATAATATGAGGGTACAGGTGTGCGGGCACGAGCAGATCAAACCCATTTCCGCAAAATGTCACAATATGAATCAGTGACAAAGATAAGTGGAGCCTATATCCTATCCTATCCGATTCTATCTTGTCTGCCCTGTCCTATCCTAATCTACCATCCATCCATCCATCCATCCATCCATCCATCTATCTATCTATCTCATTTATTTATTATATTTGTACAGTCACCCAACTTGAAAACCAACACTGAGCAGCTGCCAGTCAACAAAACCATATATTAAGTAGTCCTCCACTTATGACAATCACACCCAACATTTCCATTGCTAAGCAAGGATTTTCACCACAGTGGAGCACAGTACTCTAGTCAAGATAGAGGGTTTCACAATAAAGGACTCCTATTTGGTAAGTAGGTTGGATCTATGTTCTCACTCAAGAGAACTAGAGAGAGATTTGGGCTCAGGCAGTTTTAATCCTTGTCTTTCTGTGAGATAGTAACCCAATTCGAGAGACAAGGATCTACCACTTCTCTAGACAACTGTTTCTTCAAAAATCAGCATGTCTACTATATTTTGGATTCAGATTGTTTTCTATCCCTCTTCTAGATGATTGCTGATAGTGGCAGGCTTTTAGGGAGTCACTCCATTTCCTGAAGATATCTAAGACAAATCAATGTGGGTGTCACAACAATGATTATAGCTACCAAGTTTAAATCATCTGATGATTTCCCCTGTGGATTCATGTAAACATTGAAAAACATTACCAGAAACTGGACAACACTATCCTGAAATCTGTACCAAAAGACAGGAACAATTGTGAATGGTACAAAGCCTCCTGGAAAGGATGGGACTTTTGAACAGGAATTTTGAAAATATTATTGGTCTGTCTCGTTATGTATATGTCTATCTATCTATCTCTATCTCTATATCTCTATCTATCCCTATTTCATATATCTATGTCTCTATATAAATATCATCTATATCATCTAGATCTATAAATCTACATCTGCATCTATCTATACCTATCTATATATCTAAATCTAAATCTGTCTGTCTGCCTCTATCTATCTATCTATCTATCTATCTATCTATCTATCTATCTATCTATCTATCTATCATCTATCTATCTATCTATCATCTATCTATCTATCTATCTATCTATCTATCTATCATCTCTCTCTCTTCTACCTACCTATCTACCTACCTACATCTATTTATCAATCCATCCATCCATCCATCTATCCATCCATTTATTACCCCAATGTCCTTGGTGTGGTTACAGGAGACAAATCCCTCTAGTTAACTTGTCAGTTTTTTCCTTCTTTATCCCACCAATTTTCCATCCCATTTTCATAGCTATTTTGATTTCCCCCCCTAAATTCATACATATCTCACTCTCCAAATCAACGTGTGTGAGAGAGAGAGAAAAAGAGAGAAGCGTTTTGTTTTTCATTTATAAATGCAGTAATATATATGTTTATGTAAACACTTTCCCTTAAAATGCCCATTTGGGGATCAAACTACACAGAAAAATATGACAAGAAAGAATAATTGCAATTTCGTTTGTATATTTATCGAGGAACAGAAATGAGCTAAATTCATGACCGTGAACTAAACCCATTTCCCCACCATCTCTGCCCTAAAAGGATTTGACATAATGGCTCACGATACAAGAAATCTAATCGTTCTCTCCTCAGTAGCAATTTCAGAGGCTGTAAGAAATATTAATTATGGTAATGACGATAATGATAATAATAGCCTTTCTACTCCACCTTTCTATCTATTTGACATTGAGGCCTTTCACTACAACAAAAGATGAAATATAAATGAAGAGGTTGTAACATGGCTGTGCTCAAGACACAAATCCAACATTCACATAAATAAAAATTAAAATGATGGGGAGGTGATGGGCTGTGAGAATAACCTTGGGGAGGGGGGCAGTGTTGCAATGGTCTAATAAATGAAATTTGAGTCCCAAATACAGATGGGGTGGGGGGAAAGGAGTTTTGTTTGGGTTGAAGAGCACCATTTCTAAGTGACTGGGTCATCAGTTGGCCTTAATCGGGCCCCAAGGCAGAGTTTCAGTAATAATTAGTAATAACAGTAGGCTTTTACTGAGTTTTGTCCAAACCAGGGATAGGCAAAGTTTGCTCTTCTATGACTTGTGGACTTCAACTCCCAGAATTCCTGAACCAATCATGCTAGCTTAGGAATTCTGGGAGTTGAAGTCCACATGTCAGAGAAGAGTCAACTTTTCCTACACTTGTACTACACCTTAGGGCAGTGATGGTGAACCTGTTTTTCCTCAAATGCCAAAAGAGGGTGCACACATGCTATCACACATGTGTGAGTGCCCACACCCATAATTCAATGCCTGGGGAGGGCGAAAACAGCTCCCCCCCGGAGGCCCTCTGGAGACAGAAACCGCCTGTTTCCCAACTTCTGGTGGGCCCAGTAGGCTCATGTTTTGCCCTCCCCAGGCTCCAAAGGCTTCCCTGGAGCCGGGGGAGGGTAAAAACACCCTCCCTCATCCCCACGGAGGCTCTCTGGAAGCCAAAAATGCCCTCCCAGAGCCTCTGTGTGAGTCAAAAATCATCTGTTAGAGCGGAACTACGGCAATGGCTCATGTGCCATACGTTTGCCATCACTACCATAGGGATTTACAGAACTCTCTGGGCAATTTACAAAGTAGAAACAGTGTTTGCATGTTGCTCACAACAATCTAGGTTCTCTTTTATTGATCTCTGAAGGAAGAAAGGCTTCAATCAGGATTGAACTCCAGATGGTGGGCAAAGTTTGCCTGCAATACTGCACTTTAACCACTGTGCCATCAGGGCTTCCAATTAGGAATGAGGAATTCTTTCCTCATTCTTTCCCTCGCTGCACTTGGAATCTTCTTTGAAACTAGAGAAGACATTCCAATCAGTTTCATTCATCTGGAGCTTATGTCATTTGGAATGCAAAACTAGTGGTGGGTTGCTACCGGTTTGGATTGGTTTACAAGAACTGGAAATTTGGCCCTGTTCACCAAACCAGTAGTGATGGCTGGCTTGCTCTGCCCCCGAACTGGTTTCCTGGTCCTCGCTGCTTGAAAGTGGCTGGCAATGAACTCTCTGTGCATGTGCAAAGGTTTCTGTGTCTTCCGAGAGGAGCGGCATACAAATCTAATTAATAATAATAATAATAATAATAATAATAATAATAATAATGTGCAAAGAGTCACTATTGGGATGTAATGCATGCGTGCAAGGTGAGCACTTCCGAACTAGTAGGGAAGATAAGAGAGGTAACCCACCCCTTCACCAAATCACATGAGAGCTGCACACATTTCTCAGGAGCTGTTCTGCCTGGACCCAGCACTGATCAGAAATGAAGAACCATGCAAGCTGTTCAAACTTTGATCATAGGCAGAATCTCTTGCTAAAGCACATCGTGCAATTCATTGGTTAATGCTAAGGAATTTCATGCTGGCAGGGTCAATCTCTTTCTTTCTCTAATGAGCTGTGAGCCAGAGGGCTATGAATTGTAGTCCTTAAAGTGTTCCTGGCAGCTTGGACAAAACTCATGGTTCAGTAAAACTTTGCAAAGCATAATACAGACAGGAAGGGAAAGGATTTGAACACAGAAAGTCCTCTCAGCTTCGATTCGTCTGTAATATGGTAAATGATTTAGCTTTACTAGATAAATGGTCAAAGCAATGGAAACTGCAGTTTAATGTTTCCAAATGTAAAATAATGCACTTGGGGAAAAGGAATCCTCAATCTGAGTATTGTATTGGCAGTTCTGTGTTAGCAAATACTTCAAAAGAAAAGGATTTAGGGGTAGTGATTTCTGACAGTCTCAAAATGGGTGAACAGTGCAGTCAGGCGGTAGGGAAAGCAAGTAGGATGCTTGGCTGCATAGCTAGAGGTATAACAAGCAGGAAGAGGGAGATTATGATCCCGCTATATAGAATGCTGGTGAGACCACATTTGGAATACTGTGTTCAGTTCTGGAGACCTCACATACAAAAAGATATTGACAAAATTAAACGGGTCCAAAGACGGGCTACAAGAATGGTGGAAGGTCTTAAGCATAAAACGTATCAGGAAACACTTAATGAACTCAATCTGTATAGTCTGGAGGACAGAAGGAAAAGGGGGGACATGATTGAAACATTTAAATATATTAAAGGGTTAAACAAGGTCCAGGAGGGAAGTGTTTTTAAAAGGAAAGTGAACACAAGAACAAGGGGACACAATCTGAAGTTAGTTGGGGGAAAGATCAAAAGCAACATGAGAAAATATTATTTTACTGAAAGAGTAGTAGATCCTTGGAACAAACTTCCAGCAGACGTTGTAGATAAAACCACAGTAACTGAATTTAAACATGCCTGGGATAAACATATATCCATCCTAAGATAAAATACAGAAAATAGTATAAGGGCAGACTAGATGGACCAGGAGGTCTTTTTCTGCCGTCAGACTTCTATGTTTCTATGTTTCTATGATTCTCCAGCAGCCATGATGAGGAACGTTGTTCGCCATGCCCACTTCTCCTTAGAAAGTCCCTTATCAAGGCTTGGCCAAGTGTCCCATAGATCTATTAATGCCAAGAACCCCTCCTTTTTAGATAATCTTGTCTAGACACTGTTCTCCTGACTCTTGCAGGGGGTCCTCCTCCTCTAATTCCCCATCATCCTCTGACTCACTCAATACCATAACTGAGGGGTGCTACAGTCTCTGGTGGTTCCCCAGTTTCTAACTCCCCTTCACTCTCACTCTCGGACTCAGATGGCAACAACACTAGCCTGCAATGCCAGTACTCATCTATCTCTTGGTCCTTGAAATCTGTGACCAGCTGAGCCGGATGTGGACCACTCACAACAGGAGCAACCTTCTTTTTTAACATAAAGAAAAGATCCTGATTTGATTCAGAAGGAGAAACAAAATGTGGCAAAAGGCACTGTTAAAAAACAGGGATCAAGTGATACGATTAATGAGATTCTGCCTCAAAAAGTATCAGCTGAAAGCCATTGGGGCATATTGTTAAGAAGTTGCATTAGACTGAGAAGATTTCGTTGAAAGTAAGAGAATAACAGAATTACAATACTTAGAAAGGACATTAGAGGTCTTCTTGTCCAAACCCCTGTCAAGCAGGAGACCCTATACCGGTGATGGTGAACCTTTTCTTGCTCAGGTACCAAAAGGGCTCACACACACGTTAGCGTACATGTGCTTGCCCACACCCATAATGCAGTGCTGTCCCCCATGCATGTGTGCACAATCCCCCCCCCACATGCTGCCTCCCCTGTGCGTGAGTGCAGGGCTCACTGAAGCCTCCAAACTTCTGGTTGGGCCATTTTTCACCCTTTTCAGATTTCAGGAAAGCCTCTAGAGCCTGTGGATGATGAAAAATGGACCAAGTGTCTGTCTGTCTGTCAGACAGACAGGCTTACTACAAGTTCAGAAATGAAGTTCTGTTTGGACCATTAGGACATTTTTTTGCCCTCTCTGGGCTTTAGGAAAGCCTCTGGAGTCTGTCGATGGCAAAAAACAAACCCAACTGGCTTAAGGGACATTCATAAATGAAGTTCAGGTTGGGCCATGGGGACATTTTTTGTCCTCCTTCAGGAAAAAAAAGGAGGTCTTCAAGAAATCCTCCAGAGCTTGTTGATGGCAAGAAAATGGATCCAATGGCCCTACCAGAAGTACAGAAATGGTGAAAAATTGCCCAACAGCCCAACCAGAAGTTTGTTTTCAAATTTCTAGTAGGCCCATTGGGTCCGTTTTTCGCCATCCAGAGGCTCCGGGGGCTTTCCTGAAGCCTGGGGAAGGCAAAAACGACCTTTACCCCCACCCTCCAGAAGCCCAAAAAACAGCTGGCAAACTGACAGGGCAATGCCTCCCATGCCCTCAGATATGACTCCATATGGAGCGTGTGACAGATTTTGTAGATAAATTATAGCCCGCGTGGACTACAATAAATCAAATCTGAGAGTCGATGGATTAAAGTAGAGAAACAGCTTTCAAACGAAGTTACTTTTATTGAGAAAATAACAAAATATATCTAATGCCTGTTTGAGGCATCTGAGATGTGTGCTACATCTTTGAAGACAAAAGAAAGAAGATGGGGTTTTTGGAGAAGAAAGGAAATGATGCATGTATGACATGACAGAATTTTACATCATAATGGGTGGAGCTAACAAACATACACTCTGTTAACTATTTAATTACTAAATGTCTCTGAATGTCTCTGGGGCTGTCAATACACAGCGTGACAGCGTGTTGCATAGGTTCACCATCACGGCCCTATGCAATTCTGGACAAATGATTGTCCAATCTCTTCTTAGAAACCTTCTATGATGGAGCCCTCACAACCTTGAAAGCAATCCTTTCTACTGGGTAATTGTTCTGTCATGGCGTTTCTGCTTAGTTCTAGGTTGATTCTTTCCTTGATTAGTTTCATCCATTCATCCTGACCTCAACTGCTTTGGACGGGTCACCATCAGACATGGAGGCTCACTGGGAGACCATAGATCAGTTCCTATTGTTCAATCCAGTGTTTCTCAGTCTTGGCAACTTGAAGATGTTCAATTCCCAGAGTCTTCCACTCAGCAGGTAGAGGTCCACATGACTTAAAGTTGCCATGGTTGAGAAATATTGATTCAACTTAACCTTCCTTCCTTCCTGGGGCAACAGTTGAGGAAAAAATGGAAGGAAGGAAAAAGTTCTACAGATGTCAATTGGCATTCCAGGAGGAAAGTCAAAATATAAATCTAATTAATAAGAACAATGAAACAACAGCAATGTGTGTTTAGTGCTCTCTGGCACTACATCTCAGACAAATGAGCTTGATTTACAATGCGACCAATGAATCCGGAATATAGATTAGGTACATAGTCCATTAGGAGTTATGTTGGTGAGCTTATTAGCCTCGCCGGTCACAAAGTCACACACTTAAAAGAGTAGTTGCTGTAAAGATAATCAATTTAGGGGGATGAATGTGACAAGGGAGCAGAAAAGAATTGCCTCCAGAAATTTGATTGTGTCCATTGTCTCCGCACATGAAGATAAATGCATACCACAAGGTTAGTATTGTAGTTCATACTTACAGTATTTCGACTTTTGCCATTTGGGCTTAAAGCCACATACACACTGTTGTTGTAAATAAGGAGGATTTTTCAATCATGAGATATGTTATACAGTGGAATAAATGGCTTCTACAATGATGAAACATTGACAGGGGTTTTCAAACGAAGGTTAGTTATATGGATTCTCACTTTGGGCCAACGTAGAACATAGACTAAGAGGATTGGAAGGGACCTTGGAGGTCTTCTAGTCCAGCGTTTCCCAACCGGTGTGCCGCGGCACACTGGTGTGCCGCGAGACACCGTCAGGTGTGCCGCGGCGAGAGGCGGCGGAGGAGAGTGGGCGGATTGGGCGGGCAATGGGGCAGGGCGGAGAAGCCAGGGGCGCGTTTGGCTGGAGGCACCGTGGGGAGACAAGGGCAGCCGCGGCTCCCTTTACTCCTACTGCCGCACCACCCTGCCCCTGCTCCCCGCGGTGCCTCCGGCCAAATGCGCCCCTGGCTTCTCCGTCCTGCCCCATTGCCCGCCCGATCCTCCCACTCTTCTCCGCCACCGCCTCCTGCCTTGGGGCGAGGAATCCGAGAGTCCGGGACTGTGTGGCTTTGCGCCATGAAGAGAAAACGGCCGACTTTTCCCTGCTGCCATTTTCTCTTCATGGCGCAAAGCCACACAGTCCCGGACTCCCGGATTCCTCACCCCAAGGCAGGAGGCGGTGGCGGAGAAGAGTGGGCGGATCGGGCGGGCAATGGGACAGGACGGAGAAGCCAGGGGCGCGTTTGGCCGGAGGCACCGTGGGGAGGCAGGGGCAGCCGTGGCTCCCTTTACTCCTACTGCCGCACCTCCCTGCCCCTGCCTCCCCACGGTGCCTCTGGCCAAACGCGCCCCTGGCTTCTCCGTCCTGCCCCATTGCCCGCCCGATCCGCCCACTCTTCTCCGCCACCACCTCCTGCCTTGGGGCGAGGAATCCGGGAGTCCGGGACTGTGTGGCTTTGAGCCATGAAAAGAAAACGGCCGACTTTTCCCTGCTGCCGTTTTCTCTTCATGGCGCAAAGCCACACAGTCCCGGACTCCCGGATCGCTCGTTTCTCCGGTCAGCAAAGCCATCTGCCCAGGAAAGCGCCACGCTGGCCGAAGAAGCGAGCAATCCGGGAGTCCGGGACTGTGTGGCTTTCGGCCGGGCTAACGGGAGGCGGCGCGAGGCCGGGCGCTGGGGACGTCTGGGAGGGCGAGGAGGCTGATGGCTGCTGCGCACTCCACTCTCTCTCCGGCTCTCTCTCGCTCTTTCTTTTTCTCTCTGTTGCTGGCGTGGTGAACGAGAGAGAAAGAGAGAGAAAAAGGAGGGGAGAGAGAATGAGAGAAAGAAAGCAAGAGAGAGAGAGAAAGAAAGGGGGAAAGGAGGGAGAGGGAAAGACATAGAGGGAGGGAAGGAGGGAGAGAGAGAGCAAAAAAGAGAGGAAGAAAGAAAGAAAGAGGGATGGAGAGAAAGAAGGGAAGGAAGGGAGAGAAAGAGGGAGGGAGAAATAGAGTGAAATGGAGGAAGAGATATTTTTTTTGTCCAAACTTTTCTTTAGCCCCCCCGCCCCCCCCCTTCAGTGTTCCCCAGAATTTTGAAAACATGAATAATGTGCTGCGGCTCAAAAAAGGTTGGGAAACACTGTTCTAGTCCAACCCCTTGCTTAGCAGGAAACCCTACACCACTTCAGACAGATGATTATCCAATCTCTTCTTAAACACTTCCAGTGTTGGAGCATTCAAAACTTCTGGAGGCTAGTTGTTCCACTGATTAATTGTTCTAACTGTCAGGAAATTTCTCCTTAGTTCTAAGAACATTTGCAGGAACTATTTTCTGGTGCTTTGGAAATAGGTTGTCCCCCTTTTCTCTATGACACCCTCTCAAGTCCTGATAGATTGCTAACGTCACTCAAGTCCTAGAAACTTCACCCCTCCACTCGAAATAGAATACCCTATGAGACTAGACTTTCAATCCTGGGCCTAGAAAGTTTAGAACTAAGATGCCTTAAACAAGATCTAAGTATTGCCCACAAGATCATATGCTGCAACATCCTGCCTGTCAGCCACTACTTCAGCTTCAACCACAACAACACAAGAGCACACAACAGATTTAAACTTAATATTAACCACTCCAAACTTGACTGTAAAAAATATGACTTCAGTAACCGAGTTGTTGAAGCGTGGAACTCATTACCGGACTCCATAGTGTCATCCCCAAACCCCCAACACTTTACCCTTAGATTATCTACGGTTGACCTATCCAGATTCCTAAGAGGTCAGTAAGGGGCGAGTACAAGTGCACTAGAGTGCCTTCCGTCCCCTGTCCTATTACTCTCCTATATCTCCTATATCTCTTATTCTATTCTTTCATTGATATATTCTATTCCTATATCTTCTTTTCTATTATTTCTTAGATATATTTTACTATGAGTATCTCCTCTATAACCTTCATCATGTATTTTACTATGTGTATATTGATATATATTCACTAAACCCTCATTGTGTATTGGACAAAACAAACAAACAAACAAACAAACAAACAAATAATGAATGAATGAATAAATAAATAAATAAATAAATAAATAAATAAACTAGCCATACCTACTTCCCTCAGTCATTCACCATATAGTTTAGTCTACAGACTCCTTATCATCTTTGTTGTTAATCTTTCAAGTATTTATTTCTAGGTTCTCAACATCTTTTTTGTATGTCCACATTCAACTTGAAGATCTCCAATATTTCTTTCCAAACTGTCTTTTGGGTACCCAACAAAATGACAATTTAGAAGTAGGGACTAGCAACTTTAATTGCTCTAAAGAGTCACACCTCCAAGTAAGTCACAACTTGTCTGAGCCAAGTTTGAGTTAGTGCATAAACTTACAAACCCCACTGTGCCCCCCCTGCCCATGGGGGCAGCAGCCCATTACTGTGTGTGGGTCATAATGCATAACACAAGTTACAATCACCACTGTAACTTGGAACAGTTGCTGTAGAAGGAAATAGCTGAACAGGGATGATCATTAGTAGCACAAATGTAGAATGTATTTATGTTGATGTGGCTGCCTATCTTATTGTAGCAAAAAAATGGTGTAGGGTCTCCTCCTTGAGCAGAGGGTTGGACTAGATGACCTATGAGGTCCCTTCCAACTCTGTTAATCTGTTATCTATAACCCTGGGTGGCTAACCACTGATAAAAGCACCCTAAAATCTCCCCTGATAATAATTTGAAAACAACCAACAGACAAATTAACTAGACTGTGGCTTACTCAGTTCCCCTGTTTTCACCTTTTGATTTTCTGTCAAACTCCACAATTCTGCCAATTCTATGACATTCTGATTTGTTCACCAATTCCTAATTTGTTCTTCAACTGACCGCGGGACCCAATTCACCTTTTTTTCATTCATCAAAATATAAAGGGAACTCATGCAGTTAGAAACATTATCTGAATGCTTTGCAAATCTTCCAGGAACAGCTGACAATTTTGTGGTGTTTATTGGGTTTACATGAGCTTTTAAACATTTGCAACTGCAGGCAGACCTTGACCTAATATGCAGTGTTTCCCAACCTTGGCAACTTGAAGATATTTGGACTTCAACTCCCAGAATTCCCCAGCCAGAGTTGAAGTCTAGGTATCTTCAAGTTGCCAAGGTTGGGAAACACTGCCTTAGTGACTATTCAAAGCAAGGGTGGGTTCCTCCCGCTTTGGACCGGTTTACCCAAACTGATAGTGGCCCACTGGTGATGTCACAATTATGTCACTGACCCAGTTCAGTTGATGCAGGACCGTGGGCACCACCATCTCTCTCTCTCTCTCTCTCTCTCTCTCTCTCTCTCTCTCTCTCTTGAATTTTTGATATTTTTTTCTCAGCATGTCCAGAAGCTGAGTTTCCAGCACAGTGCATGCAGTTGCCATCTTATTTTTGGCTTTTTAAAATTATTTCCATTACACTATCTATTGTGGTTAGCTCTGGCCCAGCTCCTGCCCCAAAGACTGTGGATGTGGGGGAGACATCCACACGCTGCAGTCCTGTTTTGCCCCTGGGGGAATCTGATGACGAAGGCTCCTCTGACCAAGAAGACATGAGTGACAGGGAGGAGGAGAGTGTGGCAGACAGCTCAGAAGAAGATCAATTATCTAGCTCCTCCTTGGATTCAGAACAAGAGTTAATGATACAGCCACGCATGCGGAGAGCAATGCATAGGCAACAACAACTGAGAGATTATTATCAAAGAAAATGAGGCCACCTGTGGTTGTGTGGTAATTAGTGAGGCTGCTATAAATAGCAGCCTGTGGGTTTGGCCATTGTGGAGGATTATCTGATCGTTGTGTTTCGTGCCTGCTTTACTGACTTTGACTTTTTGTGTGCTGATTTTTCCATGCTTTGAAACTAAACCAGAGCAAAGTGTGTTTCACTTTGTGAAAGAAGGACTTTGAATTGCCTCACAGCTGCAAGCTAAGTATCACAGAACTGATAAGGGACTTGTACAAATTACCAGTTTGCTTGGAGACGAGTGCTCTTTGCTATACCAAAAGAGGGCTTAGTTTAAGTGAATTTTCATTATAAAGAACATTGTTTTGAATTTTCAAACGTGTGTGTGTCTGAAATTTGTACCTGCAAATTTTTGGGAGGATTCTACCAGCGAGCTCGACAGAACACTACCTGTTATGCCGGACTTCACATTACGAGCCCCACTTAAGTCTGAAATGTAAATTCAAACACACACACTGTTGTAAAGTAAACAAAGAGTCGATATATCAAAAGAAAAATATTGTGCACATGCACTTTAATCTGCCAAAGTGCTCTCCCACAAACCACAAGCCTTGAATGCTGTGAAACGCAAAAACCATCACAGCCACTCCCCCTTCAAGAGTCCTCAAGCTGTACTTACCTGTAAAATATTCAAAAGTCCTGGTAAATCCTGAAGCAGTCCAAAATCAAACAGCACTCGTCTCTCACCAAACGGATAATCTCCCATGTACGCTCTCAGCGATGCTGGCAATTTATCAGCAGCCCCATTAGCCTAATTGTCCCAGCCACAGGTTTTCTCTCTTATTTTCTATAATACTTGCGCAATTGTTCCCTTCTCATCATAAATCTGTGCCTGCGAGCATCTATGAATCCCTCTTCCTCTGAATCTAATGATGATGATTCACTAATGGGTGTTCTGTCGGGCTCTCTGGTAGAATCCTCCCAAAAATTCACAGGTACAAATTTCAGACACACACACGTTTGAAAATTCAAAACAATGTTCTTTATAATGAAAATTCACTTAAACCAAGCCCTCTTTTGGTATAGCAAAGAGCACTCCTCTCCAAACAAACTGGTAATTTGTACGTCCCTTATCAGTTCTGTGATACTTAGCTTGCAGCTGTGAAGCAATTCACAGTCCTACTTCTTTCACAAAGTGAAACACACTTTGCTCTGGTTTAGTTTCAAAGCGGGGAAAAATCAGCACACAAAAGGTCAAAGTCAGTAAAGCAGTCACAAAACACAACGATCAGATAATCCTCCACAATGGCCAAACCCACAGGCTGCTATTTATAGCAGCCTCACTGATTACCACAGCCCCACCCAACCACAGGTGGCCTCATTTTCTTTGATAATAATCTCTCAGTTGTTGTTGCCTATGCATCGCTCTCCGCATGCATGGCTGTATCATTAACTCTTGTTCTGAATCCAAGGAGGAGTTAGATAATTGATCTCCTTCTGAGCTGTCTGCCACACTCTCCTCCTCCCTGTCACTCATGTCTTCTTGGTCAGAGGAGCCTTCATCAGCAGATTCCACCGGGGGCAAAACAGTCCTGCAGCATGTGGATGTCTCCCCCACATCTACAGTCCTTGGGGCAGGAGCAGGGCCAGAGCTAACCAAAACAAATTGGGTCATTAGCTAAAGGGCTGCCTGTAACTACCTCCTCATCCAATCCTGCTTCACTCCCAGAGTCTTCCCTTGACACAGAATCCTCACTGTCTGAAGCTGTTGGCAGCAAAACCGGTCTCTGATAACGTGAGGATTCTCCCAAACCAACACCCACAATCCTCGGAGCAGGAATTGGCCCAGAGCCACCCACAACACTTCCTGTACTTTTAAAAAACAAAGAGGAAACCATTTGATAGTTTCGGTTTTAAAGAGACTGAGGGAAAAGGCAACATTGGGAGAATTATCTGCTCCGAGTTGGAATGTGAGGAACTTCACAAGGCCGTGTTTCCATGACGAAATGTCAGAGGGCCTCTTTTGAAGTGAAATGGCCCTCAGCTCCCAAATTTGAGAGTGGGACAGCTCTGGGTGTTGCTTGTCTTAGAATGAGAAAAATGCTTCTGTACATACCTCGAAGCATTGCTGGTTGATGCATACGAGAGCCAACTTTTGAGGGGTTACTATCCTGAGGCAGAGCATGTCAACACAGTGACACACAAATTGCTTGTCTAGACAAAGGGCCTCATCGGAATAGAGCCCTGAGGCCTAATCTCTCATCCTCCATTCGCCTGGCTGTCGCTTTTTGTTTTTTGACTAAGTAGTTGACAAACTATGTGAATTTGTTCCTAAGCTGGATGGAAACTGCTTAAGAGTTTTAGTGTGGGAGAAAAGATTTTTTATTTTTTTAATTCATTTATTATTATTTATTTCTGAGCCACTTTTAAAGAAAAAATGACGAAGTACCAAAAGAAGGGAAACAAAACATCATAAAAAACACACAAAAGGGGGGAAATTATTGAGACACATCACCTCTTAATCAAATGTCAAAGAGACTCTACCCCAGGGGAAGAAGCAACAATTAATTACTTTATGACATAAAATATCATAAATGTTTGCGCCAAAGATTTTGAGACATTGTTAGATGAGGATGTAAAATTATCTTTGCAAAAAAATCATACGCTACACATCATTTGAATCTAATCCTTAATGCTAAGAATATTATTATTTCTCCAATTTCTCCAATTAATTCTCTTAACAATACACTAGGCAAATTCCAAAGATTTGGGACATAATCTAACCAAGAATTAGCATATTTGAGAGTAAAATGTGTTCCCATTTATGCACCTTAAAATATTGTCCCAAAACAATGTCAGTGATTTATAGTATCAGATAAGGAATCAATGACCTCTGACATTTTTTACATCACCAACATCCCATATTAGGGGCTGCTCAGAATCTCCACCAATATTTCAATTTAAACAAGGTAGCTGAATTATCCTAGCACTGGGATCCTGGTGGCTTCTCAAAGATATCAAATATTGACAGTATTTTAAACCCTACTTGAAATAAGTTTTTTCTTATTTCTCCTTCATTCCAAATATCTATCTTTTTCTCCCCTAAGATTTGAATGGCAGCCATATGCAACCTATAAAAATTGTGAAGACAACCTCTAAAAAAAAATCTATGAAGATCTATAAAGTTTAGTTATATGTTATTTTCTCTATGAGATAGCTGAGGTAGGGGTCTTACATTCTTGAGCAGTTGTGTGTCCCTGATGTGTTCAATCTTATAATACTCATTGCAAAAATGTGACATTCTTTCCCAATGTTGTCATATGTTATAACGTGGCTAAAATATTTTAAATTATTTTTTTTAACAAAGGAAGGAGCAACATTGGACATTGCTCAACAATAGTATCAGTAGTAACTGTGAGAAGGATCTTAGAGTCCTAGTGGACAACCATTTAAATATGAGCCAGCAGTGTGCAGCAGCTGCCAAAAAACCAAACACAGTTATAGGCTTCATTAACAGAGAGATAGAATCAAGATCACGTTAAGTGTTAATACCACTTTATAAGGCCGTGGTAAGGCCACACTTGGAATACTGCTTTCAGTTTTGGTTGCCACGATGCAAAAGGATATTGAGACTCTAGAAAAAGTGCAGAGAAGAGCGACAAAGATGATTAGGGGACTAGAAGCTAAAACATGTGAAGAATGGTTGCAAGAACTGGGCATGGATAGTTTAATGAAAAGAAGGACTAGGGGAGACATGATAGCAGTGTTCCAATATCTCAGGAGTTGCCACAAAGAAGAAGGAGTCAACCTATTCTCCAAAGCACCTGAGGATAGAACAAGAAGCAATGGGTGGAAGCTCAACAAGGAGAGAAGCAACTTGGAAATAAGGAGGAATTTTGTGACAGTTAGAACAATTAATTGGTGGAACAGCTTGCCTCTAGAAGTTGTGAATGCTCCAACACTGGAAATTTTTAAGATGATGTTTGATAACAATCTGTCTGAAGTGGTGTAAAGTTTCCTGCTTAAGCAGGGGGTTGGTCTAGAAGACCTCCAAGGTCCTTTCCAACTCAGTTGTTGTTGTTGTCATCGTCATCATCACCATCACCATCACCATCACCATCACCATCATCATCGTCGTTGTTGTTGTTGTTGTTGTTGTTGTGGGAAATGACCGGTCACTTCACTCATTGCCTTTAAAAAGACTCATGCTATTTTTAATGGATTTTTAAAATTAAAAATAGAGGGGGAAAATCAACAGTAGATCATAAAGCAAGAGGGATTTCAACTGATCTGTATTCCCTAATGGACAGTTAGTCTCTGCTGCTTCTCTTGTATTTGCTTGTGAGATTTATATCTTATTTTTGACCCAAATTTCTTCTAAGCAGCTTCTGATAGTCTGTAATAGCATGTGTCAACATATCCAGAAGCCATTCTTTCTTTGATCAATGATTGACATCATGTTTACTCTGAGAGGCAAGCAGTGGTATCTCCAGGGAAGGCAGAAAAAAAAAAGATGGCAGCCCGTGGGTGGATTGCTATTACCACCGCTAACAGTGTGCTGTGTGCGCAGTTTTGGTTGTCTTGTGTGAACATCTGCGGTTGAAGGTGAAGTAGTCAAAACAGGAAGGACATTTTGGTACGTGATTTTATGAACTACAGTTAGATCAGATCGGAGACGACGTAGTTGTAAATTGTCTAATTGCAGTATTTCAAGTCTGGTGGAATAAGGTCTTCTGTTGTGAGCAGTGGAGTGAAGGATTCTTCTTGTGAAATATTTCTGGACTCTCTCGATTGTATTAATGTCTGATATGCAATGTGGGCTCTAGACTGGTAGAGCTGTATTCTAGAATTGGTCTAACAAATGTTTTGTATGCTCCGGTTAGTGAACCTTTTTTAATCTGTGTGCCAAAAGGGAGTGTGTGAGTGTGCTCGCATGTGTGCATGTGCCCACAACCCTTCCCTCCTTCCCCACATGCACACCTCCCTGCTGCCATCTGCACATGCACACAGTCCTTACTGAAGCCTGCTTTGTAAAATAAAATGCCCAAATGGGCAAAATAGAGGTTTTGGGAAACACACTTCCAGTTTGCCATTGTGCCATTTTTTGCACTCTGGAGTGTTCACTGAAGCTTCCTGAAGCTCCAGAGTTCAAAAAACAACACAATGGGCAAACTGTTAAGTTTGGAAAATGCACTTCTGGTTTGCCCATTGGGGTGTTTTTTGCACTCCAGAGCTTCAGGAAGCTTCCGGAGTGCAAAAAAAAGCACAACGGGAAACCGGAAGTGCATTTTTTAAAAAATTCTGTTTTCCCATTGTTCTGCCAGACTCTCTGATAGGAGCCTCCCGAAAATTCAAGGATACAAATTTCAGACACATGCACGTTTGAAAATTCAAAACAATGTTCTTTATCACAAAAGTCAAAATAAACTAAGCACTCTTTTTGTATTGCAAAGAGCACTCTTCCCAAAACAACCAGGTAGTCTGTACAATTTCCCTTAAGCAGTCATTAAGTACTTAGCCAGCAGCTGTGGAGAAACTTCACACTCCTTCTTCTTCCAACAAAGGGAGACACACACAGATGCTGCTCTGCTTTGGTTTCAAAGGCGTGAAAAAGCAATGAAGTCCAGCACACAAGATTCCTGACGAAACTGCAACAGATATTCTTCCACAATGGCCAAACCCACATGCTGCCATTTATAGCAGCAGCCCTAAATACTGGAGCCCCACCCAAACACAGGTGGCCTCCCTTATTTCCTGTAATATGTTCTTACCTGGTCTCTTCTACGCATAATTCTGTGCTTGTGTGGATCCAAAATGTCATCATTTGAAGCTATAGAAGATAAGAGAGATTGACTTCCTTGGCTGTGTGCCAAGCCCTCCTCTGCCAAGTCACCTTCTTCTTCATCTGAGGAAACTAAACTCTGATCTGATTCTGTCGGCAATAACACAGGCCTGTGACATGTTGAATTTTCCCCTGCATCCACCTCCCCATTTCCTGGGGCAGGAGTTGGGCCAGAGCCAACCACAACACCCATTGGGCAATTATTTTGCCTCTAGGGCTCCAGGGTAGCTTCCCATGAGGCATCTGGAGGTCGAAATGGTCTTTCCCAAGGCTGAAAATCGGCTAGGCATTGAATGCATGATAGAACTGACACAGGGCAAAGTGTCACATGCCTTCCGATATGGCTCTGTGTGCCACCTGTGGCACGCGTACCATAAGTTCTCCATCATGGTTCTACACCATTTCAGACAAAAATGTTAGCCATGCTGAGTAAAGCTGCCTTATGCAATTGACTGATTGTGACTTTGTCAATGCAGACAATATTCAATTGATGCTCCAGATGTTTTGGGATTGCAACTAAGGTGCCCATTACTGTTGGTATCTATCTTTGCTTTCTTTTGCCACAGTCATTTTACTTTTACTTGAAGGACCTTGTATTGAACTGCAGAAAAAAACAATTGCTGCCAACCTGCCTTCCATCAAGGACCTGTATACTGCACAAGTCAAAAAGAGGGCTGTGAAAATATTTACTGACCCTCGCATCTTGGACATAAACTGTTTCAATCCCTACCCTCAAAACGATGCTACAGAGCACTGCATACCAAGACAACTAGATAGAAGAACAGTTTTTTTCCCAAACGCCATCACTCTGCTAAACAAATAATTCCCTCAACACTGTCAAACTATTTACTAAATCTGCACTACTATTACTACTAGTTTTTTCTCATCATTCCTATCACCCATTTCCTCCCACTTATGACTGTATGATTGTAGCTTGTTGCTTGTATCCTTAAGATTTTAATTAATATTGATTGTTTCCTCATTGCTTATTTGACCCCTATGACAATCATTAAGTGTTGTACCTCATGATTCTTGACAAATGTATACTGAGACCATATTGTTGTGGTTAGCTCTGGCCCAGCTCCTGCCCCAAGGACTGTGGATGTGGGGGAGACATCCACATGCTGCAGGCCTGTTTTGCCCCGGTAGAATCTGATGATGAAGGCTCCTCTGACCAAGAAAACATGAGTGACAGGGAGGAGGAGAGTGTGGCAGACAGCTCAGAAGGAGATCAATTATCTAGCTCCTCCTTGGATTCAGAACAAGAGTTAATGATACAGCCACGCATGCGGAGAGCGATGCATAGGCAACAACAACTGAGAGATTATTATCAAAGAAAATGAGGCCACCTGTGGTTGGGTGGGGCTGTGGTAATTAGTGAGGCTGCTATAAATAGCAGCCTGTGGGTTTGGCCATTGTGGAGGATTATCTGATCCTTGTGTTTCATGACTGCTTTACTGACTTTGACCTTTTGTGTGCTGATTTTTCCCTGCTTTGAAACTAAACCAGAGCAAAGTGTGTTTCACTTTGTGAAAGAAGAAGGACTGTGAATTGCCTCACAGCCGCAAGATAAGTATCACAGAACTGATAAGGGACTTGTACAAATTACCATTTTGTTTGGAGACCAGTGCTCTTTGCTATACCAAAAGAGGGCTTAGTTTAAGTGAATTTTCATTATAAAGAACATTGTTTTGAATTTTCAAACGTGTGTGTGTCTGAAATTTGTACCTGTGAATTTTTGGGAGGAGTCTACCAGAGAGCCTGACAGAACACATATGCACCAAGACAAATCCCTTGTGTGTCCAATCACACTTGGCCAATAAAGAATTCTAAATAATTATATTGTTACTTATTGCACCTTTAAAAAAAATATTGTCTGGTCAACTCAAGGTGCTGAATATTCTTAATCTTCCTATAAAAACCTTGTGAGGTGGGTTGGGTGCGAGGCAATGACTGGCCCCAAATCACCCAGCTAGCTTTCATGTCTAAGGCAATCAAAAACCCAAAGTCTCCTGATTTCTAAGCCAGCTCCTCAACCATCCTAGCTCTCCAAACTAAAAAACAGTCTAGTTGAACTGATGACTCACTACAAGCTAACTGCCTGCCAATCTTGTACTCAAGTGAAATTAAAACTGACTTTGATGAATTTATCACTGATTTTTTTCATGAACTGTTGAACAGTGCTAGGCAAGTGTTTATCAATCATCAAATAAATTACATCAGACAAGTAAAAACTTTATTTGACTCATGATACTTGAACTACTTACTTTCCAATCAAATTTCCTGTAACCTTTGTTCACTTTTTAATTTATTGTGCCCCCAGTTCTGGCTTTTTCCAATTGGTAATACGAGAGTCGCTCAGAAAGTAGTGCACCACATTTTTTTTCTCAGTCTACTGTAAAGGTACGAATACTAAAGTTTAGATATCCATTATTTGAATTGTCAGGAGTGTGTGTGTGTTGTGGTTAGCTCTGGCCCAGCTCCTGCCCCAAGGACTGTGGATGTGGGGGAAACATCCACATGCCGCATGCCTGTTTTGCCCTGGTGGAATCTGCTGATGAAGGCTCCTCTGACCAAGAAGACATGAGTGACAGGGAGGAGGAGAGTGTGGTAGACAGCTCAGAAAGAGATCAATTATCTCTCTCCTCCTTGGATTCAGAACAAGAGTTAATGATACAGCCACGCATGCGGAGGGCGATGCATAGGCAGCAACAACGGAGATTATTATCAAAGAAAATGAGGCCACCTGTGGTTGGGTGGGGCTGTGGTAATTAGTGAGGCTGCTATAAATAGCAGCCTGTGGGTTTGGCCATTGTGGAGGATTATCTGATCGTTGTGTTTCGTGCCTGTCTTGCTGACTTCGACCTTGGTGTGTTGCTTTTTCCCCGCTTTGAAACTAAAGCAGAACCAAGGGTGTTTCACTTTGTGAAAGAAGAAGGACTGTGAATTGCCTCACAGCTGCAAGCTAAGTATCTCAGAACTGATAAGGAACTTATACAAATTACCAGTTTGTTTGGAGATGAGTGCTCTTTGCTATACAAAAAGAGTGCTTAGTTTTACGTTATAAAGAACATTGTTTTGAATTTTCAAACGTGTGTGTGTGTGAAATTTGTACCTGTGAATTTTTGGGAGGATTCTACCAGAGAGCCCGACAGAACAGTGTGTTAATTTTGTGTTTCTTCAGACAGATAGCATAGCTGCAACAGTGTTTTGAAATGGCGTCTGTAAGTGATGTACGTTACAAGCTGGGTGTTGTCATTGAATTTCTCACTGCAGGGAATGAAACTGTTGGGAACATTCACAAACATTTGTGTGCAGTTTATGGAGAATCTATAGTCGACAGAAGTACGGTTAGTCGCTGGGCACAGAGGGTGAGGCCATTATTAGAAGACGGAAATGGCTTTGTGACCAGAACAAGGAGTGGTACCAACAGGGCATACATGTTTGTGTCTTGCTGGAGGGAGGCCATAGAACAGGACAGAGATTAAGTGGAAAAATAGGGAGTGAAGAAGAAACATCATTCTTTCTTGTGTGTAAGTTTCATTGGGTTCACTAAATAAATGTTGAAGAAATAATGTGGTGCATTACTTTCTGGGCGACCATCGTATGTGTTTGCAGTGTTTGCAGATGTAGTTTTCTTTTGAAATGACTGCAAGAAGTGTGATGAAACATACAATTATCACCTTGTTGTATCATCCTGTAGTTGTGTTTTGTTGTCTCCTTTTCATAACAAACACTACTGCATTGTCATCAAGCTAGGTGAAGAATTGTCTTTCAACACTCGAGGAAGGATTTTGAGAAATGTATCAAATGCTTCACACAAAAAAATGTGCTAGATTTTGTTCTCATTTGCTCTGGCGTGCTTGCAGAATTTGTAAGCATTTTGGGAAGGCTGGTGTTTTGGTTTTGGGTTTTTTTGGAGGGGAATCTTTAAAAGGATTCTTGGTTAAATAAGTAAGTTACAGACCTTCAAACTTGACTGTGTAGTGTCAAACATATGCCATGACTAAAACAAGTTATTTATTTATTTTATTTATTTATCCATCCATTCGTCCAATACATAAATACATAGGAAGAAAAATAGACATGTAGTAATAAATATAAGGGTAAAAGTGAACTTATAGGAGAGGATATATGAAAGGAAGGAAATATATATGAAAAGCGAGAGAAAGGAAGACAATTGGACAGGGGACGAAAGGTACACTCGTGCACGTATTTACGCCCCTTACTGGCCTCTTAGGAACCTGGAGAGGTCAATCGTGGAGAGTCTAAGGGAGAAATGTTGGGGGTTAGGGGTTGAGACGATTGAGTCCGGTAATGAGTTCCACACTTCGATAACTTGATTGTTGAAATCATATTTTTTACAGTCAAGTTTGGAGCGGTTCGTATTAAGTTTGAATCTGTTGCGTGCTCTTGTGTTGTTGCAGTTGAAGCTGAAGTAGTCATTGACTGGTAGGACGTTGCAGCATATGATCTTGTGGGCAATACTCAAGTTGTGTTTTAGGCGCCGCAGTTCTAGGCTATCTAGGCCCAGGATTGTTAGTCTATTTTCGTAGGATATTCTGTTTCGAGTGGAGGAGTGAAGGGCTCTTCTGGTGAAATATCTTTGGACATTTTCAAGGGTGTTGATGTCTGAGATGTGGTATGGGTTCCAGACAGATGAGCAGTAGTCCAGGATGGGTCTGGCAAAAGTTTTGTAGGCTCTTGTGAGTAGTGTGAGATTGCCTGAGCAGAAGCTGCGTAGGGTCAGGTTAACAACTCTAGAAGCTTTTTTGGCGATATTGTTGCAGTGGGCTTTAGCACTTAGGTCATTCGATATTAGTATTCCAAGATCTTTTACTGAGTGTGGATTGGCCATGAGAGATTGTTTATTCAGTTTGTATATGCGGTTTGGATTCTTTTTGCCAATGTGGAGGGTAGAGCATTTGTTGGTTGATATTTGAAGTTGCCAGGTGTTAGACCAGTCTGAGACAATGTCCAGGTCTTTTTGGAGAGTGAGTGAGTTGTCAGTAGTGTTGAAAAGTTTCACATCATCTTGTACTTGTCTTACTAATTGCACATGAATCATGCACATGTTCATCAGATACTTTACATTTTACAGGAACAATGACTCTTCTGCATTCTTGGTGGCACAAGTCCTTATGAAGAGTCCTTGGTGGTCTCTGAGCTTGAGTATTTTCTTGTAGATGTTTCATTACTCAGATTCGGTAGCATCATCAGTTCTACTTACTGGTCAATGCTAGCCACTAGCATTGATGATATTACCCAGTTTCGGTAATGAAATGTCTGTAAGAAAACAGTCAAGCTCAAGTGTCTTTATTTCATCCCTGAGCTACAAATATTTTCCTTTATTGGTGGAAATCTTTATTCCTATAACTGTAAACATTACATTTGTGAAACAGATGGACCATGTCACTGTAAGGATCATTTTAAGGTGTTTTCCTAAAAAAAATGACTGTACGGGAATATCCAATCTTCAATCACAAGTTTCTTTCTTACCAGTATCATACAGGTAGTCCTCAACTTACAACCTCATTTGAGCCTCAAATTTCCATAGTTGAGCAAGTCAATTGTTAAGTGAGTTTTGCCCCATTGTGTGAGCTTTTTACCATAGTTATTGAGATATTCACTGCAGTTGTTAAGAGCATCAGGTTAGGAAAGAAATCTGAATGTGCAGACAAGATATACCTTTAAATAAAGCACCTGTAATTTGTAGGATTAGTATTAATGTTAGTGTTAGGGTTGGGGTTGAGGTTAGGGCTAGAGCGAGGGCTAGAGCTAGGCTTAGGGTCAGAGTCAGGGTCAGGGTTAGGGTTAGGTTGGGGTTAGGGTTGGGGTTGGGATTGATTTAAGGTTTGTTTAGGGTAAGGGTTAGGGTAAGGGTTAGTGATGGGCGAACCCAACGGTGTTCAAGCTTGGCAAGTTCGGACGAACTTCACGCAAAGTTCAGCCAAACCCGAACTCCGAATGCTCCATGAGATCAAAACTCGGCCCCCGGAATCCCATTGTTTTTTATTTTTACGGATTTTTTTATTTTTATTTATTTTTATTTTTACAAAAAAGGCACCACAGCAGCGCTGCAAGCAAAGGTAGGTCTTTTCATGTATTTTACGTGAAAGGACCTCCCTTTGCTTGCAGCGCCGCTGGATTCCATGGAATCCAGGAAGTGATCACCTTGGCGTCCTTAGCAACCTGCCAGTATACGTGACGTCAAAGCTCCACTCCCAGAATCTCTTCATGGGAGGGATTCCCCAGCTCCTTTTGTGCCTCCCTCCCAGCCTCCCGACCGTCCAACAGCTCCCTGGTGTTCACCTTCCTCTGCCGCCACCAGTGCCCGGCTCCTCCTCCTCTTCTCAGCAGATGACAGCCGGGCTGTGGCTTTCGCAGTGTTCGGCACGAACGCTGAACCAAAACATGAATTTTGAAAAAAAAAAAATTGGGTTCAGGTCCGGTATGCCGAACACCACAAAATTTGGTACGGACCTGAATTGTGCGGGTTCGGTTTGCCCAACACTAATAAGGGTAATGGTAAGGGTAGTGTTAGTGTTAGGGTTAGTGTTAGGGTTAGAGTAAGGGTAAGGATTAGGGTTAAGAGTAAGTTAGGGTTAAGGTTGGGGTTGGACAAGATTTAAGTTTAGGATTTGGGTTAGGTTTTGGGTTTGGGTTAGAGTTAGTGTTAGAGTTAGGGTTCAATTTTGGGTTGGGGTGTGGGCAGTGAAGGGCTACCAAAACCTTTACTACCACACTGTGGGCGTGGCTTATGCAGGACGCCCTGTATTTTCTTTCAACATCTTTCAGTGAAAATTTGGGTGTGTTCCCCCCCTCCCGTCTGGGCAGCAGCCTACCTTTGGGCGTGGGTTAAGGTTAGGGTTAGGGCTAAATAAGTAGCAAATGTTGCATAAGATTCCTGAGGATATCATGGCTAGCCCAAAGGACAAATCATTGGATTATTGAACAAACCAACCCCAAGTTGTCACTTAATGGTTGTGACTAGGATCAAATGATCCTACTTTTGACCTCTTATACAAAGACCTAGGTTTCTGGAGAAGGCCCTGATGGTAGGAAAAGTGGAAGGAAAGAGAAGATGATAAGCAATGTGGATAGATATAACATTGATGGGTGCACCATTGGAAAATTTCAGGGACCAGCTTGGGGAGAGATTACCCTGGAGAATATCTATCTCTATGATCCCTAAGAAATAATTTTGACTTAACAATTGCTAGAATAGAACTTGTAGCATTACACATACACAACACATGCATTTAACATAAAAGAGGAAAAGAAGGATTCTCTGGTCCGTTCAGGAATTTAAG
Organism: Erythrolamprus reginae; assembly: GCF_031021105.1. Classification (NCBI taxonomy): domain Eukaryota; kingdom Metazoa; phylum Chordata; class Lepidosauria; order Squamata; family Dipsadidae; genus Erythrolamprus; species Erythrolamprus reginae. Next base: position 409,112,331 of record NC_091950.1, read on the forward strand.
AGGTAAATAGAATCACTTCTTTCTTTATTTAGGAAATGTTCAGTGCATTCTTATGTTAGCAAAAACTTCAGAAGAAAAGGATTTAGCGGTAGTGATTTCTGACAGTCTCAAAATGGGTGAGCATTGTGGTCGGGCAGTAGGAAAAGCAAGTAGGATGCTTGGCTGCATAGCTAGAGGTATAACAAGCAGGAAGATGGAGATTGTGATCCCCTTATATAGAGCGCTGGTGAGACCACATTTGGAATACTGTGTTCAGTTCTGGAGACCTCACCTACAAAAAGATATTGACAAAATTGAACAGGTCCAAAGACGGGCTGCAAGAATGGTGGAAGGTCTTAAGCATAAAACGTATCAGGAAAGACTTAATGAACTCAATCTGTATAGTCTGGAGGACAGAAGGAAAAGGGGGGACATGATCGAAACATTTAAATATGTTAAAGGGTTAAATAAGGTTCAGGAGGCAAGTGTTTTTAATAGGAAAGTGAACACAAGAACAAGGGGACACAATCTGAAGTTAGTTGGTGGAAAGATCAAAAGCAACGTGAGAAAATATTATTTCACTGAAAGAGTAGTAGATCCTTGGAACAAACTTCCAGCAGACGTGGTTGTTAAATCCACAGTAACTGAATTTAAACATGCCTGGGATAAACATATATCCATACTAAGATAAAATACAGGAAATAGTATAAGGGCAGACTAGATGGACCATGAGGTCTTTTTCTGCCGTCAGTCTTCTATGTTTCTATGTTTATACTCTGCAAAAGAGCTAAAGGAAACCAACCCTTTTTTATTCTTTACTGGTATTACCAAAATGCATTACACTATGAGAAACCTTAAATTGACCCAAGACATGATGGAGGCAGGGGAGTCAAATGTTTTCGGATCCTTATAGTGACATCTCAATTTTCTGTACTTTGCATAATGTTGCTTTTCCCAGAAGAGTACCATTTAAATGACGTTTTCATTGGATTTCAACATTGGATTAACAATTTATCTCTCAATTTATCTACATATATGAAGCTACTTTGCACTATCTTCATCCTTTTCAAAATCAGCAAATATATCTCCTCGCTATGAAAATATTGTTCACTCTTGCTGGTTATTTTTCTTGTTCATGGCTTAGTCTTGTAGATATAAAGTGCCTAGAATGAGAAACTGTTATGAACAAAAATCTATTAACTCTGCAATCTGGACACTGTGGAGTAAAGAAACCTTCAAGGTGATTTGGAGTGATAATGATTGTATTTTGGCAGTATTACAAAAGGAATTTACTAGTGGTTTCGTCCAGGATATTATTCATCTTCCTTGTAACTACAGCTTTGGAATTCTCTGATCATCTCCATCCAATTACTAATAAGCCTTGAACTCAGTTAATGTTAGTGCTGCTATCCTGCTACACCAGCTGTGCTTCGCCAGATGCCAGACTGCCATAGCCAATGGGGGGAGTCAACTGCAGGGTGGTAGAAGGGAGCAGAGGTGGGATTCACATAATTTCCCTACCGGTTCAGCCAGCATCAAAAATGTGAGTGTGAGCGTGTGCATGCTCGCTTCAGTTGCACACGTGCCTTCCATGTATGTGCATGGCCTTCCGCACATGTGCCTTGCTCCAGGGGTGGGCAGCAGGCAGGATGGAGTGGAACGCAGTTCCACCGGTGGAAATGAAGATGCATATGCAGCTCCAGCTGATCGGGGGCTGTCACTTCCTGGATTACTGGTCTTGGCTCGGCTCTCCTTTTTTTTCCTGCTGCTGCTGTGTCTGGGCTCCTTGCTTTTTTCCTCTTTCCTTCTTCCTGGCCTTGGACGAGCTTCCCTCTCTCCTGCCCAGCTCCCCTCCAGTGTCATGCGGCCACCTTCCACCTGCTGTGCAAGCAGAAGGCGGGGGTGGAAGCGGCGCTGGCAGCATTTATGCTTCTGGCAGCACCCATTCGCCTAGTTACCCAGCCTGAGGAGGGCGGGGAGACCCAGGAAGGAGAGCATGGAAAACACAAACAAATTGTCACCCCAGTAAGCAACACTGGTAAGGTTCTAAGTCAAGGACTTAACTTGAACAATGATGATCCTTCAAGCCATTCCCACCTGGTCACAATGCTGGCAAGCCAATCCTAATCAGTCACATGACCATTAAGCCACACCCACAAAATAAGCCACACCCACAGTGTGGCAGTAAAATTTTTGGGTGCCCATTACTGCCTTGCTCGCACATGTGGCTTGAAAATGTGGCTAAAGAGGACTACATAACGCCAAGGAAGGTGGGAAGGTGTGCAGGCCCACCTATAGGTTGCGACTGAACCAGTTGAATACCACCTCTGCAGGAAAGGGCTCCTCGTCGTCACCGCTATTGGTGTGCTTTCCGTGGAGCTCCATGACCCTTGTGCATACCCCTGCGCATCAGTGTGAGATTCAGTTCCTGCACATGAGCCAGAAAACAAATCTCATGTGAGGATGCATGCGAACGTGAGAATTCAGAAATTTCCACCAATTTCTTGGCTTCTGCACATGCGCAGAAGCAAAAAAATTGGCAAAAATCACCAAAATCTCACTCATGCGTGCATCCTTGCTTGAGATTTGGCTTTTGACGCATGCACATAATGAATCTTAAGCCAACATGCGTGCCCACCCACTGTCAGCTGCATATGCAGCTCCATTTTCGCTATCGGGATGGCATCCTTCCCCTCCCCCATTCTAGTAGCAACCCAATATTTTTAGTGACTTTTAATTATTAGATTTGTTATATACTGTGTTATTAATATTGCGAGCCGCCCTGATTCTATGGAGAGAGGCGGCATACAAATCTAATAAATTGAATTGAATTGAATATTGCACCTCTGGAAGAAAGGCTGGGATAAGGGGGAATCGAACCTATTCTTGGTGCCATCCCATAGGAGCCGCTAACCATTCCAAGGTCATGGAACGGAATGTGTTGCCATCCAGCCTGCCAAACCAGGACCTGTTACCAAAACAATTTGGTTGAATGTAATTGGACAGTTAAAAAATAACTAGGGGAAAGTTGGAGAGAAGGGAAAATTTAATCAGTTGCTTTGGGCAAGAAACTTCAGATCTGGCTTTGCTACTCAATAATCACTTGCTTTAGTAAAGTGTACTTTCATTAACAATGGATTTGAGAGTCTTTCTTTTCTAACTGGCTCAGTTGAGATGGCTGACATTAAGCCAGATCTGGAGTTTCCAAAACCAAATAAGATTTGGTTTTGGAAACTTCTAACCCCAAAACCTTTAACTTTAGACTATCTACAACTGATCTCTCCTCCTTTCTAAGAGGTCTGTAAGGGGCATGCATAAGCGCATCATTGTGCCTACTGTCCCTGTCCTCTTGTCTACTTTTTATCATTACTTATCTAATGCTTTATATCTACAAATTATCACCCTATAATTGTTTGACAAATAAATAAATAAATAAGATGAACTAGGTGAGAGGATGAGGATGATTTTTTTCTGATTTCAGATGCTAAGTAGGATTAATCCTTGGTGGGTGGGTGTACATCATCCACATTTACCAAACTGCATGCAATAATATATAAACAACTTTGGGAAATGGGAGAAAGGATGCTACATAGGGAATACCTGTGACTGCATAATAGGAAGAGAAAAGGACTCAGAAAGTGATTTTCCTACCATAGCTACAGATTAACTGAGTTGGAAGGGACCTTGAAAGTCATCTACTCCAACCTCCTATCCAAGCAGGAGACTCTACACTATTTCTACAAATGGCAGTCCAGCCTCCTCTTGAAAGCCTCAAGTGATGAAGCTCCCACCACTTCCGAAAGCAACCTCTGTTCCATAAATTGATTGGTTTAAAAATTAATCCAATTTATTAATAGAGCCATACTGGCACATCTGGATGCCATCCAAATCTGATTCTAGGCTTCACCACCCAATTGAAAGTTCAAGCCCTTGTCCCCACACCCACAAATCCATCACATTGTCCAATCTTCTATGGCCATACTGGCGAAGTCCACCCATCTCCTTCCGTGCAGGTGCAGAGGTGCAGAGGCAAAGGATGACCTTGACTTTCTAGAAAGGAATTTGTTATAGCTACATACTAACAACTTCATACCAAAGCAGTAATGGGCTCCTACAGGTACGGTCAGGTACACAGTACCTGTCACACTGTATATTGACAGCCCCTCAGAGACATTTAGTAATGAAACAGTTAACTAATGTGTGCCTTATTAGATCCTCCTATTATGATGTAATATCCTGCCAGTCTCACTCAACTTCTCCTTCTTCACTCCTCATTTTTCTTCTCCTCCATGAATCTCCATGATGTAAGACGTATATGTTATGTTGTCCCTCGAGACAACCTTTTATTTGTTTATTTCTGTTTTTAAAATAAATATATCTTGTTTGAACAAATGACTAAGGCTTTTATCCATTGACCTCTGCGGGATTAAGGTCCTAACAGACTTTAATTTTTCTTACAAATCGCGACAGTACCGGTAGGAAACTTTTGGGTTTTTTTTTTTTTCCTTTCTGGGCTCTGGGTATGTTTTTCCTATCACAGTAAATGAGGTTGAATTTGTATAATTTTAGAAGCGCTGTGCGTGCGTGTGTGTACATACACTTTATATAGTAGATTATCAGGGGTGGGCTACTGCATAGAAACATAGAAACATAGAAGTCTGACGGCAGAAAAAGACCTCATGGTCCATCTAGTCTGCCCTTATACTATTTTCTGTATTTTATCTTAGGATGGATATATGTTTATCCCAGGCATGTTTAAATTCAGTTACTGTGGATTTATCTACCACGTCTGCTGGAAGTTTGTTCCAAGGATCTACTACTCTTTCAGTAAAATAATATTTTCTCATGTTGCTTTTGATCTTTCCCCCAACTAACTTCAGATTGTGCCCCGTTGTTATTGCGTTCACTTTCCTATTAAAAACACTTTCCTCCTGGACCTTATTTAACCCTTTAATATATTTAAATGTTTCGATCATGTCCCCCCTTTTCCTTCTGTCCTCCAGACTGTACAGATTGAGTTCATTAAGTCTTTCTTGATACGTTTTATGCTTAAGACCTTCTACCGTTCTTGTAGCCCGTCTTTGGACCCGTTCAATTTTGTCAATATCTTTTTGTAGGTGAGGTCTCCAGAACTGAACACAGTATTCCAAATGTGGTCTCACCAGCATTCTATATAGCGGGATCATAATCTCCCTCTTCCTGCTTGTTATACCTCTAGCTATGCAGCCAAGCATCCTACTTGCTTTCCCTACTGCCTGACTGCACTGTTCACCCATTTTGAGACTGTCAGAAATCACTACCCCTAAATCCTTTTGCACAGACGGGGAGAACGCAGTGGGGTAGCGAAAATGGGGCTCCACCCCAGAGCACCCAATTTGCACCGAAAAATGTTGAAACAAAATGCATAAGCCATGCCCACAGTGTGGTAGTAAAAATTTTGGTAGCCCATCACTGTACCAAAGTCACCGTAAGTATTCTGGGAGAAAAGTTCTGCAATTTTCTATAATTCTAATCGCTTTGGGGCAGAAATTTACAAGTGTGTGGATGGAGGGGGAAAAAAAAGATGGAATGGGCTGAGTTGGGATAACTGTATTAGAATCCTGCCAGCGAATCGACTAATCTTACCAGACAAAAATATGAGCTATTGATTTATTGTGAAACGCTTGAGGAAATTAGTTATTTTGCTGAGGCATTGATTCTCGGTTTGCTCTGAGAAGCCCTACTGTCAGCACCGAATGAAAAATGACTTTCACCATTTCACACAACCTCCTTAACCAGATCTGGTAAAGACCCACCAATTGCATTCACCACGAAAGAGGCTAAACTGGGTTAGTGTAAAGCTATTTTCCTCCCTTTCTCTTTCTCTCTCTCTCTCTTTCATTATATTTTATGGGTTGAACTTGCTTCTTTCATTTCTACTTCTATATATTAGGCCAATACAGAAAGTTAGTTCAATAAAAACTAGTTTTATATGTTCTGTGAAGGAGGATTTGGGCACTGTATTGACAAGCTGTGTGGTAAGGGGTGGGTTCTAACTTACCTCACTGCTGGTTTACATGCATGGACTACCATTTTTACTACCATACTATGGGCGTGGCTTATTTTGTGGGCGTGGCTGGCCAACCACATGACCAGGTAGGAGTGGCTTGATGATTATGTGACCAGGGGATTGTAGATTAAAGGTCATGTGACTGGCTTAAAGGAGTCCAATTTGACATCATTCATGTCAAGGGTTTGGTTTAGGGTTAGGGTGCCTGGCCTCTCCTCGCCTCAAAGAGATACAATTTCCCTATCTATTTACTATTTTATTTATTTATTTATTTTATTACTTGGATTTGTATGCCGCCCCTCTCCGAAGACTCGGGGCGGCTCACAACATGTAGAAACAAATCATAAGCAATCAGACAAATTTAAAATATTTAAATATTTAAAAAACCCCATATGCTAACAGACACACACACAGACATACCATGCATAAATTAAACATGCCCAGGGGGAGATGTTTCAGTTCCCCCATGCCTGACGGCAAAGGTGGGTTTTAAGGAGTTTACGGAAGGCAGGAAGAGTAGGGGCAGTTCTAATCTCCGGGGGGAGTTGGTTCCAGAGGGCCGGTGCCGCCACAGAGAAGGCTCTTCCCCTGGGGCCCGCCAACCAACATTGTTTAGTTGACGGGACCCAGAGAAGGCCCACTCTGTGGGACCTAATCGGTCGCTGGGATTCGTGCGGCAGGAGGCGGTCTCGGAGATATTCTGGTCCGATGCCATGAAGGGCTTTAAAGGTCATAACCAACACTTTGAATTGTGACCGAAAATTGATCGGCAGCCAATGCAGACTGCGGAGTGATGGTGAAACATGGGCATACCTAGGTAGGCCCATGACTGCTCTCGCAGCTGCATTTTGCACGATCTGAAGTTTCCGAACACTTTTCAAAGGTAGCCCCATGTAGAGAGCATTACAGTAGTCGAACCTCGAGGTGATGAGGGCATGAGTGAACATCCAAAATATCTATTTAATTCTATGAATATATGCTATATGTGTACACACATATTACACACAGGCACACAAAAATATACATTATCTACTATATAAACTATATGTGTATGTAGACACACACACACGCACGCACAGCTCTTCTAAAATTATACACATTCAACCTCATTTACTGTGATAGGAAAAACATACCCAGAGCCCAGAAGGGAAAAAAAGAAAAAAAATCAAATTTTTTCTACGGGTTCTGCATACCTGATCGTACCCATAAGAACCCATCATTGGCAGGCACAGTGCTAAACAAAAGAAAGCCAAAAACAAAATCCCAACTGCATGCACAGTGCCAGAAACTTGGCTTAGAAACATAGAAACCTAGAAGTCTGACGGCAGAAAAAGACCTCATGGTCCATCTAGTCTGCCCTTATACTATTTTCTGTATTTTATCTTAGGATGGATATATGTTTATCCCAGGCATGTTTAAATTCAGTTACTGTGGATTTACCAACCACGTCTGCTGGAAGTTTGTTCCAAGGATCTACTACTCTTTCAGTAAAATAATATTTTCTCATGTTGCTTTTGATCTTTCCCCCAACTAACTTCAGATTGTGTCCCCTTGTTCTTGTGTTCACTTTCCTATTAAAAACACTTCCCTCCTGGACCTTATTTAACCCTTTAATATATTTAAATGTTTCGATCATGTCCCCCCTTTTCCTTCTGTCCTCCAGACTATACAGATTGAGTTCATGAAGTCTTTCCTGATACGTTTTATGCTTAAGACCTTCCACCATTCTTGTAGCCCGTCTTTGGACCCGTTCAATTTTGTCAATATCTTTTTGTAGGTGAGGTCTCCAGAACTGAACACAGTATTCCAAATGTGGTCTCACCAGCATTCTATATAGTGGGATCATAATCTCCCTCTTCCTGCTTGTTATACCTCTAGCTATGCAGCCAAGCATCCTACTTGCTTTCCCTACCGCCTGACTGCACTGTTCACCCATTTTGAGACTGTCAGAAATCACTACCCCTAAATCCTTTTCTTTTGAAGTATTTGCCAACACAGAACTGCTTCTGCACATGCTCAAAATAATTTTGTTTTTTAAAAATTAAAAAAAATATTAAAAAGAGATGGTGATGCCCACGGGCTGGCATTGACCAAAATGGATCAGTGACATCATTGTGACATCATCAGCAGATAGCGACTGGTTTGGATGAACCGGTCCGAAGCAGGAGGTGCAGTGATGTCAATTAAAGGAAGCATATAAAAAACTGTGGTTGAGATTGGGTAGGTCTAGTTTAACGGAAAGAAGGACTAGACATGATAGCAGGACAAGAAGCAATGGAAGGAAACTAATCAAGGAGAGAAGCAACCTAGAACCTGGGAGAAATTACATGACAGAACAATTAACCAGTGCCTCCAGAAGTTGTGAATTCACCAACACTGGAAATTGTAAAGAAGAGATTGGACAAAGGTTCGCCTGATGCACCAGTTGCGGCCCTATCTGGACCGGGAGTCACTGCTCACAGTCACTCATGCCCTAATCACCTCGAGTTTCAACTACTGTAATGCTCTCTACATGGGGCTACCTTTGAAAAGTGTTCGGAAACTTCAGATCATTCAGAATGCAGCTGCGAGAGCAATCATGGGCTTCCCTAGGTATGCCCATGTCACACCAACACTCCGCAGTCTGCATTGGTTGCCGATCAATTTTCAGTCACAATTCAAAGTGTTGGTTATGACCTATAAAGCCCTTCATGGCATCGGACCAGAATATCTCCAGGACCGCCTTCTGCCGCATGAATCCCAGCGACCGATTAGGTCCCACAGAGTTGGCCTTCTCCGGGTCCAGTTGACTAAACAATGTCGTTTGGCGGGACCCAGAAGAGCCTTCTCTGTGGCGGCCCTGACCCTCTGGAACCAGCTCCCCCCAGAGATCAGAACTGCCCCCACCCTCCTTGCCTTTCATAAAGTTCTTAAGACCCATCTTTGCCGTCAGGTATGGGGGAACTGAGACATCTCCCCCGGGCCTATATAGTTTATACATGGTATGTTTGTGTGTATGTTTGCTTTTAATAATGGGGTTTTTAGTGTATTTAAATTATTAGATTTGTTCTTACATTGTCTTTGTTATTGTTGTGAGCCACCCTGAGTCTACGGAGAGGGGCGGCATACAAATCTAAATAATAATAATAATAATAATAATAATAATAATAACCATTTGTCTGAAATGGTGTAGGGATTCCTGCTTAAGTAGGGGGTTGGACTAGAAGACCTCCAAGGTCCCTTCCAACTCTGCTCTCTATTCTATTCTATTCTATTCTATTCCATTCTATTCCATTCTATTCCATTCTATTCCATTCTATTCCATTCTATTCCATTCTATTCCATTCTTTTCCATTCTATTCCACTCCACTCCATTCTAATCACTGCAGTCAATACCCAGATAAGCAGAAATTAACACCATGATTAATACCAGACTATCAAATAGTAAACAATGTCCTAATAAAAATAGCACTGAGACTTGTGTACCACCACAGTGCTTTTACAGCCCTCTCTAAGCAGTTTACAGAATCACCCTATTGACCCCAACAACCTGGGTCCTCATTTTACCCACCTCGGAAGGATGGAAGGAATTGAACTCCTGGCAATGTGAGCAGAGGCAGCCTGCAATCTTGCATTCTAACCACTGCGCTATCCTGGCTCTTATTTAAGGAATTACAAATTCAGACAAACAAATTCAGACAAACAAGGTAACAGTAAATAACATCCATCAAGGACGCTCCCATTGACCCTATCAAGGCAACCTAATGTACATTTATTTATTCATTTATTCATTCATTCATTCATTCATTCATTCATTCATTCATTCATTTATTGGATTTGTATGCCGCCCCTCTCCGCAGACTCGGGGCAGCTAACAACAATGATAAAAACAGCATATAACAATCCAATTAATAAAACAACTAAAAACCCTCATTATAAAACCAAGCATACACACAAAGATACCATGCATAACTTGTAATGGCCTAGGGGGAAGGTAGGTTGGCATATATACATAGAGAGTAAACCCCACTCCCTTCTAGCACTGATGATGTTACCTAGTTGGGTAATGAAATGTCTGCTGGACAACAACCAAGGTCAAAAAGCACCAAGGACTCCAAGTAAACATCATTATTTTGCATCGCCAATGTCTGGGAGCTCCTGAGACAGCCTCCATTGACGATTTATATTTTTTAATTTATGCTGCTTAGAAAAGAAGGGAAAGATATAATTTTAATTATTTAGTCCTAGTGCATTAATATTTTACATTTGTGAAGGTTTAGTGTGCCAATACCGAGATGGAGAAGGCAGGAACAGATTCAATCCAGCCCTTTCAAACTTTAATTTTACATGTGTGCACAGTCACAGAAGTTGAATTGCTAACGTGACAGTAATTCATGGCTTATTTACCTATATTTCAATGGCATTTATGGTGCAGAGTGGGGGTGGGGGGGTCAGATTGGGGAAAACAGCATCATTGTTTTAAAAATGCAAGAACAGCTGGTCCCTGTGTGTGTGTCATGACTTTCTCACAGAAAGAATGAGAACCTTTGGAGACCTCTGTATAGTTCATTCATACAATGAACAGTTGCGGGAACTGGGTATATATAGTCAAATGAAGTCTAGTTGTCTTGGTGTGCAGTGCTCTATAGGAGTGTTTCCCAACCTTGGCAACTTGAAGATATTTGGACTTCAACTCCCAGAACTTGAATGCTGGCTGGGGAATTCTGGCAGTTGAAGTCCAGATATCTTCAAGTTGCCAAGGTTGGGAAACACTGCTCTATAGCATCATTTTGAAAGTAGGAGTTGAAATAATTTATGTCCAGGATGCAAGGGGTCAGTAAATATTTTCATGGCCCTCTTTTTGACTCATGCAGTATACAGGCCTTCAATGGAAGGCAGGTTGGCAGCAATTGTTTTTTCTGCAGTTCTGATTATCCTCTGAAGTCTCTGTCGGTCTTGTTGGGTTACAGAACCAAACCAGACAGTTATAGAGGTGCAGATGACAGACTGAATGATTCCTCTGTAGAACTGTATCAGCAGCTCCTTGGGCAGTTTGAGCTTCCTGAGCTGGTGTAGAAAGAACATTTTTATTGTGCTTTTTGATGATGTTTTTGATGTTGGGTGACCATTTTAGGTTTTGAGATATGATAGAACCTAGAAAATTGAAAGCCTCTACTTTTGATACTGTGTTGTCTGGTATTGCAAGAGGTGGTGGAATGGGAGCATTGATTAGTTGTGAGTAACTACTCAGACACACAGAGATACAGTGATCCCTCACTACTTTGTGGTTTATCTTTTGCGGATTTGCTACTTCAGGGGTTTTCAAAGGGAGCTTAAACCCATTAAATCCATTGAAAATTTTAAATCCATTAAAAATTCATAAAATACTTCTACAGTTCTACTGTACACTATTAAAGAAACGGGTAGGATATCACATGTAGTTCCAGCTGAGAAACATCATAGAATGACTGTTTAATGCAAAGGGTGGGTTTTAAAAGTCCAAATACTTATTAAATACATAAAAATATCTTTCCTCTACTTCACGGAAATTCATTTTTCACAGGTGGTCTTGGAACACATCCCCCGCGAAAAATGAGGGATTACTGTATATTAACTTGAATTAAAGTTTACTTTGAAAAATAACATCTTTAGATAAACATTCTAAAGTCATACACATAATACACGAGTCCTCCGAGAGGGATGACAAACAAACAAACAAACAAACAAACAAACAAACAAACAAACACATACTGTACATACATGCATACAAGCCTAAACACATTTTATCTATAATATATAACTCCAATACAGAGACATTGCAGAGAAAATGCAGAACAAATTTATCAGTGAGTAGCCATTAACAGTGAGTAGCCAGACAAAGAGAACCAGAGAGGGTGACTCAGAGAAATAAGCTATGAACTCTAGCTCCTCTTGTGGTAGTCAGCAACACCTGCAGCCAATATATTGCTAACCTAACCATTATGGACAGAGTCCTAACAGAGATTTCTGGTGCTGTGAGGTCTCCCTTGGGTACACTTCTCAGAATACCACTCCATGTATAATTGTTCTTGAAAAGTGAAAATAAGGACAGCATAGCTATCTTTGGACAACATGCTAAATTATAGGATTTTGGGGTTTACTAATCATGGTTGATAAAAAAACCCCCACAACTAGCCAATTCGCACAACATGAAAAACTTAGAGATTCACCAGTCACATGGACTTGAGATACTTGAAGATACTTTCTCACACACATAAAGCATGAAGAGCATAAAGCACACCATATTTTGATTTAGCATGCTATGAGGAATCCAGCGATAGCCTATATGTAAACATACACATACACACACATGCCAGCATCGCCGAACATTTTCAATTTCTAAAACATCGAGACAAAAATGACTTGGATAAATGAGATTTAAAGCAACTGCCAATGTTGGTAGAGGAGCAATATTAACCATTTGAAAGAAAATGATTGTTTTTAGCAGTCAAGACCATTAGATGTCTGCTTGTTTGTTTCTCCCAAATTTATCCCAGCATGGGGGAAAAAGATAATTATCTGCACTTGAGCAAAATCTCCGGAGTGTAAGCTAATTTCCTACAAACTACTTCAAGAGGGGGAAAATGTCTACCACTGGCAACTGTACAGCATTCTGTTTTTGACACTTTGTATTATATTTTTTTTAGAATAGGATATATTATCTGGACTGTCCAGCATAAACACCTCTGAGATTTTGCTGGGTAGTTTAGAGGGTGTTTTACAAACCTGTTTCCCTCTGTGTTAACTTTGGCTTTAATAAGGGAGAGTTAAAAATTCTAGAAAAATAAATAAATTTAGTTGAAACTTTGCCACAAGGATTGATTATGTTCCATCAGCTCAGTGGTGATTCTTTACCACTGCCAAGACAGGATGTATGGCAATAGCACTTAGACTTATATGGTATACCGCTTCACAGTGCTTTACAGTCCTCTCTAAGCAGTTTATGGAGTCAGCATATTGCCCACAACAATCTGGATCCCCATTTTATTGATTCCAGAAGGATGGGAGACTGAATCAACCTTGAGCATGGTGAGATTTGAACTGTTCTGTCGGGCTCTCTGGTAGACTCCTCCCGAAAATTCACAGGTACAAATTTCAGACACACACACGTTTGAAAATTCAAAACAATGTTCTTTATAATGAAAATTCACTTAATCTAAGCCCTCTTTTGGTATAGCAAAGAGCACTCCTCTACAAACAAACTGGTAATTTGTACAAGTCCCTTATCAGTTCTGTGATACTTAGCTTGCAGCTGTGAGGTAATTCACAGTCCTTCTTCTTTCACAAAGTGAAACACACTTTGCTCTGGTTTAGTTTCAAAGCGGGGAAAAATCAGCACACAAAAGGTCAAAGTCAGTAAAACAGTCACAAAACACAACGATCAGATAATCCTCCACAATGGCCAAACCCACAGGCTGCTATTTATAGCAGCCTCACTAATTACCACAGCCCCACCCAACCACAGGTGGCCTCATTTTCTTTGATTATACTCTCTCACTTGTTGTTGCCTATGCATCGCTCTCCGCATGCATGGCTGTATCATTAACTCTTGTTCTGAATCCAAGGAGGAGCTAGATGATTGATCTCCTTCTGAGCTGTCTGCCCCACTCTCCTCCTCCCTGTCACTCATGTCTTCTTGGTCAGAGGAGCCTTCATCAGCAGATTCCACCGGGGGCAAAACAGGCCTGCAGCATATGGATGTAGCCCCCACATCCACAGTCCTTGGGGCAGGAGCTGGGCCAGAGCTAACCACAACACGAACTGCTAAATTTTAAGCAGCTGGCAGTCAGCAGAATTAGCCTGCAGTACTGCATTCTAACCACTATGCCACCATAGCTCTATAATTGCTTGCAGATTGATTTTTTAGAGCCTCTCACACAGAGGATCTGGGAGGGTGTTTTTGGCTTCCAGAGAGGCTCTGGGGGAGATGGGGGAGAGCTTTTATACCATCCCTTGTCTCCCGGGAAGCCTTTGGAGCCCGGGGAGGGCAAAACACAAGCCAACTGGGCCCACCAGAATTTGGGAAACAAACTGTTTCCAGCCTCCAGAGAGCCTCCGGGAGGGCATGGGGAGCTGTTATCGCCCCAGGCATTGAATTTCTATAGAACACGTTCACTCTCTTTTGGCACCCGAGGAAAAAAAGGTTCGGCATCACTGTCCTATATCATTTCAGACAAATATTCCCTCTGGAATCAGCTCTCCCCGGAGATTCGTACTGCCCCGACCCTCCTCGCCTTTCATAAGAGTCTTAAACTCATTTATGTTGCCAGGCTTGGGCTGATTAGACCTTAGCCCCTGACCAGCGATGGGCTACCAAAATTTTTACTACCACACTGTGGCCGTGGCTTATGCATTTTGTTTCAACATCTTTCAGTGCAAATTGGGTGCTCCATTTTCACTACCCCACTGCATTCCGCCCATGTCCGGGCAGTAGCCCACTCCTGATTATCTACTATATAAAGTGTATGTACAGAAGAGCACACACAGCTCTTCTAAAATTATTGGTAAATCCAAAGTAACTGAATTTAAGCATGCCTGGGATAAACATATATCTATCGTAAGATAAAATACAAGAAATAGTATAAGGGCAGACTAGATGGACCATGAGGTCTTTTTCTGCCGTCAGTCTTCTATGTTTCTATTATACACATCCAACCTCATTTACTGGGATGGGAAAAACATACCCAGAGTCCAGAAGGGAAAAAAAGAAAAAAAATATCAAAATTTTGCTACTGGTACTGCGTACCTGACCATACCCGTAGGAGCCCACCACTGCCCCTGGCCAATGAACAATTGTATAGTTGCTTTACGAATGGGTGTGATTGATTTTAATATAACTAGGGATTTTAGATAGTTATGTCATTTTAATTTAATTGGATTTAATCTTATTGTAACCTATTGTTTTTATATGTTGTAAGCCACCCCAAGTCTTTGGAGAGGGGCAGCATATAAATAGATAGATAGATAGATAGATAGATAGATAGATAGATAGATAGATAGATAGATAGATAGATAGATGATAGATACATACATACATACATACATACATACATACATACATACATAACCAACCTATGATAAAAAAGATGTCTAAATGAAGAAATTATATAGAACCTTGCTCCTTCACTTCCTACACACTTTTGATGTAAATAATTAGATATATACACAAGTAAAACAAATGAATTAGTTGCTGAAAATGAAATAGGTGACTCAATCTAGAATAGAATAGAATAGAATAGAAAAAAATCTTTATTGGCCAAGTGTGATTGGACGCACAAGGAATTTGTCTTTGGCGCATATCTATCCCACCCCACCACACCCCACTAGATTAGACGAGACGAGACGAGGGTAGTGTAGGGTAGTGTAGGGTAGAGTAGAGTAGAGCAAATAGAGTAGGGTCGGGTAGATTAGGATAGTCTAAGCAAGACGAGACTAGACTAGACTAGACTAGACGAGACAAGGGTAGGGTAGGGTAGGGTAGAGTAGAGTAGGGTCGGGTAGATTAGGGTAGTCTAAGCAAGATGAGACTAGACTAGACTAGACAAGACGAGGGTAGGATAGGGTAGAGTAGAGTAGAATAGAATAGAATAGAATAGAATAGAATGAATAGAATAAATGGAAGGGACCTTGGAGCAATTGCTACTCGTCCGCATGTTCGCTTGTGCATATGACGGTTCTGCGCATTCATAGAAGCATCCTGGGTGAGTGGTCGGAGCCTCCTACAGCCACTAATACTGGTTCACAGAACTGGGCCAACCTGAGAGCAACCCAACAATGCCTTGGAAGTCTAGTCCAACCCCCTGCTTATGCAGGAAACCCTACACCACTTTAGACAAATGGTTGTCCAGTCTCTTGTTATAAACTTCCAGTATTGGAGCATTCATAACTTCTGGAGGCAAGTTAACTGTTTCATCTGTCAGAATATTTCTCAGATCCAGGTTGCTTCTCTCTGATTAGTTTCCATTTGTTGCTTCTTGTTCTACCCTCAGGTGTTTTGGAGAATAACTTGACTGCCTCTTCTTTTTGGCAACTCCTGAGATATTGGAATACTGCCACCACTGCTATCCTTTAACTTTTAACAACATGAAAAACTTCAAGGTTCCATTCTCAGTCAGGGACATGCCCACACCCCATTGTCTCAACATTCCATCTCCCTAGCAATGGACTTGCCCCGCTCTGCTACCCCTCCTGAAAGACCCATGTAGCCTCATAATAAAACTAAGCTCAGGTACACAAACAAGGATCAGCCTGGTTCCCCCAAAATATCCAGCAATTAGATGCCTAGGATTTTCTGCTTTTACTCAAAACCTTTGCACAATACCCACAGCTTAGAAATGGAGATAAGCACCATCCAGTCTTGGCAACGTAAGACTTTTTATTTTATTTTTATTTATTTGTTTTGTCAAGTACGTATTGGTAATATACAAAGATATAACAAAGTTTATATACATGATACTAGAAAGAGAGAAATATTAGGACAGGGGATGGAAGGCCCTTTGCTGAACCAGCAAGGCTGGCTGAGGGACTCTGGGAGTTGAAGTCCACAAGTCTTAAAATGGCCAACAGATTAACAGAGTTGGAAGGAACCTTGTAGCCCATCTAGTGCAGGGGTGGATTCTAACTAGTCCAGGGGTGGATTCTAGCAGATGAGATCTCAGAACCATTGTACTATATCTTTCAAAAATCTTGGAGGTTTGGGGAACTGTGAGAGGACCAGAAAAGAGCTGATGCAGTTCCCATCTTCAAAAAAGTGGAAAATAGATCCAGCAAACTACAGACCTATCAGCCCAATGTCAATACCAGTGAAGATTGATGGATTCAAAACTGGCTAACCAACCACAATCAATGTGTAGTGCTCAATGGAACTGCATCTACATCTAGGAAAGATTTAGGGAAACATCTTTCAGATGTGGCGAGGGGGGCGTTTGCCCAGGTTCGCCTGGTGTACCAGTTGCAGCCCTATTTGGACCGGGAGTCACTGCTCACAGTCACTCATGCCCTCATCACCTCGAGGTTCGACTACTGTAATGCTCTCTACATGGGGCAACCTTTGAAAAGTGTTCGGAAACTTCAGATCGTGCAAAATGCAGCTGCGAGAGCAGTCATGGGCTTTTCCAAATATGCCCATGTTACACCAACACTCCGCAGTCTGCATTGGTTGCCGATCAGTTTCTGGTCACAATTCAAAGTGTTGGTTATGACCTATAAAGCCCTTCATGGCACCAGACCAGATTACCTCAGGGACCGCCTTCTGCTACACGAATCCCAGCGACCAGTTAGGTCCCACAGAGTGGGTCTTCTCCAGGTCCCGTCAACCAAACAATGTCGCTTGGCGGGACCCAGAGGAAGAGCCTTCCCTGTGGCGGCCCTGGCCCTCCGGAACCAACTCCCCCCAGAGATTAGAATTGCCCCCACCCTCCTTGCCTTTCGAAAGCTGCTTAAAACCCACCTCTGCCACCAGGCATGGGGGAACTGAGATACTCTTTCTCCCTAGGCCTTTACAATTTTATGCATGGTATGTCTGTCTGTATGACTGGCTTTTATATAATGGGTTTTTAACTGTTTTTAGTATTGGATTTTGTTATATACTGTTTTATTGCTGTTGTTAGCCGCCACGAGGTTGCAGAGAGGGGCGGCATACAAATCCAATAAATAAATAAATAAATAGAATAAACAGCTTGGCAGCAGATATGGCTCCGCATGCCACCTGTAGCACCCGTGCCATAGAAACATAGAAACATAGAAACATAGAAGACTGATGGCAGAAAAAGACCTCATGGTCCATCTAGTCTGCCCTTATACTATTTCCTGTATTTTATCTTACAATGGATATATGTTTATCCCAGGCATGTTTAAATTCAGTTACTGTGGATTTACCAACCACGTCTGCTGGAAGTTTGTTCCAAGGATCTACTACTCTTTCAGTAAAATAATATTTTCTCATGTTGCCTTTGATCTTTCCCCCAACTAACTTCAGATTGTGTCCCCTTGTTCTTGTGTTCACTTTCCTATTAAAAACACTTTCCTCCTGAACCTTATTTAACCCTTTAACACATTTAAATGTTTCGATCATGTCCCCCCTTTTCCTTCTGCCTTCCAGACTATACAGATTGAGTTCATTAAGTCTTTCCTGATACGTTTTATGCTTAAGACCTTCCACCATTCTTGTAGCCCGTCTTTGGTCCCATTCAATTTTGTCAATATCTTTTTGTAGGTGAGGTCTCCGGAACTGAACACAGTACTCCTAATGTGGTCTCACCAGCGCTCTATATAAGGGGATCACAATCTCCCTCTTCCTGCTTGCTATACCTCTAGCTATAGGTTCGCCATCACTGTTCTAGGGTGTTGGCTATTCCTTCCAAGATTGGAGACCCCTGCCTTAGAGTCAGTGATGGCTGGACAGGGAAAACTTTACCTTTAAGGAAGGAACGTGTGAGTCAGTTTGTCCTGTTCCGACTTCCTAGGAAAGATTTAGTTTAGAATTTTCAGCATGACATTTATTTCTGAAGAATTTATTTTTTTAGGTTAAGGTATACTTATCATTAATCCACCCACACTCACTTTCAGTGGCCTCTGCGAAACAGGTTTCCTCTTTTCGTGCATCCATCAAGTCACTGGAAATTTATTCTACGTTTCCAAAATACTAATAATGGAAAAAATCAGATTTAATTCAATAGCAGCCATTGCTCAAAGGGCTATTAGCCAGAAATGGTGCAGTGACTCATAACAACACTCTGTGAAATACTGACAACCCAATTTCTACTATGAATTTAAATGAAAATTAGATTATAGGAGCTGGGGGGTTAGGGAAGCTGAACTTATTAATTGTAACTAAACAATATGTGACTCATTGGATCATTGTTTCAGACTTGTTTCTTTACTAGGTTCCTCAATGCCTCCCATGGCAGAACTTCTAAATATATTTATTTCCCTGAAAATGTTCTTTAAAATGCTAGGAGATTTTCCTGAGCTGTGTTTGCCTTGAAAATAGCCATATTGAACTGTGTGGCAAATCAAACCACAGGAACTGACCACAGGAAATGTTCTATGACATTTTGTATTATGCCCAAACAAAATCATTTTAGGATAATGCTTATGTCATAAAATGTTTTGTAAAATGTGCAGTATTCTTTAGGTTGGTTCATCTGACATACAGTACTATGGTTCTTTCTTTCTTTCTTTCTTTCTTTCTTTCTTTCTTTCTTACTTACTTTCTTACTTTCTTACTTTCTTAGTTTCTTAGTTTCTTAGTTTCTTACTTTCTTACTTTCTTACTTTCTTACTTTCTTACTTTCTTACTTTCTTACTTTCTTACTTTCTTACTTTCTTACTTTCTTACTTTCTTACTTTCTTACTTTCTTACTTTCTTACTTTCTTACTTTCTTACTTTCTTACTTTCTTCTTTCTTTCTTTCTTTCTTTCTTTCTTTCTTTCTTTCTTTCTGTTGTGGTTAGCTCTGGCCCAGCTCCTGCCCCAGGAAATGGGGAGGTGGATGCAGGGGAAACTTCAACATGTCACAGGCCTGTGTTATTGCCAACAGAATCAGTTCAGAGTTTAGTTTCCTCGGATGAAGAAGAAGGTGGGAGTGACTCGGCAGAGGAGGGCTTGGCACACCGCCAAGGCAGTCAATCTTTCTTATCTTCTATTGCTTCAGATGATGACATTTTGGACCCATGCAAGTGCAGAATTATGCGTAGAAGAGACCAAGTAAGAACATATTACAGGAAATAAGGGAGGCCACCTGTGTTTGGGTGTGGCTCCAGTAATTAGGGCTGCTGCTATAAATAGCAGCATGTGGGTTTGGCCATTGTGGAAGAATATCTGTTCGCAGTTTCGCCAGGAATCTTGTGTGCTGGACTTTGTTGCTTTTTCACACCTTTGAAACGAAAGCAGAGCAACGTGTGTGTGTGTCTCACTTCATTGGAAGAAGGAGGAGTGTGAAGTTTCTCCACAGCTGCTGGCTAAGTACTTAATGACTGCTTAAGGAAATTTGTACAGACTACCCGGTTGTTTTGGGAAGAGTGCTCTTTGCAATACAAAAAGATTGCTTAGTTTATTTTGACTTTTGTGATAAAGAACATTGTTTAGAATTTTCAAGTGTATGTGTCTGAAATTTGTATCCTTGAATTTTCGGGAAGCTCCTATCAGAGAGCCCGGCAGAACACTTTATTTATTTCTTCCTCTACCCGTAACAGAATACCCTTTGAATACCCCCCCTCTCTTTCTTTTAACAAATATATGCAAAATAGTAGGTATGGTATAGACATAAACAAAAACAAAATAGGTACAGGTAAATTAAGCAATAGGACAGTATGTCGGGGATGGTAGGTGCAATGGTGTGCTAATGCATGCCCCTTACAAACCACTAAGGAATGGGGTGAGGTCAACTGTAGACAGCCTAAGATTAATTAAAGATTTTGGGGTTTGGGGAAGAAACCACAGAGTCAGGTAGTGCATTCCAAGCATTGATCACTCTGTTGCTGAGGTTGTACTTTCTACAGTTGAATTTTGAGCAGTATACATTGAGTTTGAATCTATTGCGTGCTTGTGTATTGTTGCGGTTGAAGCTGAAGAAATAATTGACAGGAAGGAAATAGTGGCAGATGATTTTATGAACTACATTTAGATCAGATCGAAAACAGCCTAGCTCTAAGTTATCTAAGCCCAAAATTTCAAGTCTGATGATATAAGGAATTCTGTTGTGAGCCCCTCCAATATTGGAACGCTGCTATCATGTCTCCCCTGGTCCTTCTCTTCACTATTTATTTATTATTTATTTATTTGCTTTGTCCAATACACGAGGGTTATAGAGGATATAATTAGGTAGAATGTATTGAAGGGGGAATAGAGGACAAAATAAAGGAGTGAAATATAACTATGAGAGAATAGCAGGAAAAGATATAGGTATAGAAGAGAAGATATATGAGATATAGGAGAGGCAATAGGACAGGGGATGGTAGGCACTCTGGTGCACTTATGTACGCCCCTTACTGACCTCTTAGGAATTTGGTGAGGTCAACCATGGATAGTCTAATGGTAAAGTGTTGGGGGTTAGGGGATGATACTACAGAGTCCGGTAATGAATTCCACGCTTCGACAACTCAATTACTAAAGTCGTATCTTTTACAGTCAAGTTTGGAGTGTTTAATATTAAGGTTGAATCTGTTGTGGGCTCTTGTGTTGTTGTGGTTGAAGCTGAAGTAGTCTTTGACAGGCAGGACGTTGCAGCATATGATCTTGGGGGCAATACTTAGATCAAGTTTGAGGCGTCTTAGTTCTAAGCTTTCTAGACCCAGGATTGTAAGTCTAGTTTCATAGGGTGTGAAGAGTGTTTAGCGTTCTAAATAGCATCTGAGAAATAAACCAAGTCCCAGTCCAATTCTCTCAATCAGAGCTTGATTTATTAACACAACCATGTTAGCTACACTATTGTCATTCCGATTCCGAGTACTTCCCAGAATCCCACCTAGGTTAAGGTTCATCTTACATCCCCCACACATCCACAGGTTCATCACGAGAGCCAGTCCGTGTGCAGGGGCTTATCAACTTCCTCTTCTCTTCAGTTGAGGCAGAACAAACGGTGGCCTTGGCTTGGAAAAAGGAATCTTTGGTTGTGTCTAGAACTTTCCCCTCTGACTACTCACTACCCCTCCCATCCCCCCTTGTGTGGTGTCAGGCTGAACTCTCTAACTCCACATGAAGACTTCGGCCTGACAAAGAGCTCTTCTGGTGAAGTATCTCTGGACAGTTTCAAAGGTATTAATGTCAGAAATGCGGTATGGGTTCCAAACAGATGAGCTATATTCTAGGATGGGTCTGGCAAAAGTTTTATAAGTTCTGGTAAATAGTGTGAGATTAGGGTTAGTATTGCATACTAACCCTAATATAGAGATTAGTATACCCTAGTATATGTTGTGGTTAGCTCTGGCCCCAGCTCCTGTCCCAAGGACTGTGGATGTGGGGGAGACATCCACATGCCGCAGGCCTGTTTTGCTCCCGGTGGAATCTGCTGATGAAGGGTCCTCTGACCAAGAAGACATGAGTGACAGGGAGGAGGAGAGTGGGGCAGACAGCTCAGAAGGAAATCAATCATCTAGCTCCTCCTTGGATTCAGAACCAAGAGTTAATGATACAGCCCACGCATGCAGAGAGTGATGCATAGGCAGCAACAACTGAGAGATTATTATCAAAGAAAATGAGGCCACCTGTGGTTGGGTGGGGCTGTGGTAATTAGTGAGGCTGCTATAAATAGCAGCCTGTGGGTTTGGCCATTGTGGAGGATTATCTGATCATTGTGTTCGTGCCTGCCTTGCTGACTTCGACCTTGGTGTGTTGCTTTTTCCCCGCTTTGAAACTAAAGCAGAGCAAAGGGTGTTTCACTTTGTGAAAGAAGAAGACTGTGAATTGCCTCACAGCTGCAAGCTAAGTATCTCAGAACTGATAAGGGACTTGTACCAATTACTAGTTTGTCTGGAGACGAGTGCTCTTTGCTATACAAAAAGAGGGCTTAGTTTAAGTGAATTTTCGTTATAAAGAACATTGTTTTGAATTTTCAAGGTGTGTGTGTGTGTCTGAAATTTGTAATCTGAATTTTCGGGAGGATTTTGCCAGAGAGCTCGACAGAACAGTATAGAGATTTGTATACCCTAGTATAGAGATTAGTAGTGTGAGATTAGGGACTAGAAACACTCTCCATTTGTTTTAACCTCCAGTCCCTTAATCATGTTGGTTGCTCTTCTCTGCACTCTTTCTAGCGTCTCAACATCTTTTTCTAGTGCGCTGACCAAAACTCGATGTAGTATTCTAGGTGTGGTCTTACTAAGGCTTAATAGAGTGGTATTAGTACCTCACTTGCTCTGGCTTGTCCCCAATCCTCTGGCCATGGACTGGTACCCGTCTGTGGGCTGTTAAGAACCATGCCACACAAGTGGAAGTGAGTGGTGGACAAGCGAATTTGTGCATGAAAGAGATCTAAGTTGCATACACCTACTCCTCTCCTTCCACCATTCCGTGGAAAAATTATCCTCCATGGAATCTCCAAGGAGAGATTCAACCTAGAAGTAAGGAAGAACTTCCTGACGGTCAGAGCAATCAACCAGTGGAACAACCTGCCTGCGGAGGTTGTGAACTCCCCAGCTCTGGACACTTTCAAGAGGAGATTGAACTGCCACGTGGCTGGGGTGCTTTAGGATTCCTGCTCAGGCGGGGGATTGGACTTGATCACCTGCATGGTCCCTTTCAACTCTAACAATAAATAAATAAATAAAAATAAATAATTAAAACTGGTCCCTGGTGCCAGAGTAGCTTATAGGATAAAAAATAATCAAGAAAAGAAAGAAGATGAGTACTGACAATACTGGAGGACATGCTGGTGAAAGCCACAAGATCGTTTATAAAATGAAACAGACGTTTTATGATTCCTTCATCCCTCTCCATTCCATACATCACTGAGCATAATAACATAAACACCGATAATACAGGATATAAACATTTCAAAATAATAAGTGGAATATTTTGTATCACATTAACAAAAATGATTTGATCATATATTTCTCCTCAGCCTGTTTCAACACTTGTGGGAAGAATGGTTAGAGATACAAGTATTATTATTTTTTCCTAATGTAACTCATGTTGGACTATTGATGGACTTACTCTGCCCTCTGGTGGTTTATTCTGTCCTGTTCTATTTGAAAGAAATTACAGTCTGTGCTTGATGATGATCTTACCATAGAATAGTCTGGAGGACAGAAGGGAAAGGGGGGACATGATTGAAACATTTAAATATGGGTTAAATAAGGTTCGGGAGGGAAGTGTTTTTAATAGGAAAGCGAACACAAGAATAAGGGGGCACAATCTGAGGTTAGTTGGGGGAAAGATCAAAAGCAAGGTGAGAAAATATTATTTTACTGAAAGAGTAGTAGATCCTTGGAACAAACTTCCAACAGACATGGTTGGTAAATCCACAGTAATTGAATGTAAACATGCCCAGAATAAACATATATCCACCCTAAGATAAAATACAGGAAATAGTATAAGGGCAGATTAAATGGACCATGCAGTCTTTTTATGCCATCAATCTGTTTCTATACAAGATAGGTATGGGTATAAACATAAACATAAGCAAAGTAAGTACAGATAAATGAGGACGATGGGACAATAAGACAGGGATGGTAGGCACAATGGTGCGCTTATGCACATCCCTTACAGAGTTCTTAGGAAAGAGGTGAGGTCAAATGTAGA
This sequence comes from Erythrolamprus reginae, assembly GCF_031021105.1. Classification (NCBI taxonomy): domain Eukaryota; kingdom Metazoa; phylum Chordata; class Lepidosauria; order Squamata; family Dipsadidae; genus Erythrolamprus; species Erythrolamprus reginae. The sequence continues at coordinate 409,136,617 of NC_091950.1, forward strand.
CAGTCTAAGGTTAAAGTTTTTGGGGTTTGGGGAAGAAACCACAGAGTCAGGTAGACCATTCCAGATATTGACCATTCTATCGCTGAAGATGTATTTTCTGCAGTTGAGTTTGCAGTGGTCTACATTAAGTTTGTATCTATTGCATGTTCCTGTATTGTTGTGGTTATGAACTACATTTAAATTGGTTCGAAGGCAACATTGTTCTAAATTGTCTATGCCCAAGATTTCAAGTCTGGTGGCATAAGATATTCTATTGCGAGCAGAGGAGTGGAGAACTCTTCTCGTGAAAAATTTTTGGACTCTCTTGATTGTATTAATGTCCGATATGCAGTGCAGGTTCTTATTAAATTAAATTTGGATTCAGAACAAGAGTTAATGATACAGCCATGCATGCAGAGAGCGATGCATAGGCAGCAACAACGGAGAGATTATTATCAAAGAAAATGAGGCCACCTGTGGTTGGGTGGGGCTGTGGTAATTAGTGCTATAAAGAGCAGCGTGTGGGTTTGGTCATTGTGGAGGATTATCTGATCATTGTGTTTCGTGCCTGCTTTGCTGACTTCGACCTTGGTGTGTTGCTTTTTCCCCACTTTGAAACTAAAGCAGAGCAAAGGGTGTTTCACTTTGTGAAAGAAGAAGGACTGTGAATTGCTTCACAGCTGCAAGCTAAGTATCACAGAACTGATAAGGGACTTGCATCAATTACCAGTTTCTTTGGAGACGTGTGCTCTTTGCTATACAAAAAGAGGGCTTAGTTTAAGTGAATTTTCATTATAAAGAACATTGTTTTGAATTTTCAAACATGTGTGTGTCTGGAATTTGTATCTGACTTTTTGGGAGGATTCTGCCAGAGAGCTCGACAGAACACCCTCAAACATTGTAACACTGCTATCATGTCTTCCCTGGTCCTTCTTTTCATTAAACTAGACATAGCTACGTCCTGCAACCATTCTTCATATGTTTTAGCCTCTAGTCCCCTAATCATCTTTGTTGCTCTTCTCTGTACTCTTTCTAGAGTCTCAACATTAAGAGTAATCAATTTTATTATTATATATTTGCACCAGTATGGAAGTCAGAAATATTTTTTTCTTTCACTACTTTTTAACTGCCCCATCCCGCCCGATCTGTGTTTGGGTATGTCTGTATCCTGGTGTGTGTTATATCAAATGTTTCTGAGAAAAGAGAAATTTCCTGAGAGTGAAAACAATTAATCATGACAATGGAAACATAGAAACATAGAAGTCTGACGGCAGAAAAAGACCTCACGGTCCATCTAGTCTGCCCTTATATTATTTTCTGTATTTTATCTTAAAATGGATATATGTTTATCCCAGGCATGTTTAAATTCAGTTACTGTGGATTTATTTACCACGTCTGCTGGAAGTTTGTTCCAAGGATCTACTACTCTTTCAGTAAAATAATATTTTCTCATGTTGCTTTTGATCTTTCCTCCAACTAACTTCAGATTGTGTCCCCTTGATCTTGTGTTCACTTTCCTATTAAAAAACACTTCCCACCTGGACCTTATTTAACCCTTCAACATATTTAAATGTTTCGATCATGTCCCCCCTTTTCCTTCCGTCCTCCAGACTTTTCATTAAGTCTGTCCTGATACGTTTTATGCTTAAGACCTTCCACCATTCTTGTAGCCCGTCTTTGGACCCGTTCAATTTTGTCAATATCTTTTTGTAGGTGAGGTCTCCAGAACTGAACACAGTATTACAAATGTGGTCTCACCAGCACTCTATATAGCGGGATCATAATCTCCCTCTTCCTGCTTGTTATACCTCTAGTTATGCAGCCAAGCATCCTACTTGCTTTCCCTACCGCCTGACTGCACTGTTCACCCATTTTGAGACTGTCAGAAATCACTACCCCTAAATCCTTCTCTTCTGAAGTTTTTGCTAACACAGAACTGCCAATGCAATACTCAGATTGAGGATTCCTTTTCCCCAAGTGCATTATTTTACATTTGGAAACATTAAATTGCAGTTTCCATTGCTTTGACCTTTTATCTAGTAAAATACAATAACTTGCATTCAGAAGTTGTAGCTGAGTTGAGGTTTTCAAAAAGAGACTGGATACATGTCTAGAATAAATTGGGTGTCCTGCATGAGCAGAGGGTTATATAGACTAGAAGATCTCCACGGTCCCCATTCAATTCAAACCACGTTATGTTATGCTCTTTCCTTTCTTCCTTGAACACAAATTCCATTGCTCTTTCCCCATTCAAATCTCCGCCTTTGGGTTGCCAATTAAAGTGGGTGGTTGGGCGGCTTTGCCATAAGAATAAAATTCATTAGTGGGGAGAAAATTGTGCCAGCTAGAAGAAAGGGAATTCATCAATTCAGTGGTAAGGTAAAGAGGCCATGCAATTACTGTAATCAAAATGTTATCAAGGCATTTTTTTAAAAGATAGAAAAATAGGGGAGATAGTTGCACAGCAGGGGTGAAAGTAAAGGAAGATCAGAGCTCCATTAATTGGAAGTGCAATTGGGGAAGGAAATGGCTATAGAAAAAATAGGCAGATGCCTTTTGTAGTGTCGTAACTACTTTAGGCTCTCACACCAAGATTGGTTGAATTTTGTGCATGGTTTAGAATTCTGTAACAAAACATCTGGATTTCTTTAAATTAGCTGTATTTCCTAAGCATATGAAATATTTTAGTTTTGTGAGGTCAGGTTTAGAAATGTATATGTATAAAATTACTGGTAAAATAGAATTTTGTCTGAAAGAAGATTCTTCTTCTTTCTTTGTGAGTGAGATTATTTCGACGATTTTCACCAATATTTTGCTTCTGCGCATGTGCAGAAGCCAAAATATCAGCGAAAATCACCAAAATCTTGCTCACACACACGTCCTCACTTACTGATCATGCACAGAAGCAAAAAACTGCATCAACAGGGGAATACACTCCAAGACCAGGGAAGTCTTAATACCACTCTACTATGCCCTGGTCAGACCACCCCTGAAGTACTGTGTTCAGTTCTGGTCACCACACTTCAAAAAAGAAATTGAAACTCTGGAGAAGGTGCAGAAAAGAGCAACCAAGATGATCAGGGGTCAAGAAACCAAGACTTATGAAGAGAGACTGAGGGAACTGGGCATGGATAGGCTAGAGAAAAGGAGGGCCAGAGCGGACATAATAATAGTCTACAGGTATATGAGGGGTTTGCCACAGAGAGGAGGGGATCACTTTATTCTCCAGGGGCACAGAAGGGCCCGGACGAGGAACAACGGCTGGAAGCAGACCAAGGAGAGATTCAACCTTGAAATAAGGAAGAACTTCCTGATGGTCAGAACGATCAACCAGTGGAACAACATACCAGCGGACGTTGTGAACTCCAATACTCTGGACATTTTTAAGAGGAAATTGGACTGCCATTTGGCTGGGGATGCTATAGAGTTCCTGCTCAGGCAGGGGGTTGCCCTTGATGACCCGCATGGTCCCTTCCAACTCTAAAAATAACTAACTAACTAACTAACTAACTAACTAACTAACTAACTAACTAACTAACTAACTAACTAAATAAATAAATAAATAAATAAATAAATAAAAATAAATCTCATGCTGACAGGCAGGGGTGGGCATGTTAGCCATTGCTCCAGCTGAGCTCCAATGTGCATGTGTATCCATCCAGCTGATGTTTGGCTCTCACAGAAGCTCTAGGCGGGGAGCCTCTGCGGGGATGGGGGAGGGCGTTTCTACCCACCCCCAACTCCAGGGAAGCTTTTGGAACCTGGGGAGGGCAAAACACAAGCCTACTGGACCCACCAGGAGTTGGGAAACAGGTAATTTCTGGCCTCCTTCTGGAGGATGGGGGAAGCTGTTTTTGCCCTCCCCGGGCATTGAATTATGGGTGTGGGCACTTGTGCATGTGTGATAGCATGCACACATGGTCTTTTGGCAGCTGGGGGTTTGTGGAAAGGTTCGCCATCACTGTCCTACACTAAGATCCCAAACATTTGTTTTTATCCTCTTTCCAGGAAACAGAAAAACTTTAGATTCCAAGAGGCCAAAACCCCATCTGAGACAGGGTGCTGCAGTGGTTAAGAATGCAGCACTGCAGGCTACTTCTGCTGCCTGCCAGCTGTCTGTGATTTGGCAGTTCAAATATCACCAGGTTCAAGGTTGACTCAGCCTTCCATCCTTCTGAGTTGGGTAAAATGAGGCCCCACACTGTGAAGCGGCATATATATATAATATATATATATATATATATATATATATATATATATATATATATATATATTTGTTTTCGTAAATTTTCACGGGTATATGTATGTAGATTGTTCTGAGTTCGGGTTTTGCCCTGTGTAATGTTTTGCATGTAAAATGCAAAACATTACACAGGGCAAAACCCGAACTCAGAACAATCTACATATATATATATATATATATATATATATATATATATATATATATATATATGTGTGTGTGTGTGTGTGTGTGTGTGTGTGTGTGTGTGTGTGTGTGTATGTATGTATGTATGTATGTATGTTTGTTTGTTTGTTTGTTTGTTTATTTGTTTAATTGTTTAATTGTTTAATGACTTAATGACTTACTTACTTACTTACTTACTTACTTACTTACTTACTTACTTACTTACTTACTTACTTACTTACTTACTTACTTACTTACTTACTTATTGTTAGAGTTGAAAGGGACCATGAAAGCCATCAAATTCAACCCCCTGCCCAAGCAGGAACCCTGTAGTACACCAGTCAAGTGGCAGTTCAATCTTCTCTTAAAAATGTCCAGAGTGTTGGAGTTCACAACGTCCACTGGTAGGTTGTTCCATTGGTTGATCGCTCTGACCATCAGGAAGTTCCTCCTTATCTCCATGTTGAATCTCTCCTTGGTCAGCTTCCAGCTGTTGTTCCTCGTCCGGCCCTCCGGTGCCCTGGAGAATAAAGTGATCCCCTCCTCTCTGTGACATCCCCTCGTATACTTGTAGACTGCTATCATGTCCTCTCAGGCCCTCCTTTTCTCTAGGCTATCCATGCCCAGTTCCCTCAGTCTCTCTTCGTAAGTCTTGGTTTCCAATCCCTTCATCATCTTGGTTGCCCTTTTTTGCACCTTCTCCAGAGTTTCAATGTCTCTTTTGAAGTGTGGTGACCAGAACTGAATACAGTACTCCAGGTGTGGTTGGACCAGGGCGTAGTAGAGTGGTATTAAGACTTCCCTGGTGTTGGAGCTTATTCCCCTGTTGATGCATCTTAGGATTGTGTTGGATTTTTTAGCTGCTGTTGCACATTTAAGTCTAAGTACTATTGCTATTGATGATGAATTCATTCTTTCTCTCTCTCCCTCCCCCCCCCCCCCTCTCTCTCTCTCACAAATGGATGGGCCAGAATCTGGCTGCAGGGATGATACACATTTGGCCATCTGTTCCTCCTGACCAGTCCCAGGCAGTGTATATTTATGGCAAGTTCAAAGGTATTTAAAAATTTGAAAGTGAAGATCAAATTCTTAGCTAGCAGGAGCAGCTCTTTGAAATTTTGCTGATGATGCAGAACTGCTTATAGGGCCCATGGGAAGCGCTTCTGTTGTTTAGTTGGTGCACATTTAGCTCCTTCTTTCAGTGTCTTTAGAAATCAATTAAGATACATCTCTTTAGCTGAGCCTTTAAGTATAAAATGTTCTTATGATTTGCATTTTAATTGCTTGTTTGTACCTTTTGCATTTTGGTTTTGTTCTTTTGGTGACGTAAGTCACATTAAGCGCTTAGTTCCATCAGGGCGACAGAAGGTACAAGCAGTGAGCAATGCCATTGTTCCTGTGGATGGTGTAGTTTTAAATGCCTTGGGAATTTCTTTCCAAAATAGGCCTGAGTTCCATAGAACGTAGAGACATTTATGTTTTTATTTTGCAGTTGGGTGCCTGACAATCCTGTTTAAAATACATATTTAAAAATACCTAGAGGGCTGAACCTCAGCTGAATTCTGTTTGATATAAAAAGAACTGGCAAGCCCATTGTTCTGCTTAATGGGTTTGATTGGCAGGGAGTTTACAAATAAATTAGATCTATAGATAGATGTTAGATTATATATAGAGATAGATAGATAGATAGATAGATAGATAGATAGATAGATAGATAGATAGATAGATGATGGATGGAGAGAGAGAGAGAGAAAGGTGGGTGGGTGGGTGGATGAATGGATAGATGGGTAGACAGATAGCTAATAGATTGATAAATGGATAGGCAGAAAGACATAGATAGGCAAATAGGCAGGTAGGTAGGTAGGTAGGTAGGTAGGCAGATGATAGATATAGACCGATGCATAGATATATACACCTAGATATCCATTATCTATGGGTGGGTGGGTGGGTGGTTAGGTGGGTTGGATGGTTGGGTGGGTGGGTGGGAGGATTGATGGATAGATGGATGCAGGGCTGGGCTACTGCCCAGACCCGGAGGGTGGGAATACAGTGGGGTAACGAAAATGGAGTTCCATCCCAGATGTTGAAAGAAAACGCAGGGCATCCTGCATAAGCCACACCCACAGTGTAGTAGTAAAAATTTTGGTAGCCCTTCACTGGATAGATGACATAGAGATATAGTGATAACTGATGGATGACATACACACATCCATAGATGACAGGTAGATGATAGATACTGTACATAGATGATTGATGCATAAATACATAAACGCTAGATGCGTAGATGCTACATAGGTACATTCAGAAATAGAAAGAGTAAATGATAGATGATAGAATTGATATACATAAATACATGTATAGATTAGATAGATTGATAGATAGATAGATAGATAGATAGATAGATAGATAGATAGATAGATAGAAAGAAAGAGAGATAGAAACATAGAAACATAGAAGACTGAAGGCAGAAAAAGTCCTCATGGTCCATCTAGTCTGCCCTTATAATATTTCCTGTATTTTATCTTACAATGGATATATGTTTATCCCAGGCATGTTTAAATTCAGTTACTGTGGATTTACCAACCACGTCTGATGGAGGTTTGTTCCAAGGATCTACTACTCTTTCAGTGAAATAATATTTTCTCACGTTGCTTTTGATCTTTCCCCCAACTAACTTCAGATTGTGTCCCCTTGTTCTTGTGTTCACTTTTCTATTAAAAACACTTCCCTCCTGAACCTTATTTAAACCCTTTAACATATTTAAATGTTTCGATCATGTCCCCCCTTTTCCTTCTATCCTCCAGACTATACAGATTGAGTTCATGAAGTCTTTCCTGATACGTTTTATGTTTAAGACCTTCCACCATTCTTGTAGCCGGTCTTTGGACCCGTTCAATTTTGTCAATATCTTTTTGTAGGTGAGGTCTCCAGAACTGAACACAGTATTCCAAATGTGGTCTCACCAGCGCTCTATATAAGGGGATCACAATCTCCCTCTTCCTGCTTGTTATACCTCTAGCTATGCAGCCAAGCATCCTACTTGCTTTTCCTACCGCCTGACTGCACTGTTCACCCATCTTGAGACTGTCAGAAATCACTACCCCTAAATCCTTCTCCTCTGAAGTTTTTGCTAACACAAAACTGCCAATGCAATACTCAGATTGAGGATTCCTTTTCCACAAGTGCATTATTTTACATTTGGAAACATTAAACTGCAGTTTCTGATGGAGATTAGAGAGATAAATTTTCATATTTTATGTTCTCTCTTTTTTTATTATAGCATAATTGTTACTGCTAAGGAGATTTCCTGCCCTTGAAACATTGCTGGATTTCCCCACCAAGGGCATTAGGGACTAACTTTTATTCCATGTGTAAATCCAGCCATTGCTGGAAACTGCTGCCGAGAGCAAAAAAAGTATGACATCAACTCAAAAGAAGAAAGCAACTTTATTACTATTGCATAAACAGTGGTTAAAATTAGACTTTTGTGTTTCTCTTCATTTTATACAGATAAGATCTTTACAGTGTTGTTTGGTTAAATAGGATATATGGCAGTATCTTCCCTTTATATATTCTGTACAGTGCAATAATATAGAATGTGTCTTATATATTAAAATATTTTTTTTCATTAAAAAAGGAGCATGCAAGGGACAATAGCAATTTTAAAATTTATACCTTTATGAATTGATTTCTTTGCACAGGGGTTTGTCACAAAGTCTATCTGTGAAGCAACTATTTTTTTTTTAATTTGTAAGAATGCCAAGATGGAAAGAAATGTACATCTTCCAAAAATCAAAGAATTTAAATGATAAAAGCCCTTTTTGATACTTTTTTCTTGGAGAGGAAGAGGGCTAGGATAGCACATCCTGTCAAAGAATTCAATCTCCAAACTTTTATCCTCAAGTTGAGGAACCCACAAGGAGTTGTGTGGGGGTGGTATGTGGAGGTGGTATTTGTTTACTTTCCCTACCTGTTCACAAATGTGAGCGTGCGAGTGCCCCTTCCAGGCAGACGTGTGTGCTTTCACACATGCGCTTTGCTCGTGTGTGTGCCTTCACAATGTGCCTAAATAGGACAGAAGGTCGCTACTACCAGTTCGCTTGAACTGTTCCAAAACAGTTGAATACGACCTCTGGTTATCTGCAGATTTCATTCAGATATGATCTTGCGCTTGTTGGGAGGTTCAAGCAGGAGACTGCAAGCTATCTTATTTATTTTATTTATTTATTGGATTTCTAAACTGCCCTTCTCCAGTGGACTCAGGGTGGCTATATACCTTTGACCGAAGACTGGTACATTTCTCTGGGATTGCCCTTATCCAAGGGGGAATTTGGATGCGACAGTTGTCACTCCATTGATCACCAGGGTTGATTCAGCTGACCTGTATGGTTAATAATGAGCCGAGATGGCGCAGTGGGTAGAGTGCAGTACCGCAGGCCACTAAAGCTGACTGCTAGATCTGCAGGTCAGCGGTTCAAATCTCAAGGTTGACTCAGCCTTCCATCCTTCTGAGGTGGGTAAAATGAGGAGCCGGATTGTGGGGGCAATAGGCTGGCTCTTGCTAACATCTTGTAAGCCACCCTGAGTCTAAGGAGAAGGGCGGCATAAAAAAATCGAGTAAATAAATTAGTAAATAAATAGTAAATAAATAATTCAGGTGTCCCCTTCCTCAACACTCCAAGTATGTCCCTCTCAAAGTTGTCTGCTCAGTGGAAGAGGACCATCCCAAATGGAAGGAATGTACCAATCTTTGGTCAAGAGTATACAATAGCTGAGTTCCCATGCTAGATCCTCCCAACATGACAGGGAAGGCAATTTCCCCTCCCCATACATTCAACGGAACATGAACATATGAAAATAGGCCTGAGGCTTTCTTGCAGAGACACATATGAGCAAAATTCCTATGATTCTTGCAGGGGTGGCAAGAGGAGGAATGAATAACAGGCCTGCAGCATGGGTGGCCTTTAGAACACAAAGACATGGATCCCATGAAGTTGCAGGAAACTCAAGCTAAGTAAGGTTCAAGATCCTTGGTAGTCTCTGAGGTTGGTTGTTTTCTTGCAAATGTTTCATTACCAAACTAGTGTAGGGCTGAAAAAAAAAATCTTACTAACACACCGTGGGCGTGGCTTATTTTGTGGGTATGGCTTGCTGGCCATGTGACCAGGCAGGAGTGGCTTGATGATCATGTGATTGGGGTGGCTTAAATGTCATGTGACTGGCTTAAAGGTGGCCAACTTGACATCATGGGTTTGGGTTAGGGTTAGGGTGCCTGGCCTCTTCTCGCCTCAAAGAGATACAATTTCCCTATCTATTTACTATTACTGAATATCCAATACATACTATTTAATTCTAGGTATATATGCCACATGTGTACAAACATATTACACACAGGCACACAAAAATATACATTATCTACTATATAAACTGTATGTGTATGTATACACACACACACACAACTCTTCTAAAATTATACACATTCAACCTCATATTCTGTGATAGGGAAAACATACCCAGAGCCCAGAAGTAGTGATGGGCGAACCAAACTCGCACAATTCGGGTCCGTAGCGAATTTTGCGGTGTTCGGTATGCTGAACACGAACCTGAATTTTTTTTGAAACTTTGAGCAAAGTTCGTGGTCGTGTTCGGCGTTCGGGGCTTTGACATCACCGGCAGGTTGCTAAGGATGCCAAGGTGATCACTTCCTGGATTTCATGGAATCCAGGAAGTGATCACCTTGGCGTCCTTAGCAACCTGCCGGTGACATCAAAGCTCCACCCCCGGAATCTCTTCGTGGGAGGATTTCCCCGTTCGGGTTTGAGTTCAGGTTCGGTTCGGGTTTGGCTGAATTTTGCGTAAAGTTCGTCCGAACTTGCTGAACCCGAACACCGTTGGGTTCGCCCATCACTACCCAGAAGGGGGAAAAAAAGAAAAAAAATCATATTTTTTTTACCAGTTCTGCGTACCTGACCAAAAATTTTCTACCGGTTCTGCGTATCTGACAGTACCCATAGGAGCCCATCACTGCTAACACCATCAGTGCTCCTGATTGATGTCACCTAGTTTGGTAATGAAACATCTGCAGAAAAACCATCAATCTCAGAGAGCCCCAAAGGACCCCTCATTTCAACTCTGAGCTACAAATATTCTCCTCTATTGGTTGGGTTGACTTTGGTTATGTTTAGATGGCCTGGGAATCCCAGTGTTGCTGAACTTGGAAGTTTTAAAAAAGAGGAAAAAATTGACATATCTCTCAACTGAATGTAATTACCAAGAGTCAAGCCCAACTCCATTTTCTTTTTCCCCCCTGCTATGTCTCATCAACGTATATAGGAATTGTTGACATTTCTCATTGTAATCTGGTCTCTGCCATCTGAAAAATGAAACACTCACACACACCAACAACAATCACAGAATTACTATAAAGGCAAAGCGTAACAAACTGACCAGATGCTGCTGATCATGGCATTCTTCAGAATATATAATCTACAATTTCCATCATATAAAAACTCTACAATACTCTTTTGGTGCACTAAGGCACAAAAGGGTACCCTGGGCCTGCCCAAGTTTCTATATCTGGCAAAATAGCACTCTAAAATCCTAGAGAATGGAAAAAAAATGATGTGCTATGATAAGTTATTACTTTGTTTTCCTGGGGATGCTAAACTTTGTGGACAATCACCCTACATCGTAGTTACTTATTCACTGTTTGATCTGTTTTATTTATTTCGTTAAATGGGAGGTTGGATGGGAAGCATGGCAAACAAACGTGGAGTCACCTTCACTTAAAACAATGATGGCTGGGGAATTTTGGGAGTTGAAGTCACAAGTCTTAAAGTTGCCAAGTTTGGAGAATCTTGGCTTAACCTTGCATGGTTTCATCAAACCAGGATTAGTTATTACAGTGGTGCCTCTACTTAAGAATGCCTCTACTTAAGAGATTTTCTAGATAAGAACTGGGTGTTCAAGATTTTTTTGCCTCTTCTTAAGAACTATTTTCTACTTAAAAACCCGAGCCCGGAAAAATTTTCCAGGAAATTTCAGAGCGGCACAAAGGCCCGGCCAGTTTCCTGCCATTCCCCCTTTAATCCCATCCATCTTGTGCTTTTCTGGGCTGCCAGAGGAGCCTTTCAGTGGCACTTCAGGAGGCTTTGGCAGTTCAGAGAAAACAAAGCATTTTCCTTTCTCTGGAAAGGGGGAGGGGAAGGAAGAAGAAGGAAGAAGAAGAAGAAGAAGAAGAAGAAGAAGAAGAAGAAGAAGAAGAAGAAGAAGAAGAAGAAGAAGCTTCATCAGCTGTGACTAAATGGTGCACGGATGGAAGGATAAGTTCATCCACTCACAACTGATGAAGCTTCTTGGATGGGAAGTGGAATGTCTTCTTCTTAAAAATCAACCAACCTACAAAAACTGTCCAGCTGCTTTTTGAAGAAGAAAAAAGCATAATTGAGACAAGCCTGAAACAAGCTCTGCCAAATGAATAAACTATAGTGCATCTCAACAGAATAACCTGGTTCACATGACATACTGAGTTACATTTAAGCTAGTTTCTTGTGCAAACTCAGTTCTCGGTTTGTGAATCCAAAAGCCACATTCAGAATTGATTAGGTGTTACTTGATCCCCAGTCCAGAATTGATTCAGTTATGGTTCTGACCTTATTTATCACTCTTAAGACTTCCAAAAACATTGGTTTTCCACAACCTGATCCAAAGGTTGCTCCCTAAAATTGTAGTTCTTAAATCTGACAGGCAAAAATTAGCAAATGAATGCAAAGTAATCAAATAAATTGCATTTAATTAATTTGATTTGTGTTCAATTTAGTTGCACGGAAATCAGATTTGCAATTTGTCTCAGCCTCATCTGCTTTTTGGAATGCAGACTGCTACTGAAATGCCAAATGTTAGGTGGTGGTGCCCTGCCCTTTAATCCAACTCAGAGCTATGGTGGTGCAGTGGTTAGAGTGCAGTACTGCAAGCTACTTCTGCTGATCTGCCAGCAGTTTGGCAGATCGAATATCAGTAGGCTCAAGATTGATTCAGCCTTCCATCCTTCCAAGGTCAGTAAAATGAGGACCCAGATTGTTGGGGGCAATATGCTTACTCTCTGTAAGCTGCTTAGGGAGGGCTTTAAAGCACTGTGAAGCGGTACATAAGTCACAATTCTATTGCTAGAGCTTGGAATATCCACTGTAGGATACCATTATGCTTGAAAGATGCAGGTCCAACCTTTGGCACTATCTAGAGTGGGGGGTTCATCAAAAATCAGGAGTAGTTTCTTATAAATGTGATCTAAATCCTGTCTATTTTGCATGTGTATAATCAGATACAGATGATTCTGGTTGAATAACTACCCATTCAGCAACCATTTGAACTTATGACAGTGCTGAATGGTACTTAAAACCAGTCCTTGAAGTTCTGGCCACAATAGCGCCCCACAGTCATGTGATCATGATCTGGACACTTGGCAACTAGCCTGGATTTTTAGTTCTCACAGCATCTCAGTCACATCATTGTGGTTTGTGACCTCCCCTGCCATCTTCCCATAAGCATATGCACCAAAAATAAATTCCTTGTGTGTCCAATCACACTTGGCCAATAAAGAATTATGTTCTGTTCTGTTCTGCTCCGTTCCGTTCCACTCCATTCTACTTGCAAAGTCAATGGGGAAGCCAGCAGGAAGTCATAAGTCACAATCACACAACGTCCTTCCTTAATGACCCATGTGGTCCTCACTTAAAGATGGCAGTTGGGGCTGCCAAACTGCTGTCACTAAGCGGCGTAGTCACAGGACATTGTATTTTACAACCGCATGCCTCAATGATGGAAATTCCAATCCAATTACTATCACCAAGCATGGACTCACTATATTGCAAGTGCCATCTCTTTAAACCTTAATTGACCGCTTTTATTTCAACAAAACCTCCTTCCATCACCCAAAGAACCACTTTTTCAGATAATTTGATTTCACCTATCTCCTCTCCTCCAAGCTAAACAAGAATCTCATCTGTCTGGAACCCATACCACATCTCAGACATCAACACCCTTGAAAATGTCCAAAGATATTTCACCAGAAGAACCCTTCACTCCTCCACTCGAAACAGAATATCCTACGAAAATAGATTAACAATCCTAGGTCTAGAAAGCCTAGAACTACGATGCCTAAAACACGATCTGAGTATTGCCCACCAGATCATATGCTGCAGTGTCTTACCAGTCATTGACTACTTCAGCTTCAACCGCAATAACACAAAAGCACGAAACAGATTCAAACTTAATACGAACCGTGCCAAACTTGACTGTAAAAAATATGATTTCAACAATCGAGTTATCGAAGCATTGAACTCATTACCGGACTCAATTGTGTCAACCCCTAACCCCCAGCACTTCTCCCTTGGACTCTCCACGATTGATCTCTTCAGGTTCCTAAGAGGCCAGTAAGGGGCGTACATAAGTGCACTGGAATGCTTTTCGTCCCCTGTCCAATTGTCTTTCCTTTCTTTCACCTATCTTATATATTCTCTTCCTTTCATATATCCTCTCCTCTAAGTTCACTTTCACTCTCTTTTATATTATCACATGTCTATCTTTCTTCCTATGTATTTATGTACTGGACAAATGAATAAAATAAAAATAAAATATTTGCCCTGAAGGATCAGTAACAGAACCAAACCCAGAAGTAAACCCTTATCCTGAATTTCCAGAAAGGTCCAGCACAAAGCAAGCAATTTGTGTCAGTAGTTTAAACTACAGACATTTGGAAGCCTTGGTAGAAGGCTTGTAGGTAAATGCCACCAAATACTACAACTATGATTAGGACCAACAACATCAGCTAGTTTCTGTAAAATGCACCCTATTAAAACTTTGGAAACATCTTTATTGCTGTGAAAGGAATTGTGGGTGCCAAGCAAAGATCCAACTGAGCAGAAACTCAAAGCATCTCTCTGATCTACACCACCTTCTTAAAATTCAGTTCTATCATTCTCCATCTTTCCTGTCTCTCTTTTGAACCCTTCTCAATCACATTACAAGGTAATAGTCTATGGAGATTCTCAGTTATCCAGGTCGTGTTTGTCCAAAAAGGTTTATTTTTCAGGAGGCAACAAGACTTCCTTGTTTTTTTTTTCTTTGATGACATTTCGCTTCTCATCCAAGAAGGTTCTTCAACTCTTGAGGTTTTTTTTTTCTTTTTTCCCTTTAGCTCAAGAGCTGAAGAAGTTTCTTGGATGAGAAGTTAAAACTTCTTCAAAGAAAAAACAAGAAAGTCTTGTTGCCTCTTGGGAAAAAAAATGCCTTTGGGAAAAAGGATGCTAAGTAATTGCTTGGCCAAACAACATATTATGAGAACTTCACATCGGATGCTTAATTTGCATGTTTGACCGGCCATTGACTGTCAATTTATGCCTTCCTGCTGAGCCAAATTGTTCTGAAACAACAGTAGTGGCTTTTTTGAGTGCTCCAATATTGGCAGTTTGTGAGATTTTAGTTGCTAGGCAAATACACATGCTGAGGATTTTCAGCCCAATTGTAAACATCCCTATTTGGACTGGGAGTCATTGCTCACAGTCGCTCATGCCCTCATCACCTCGAGGTTCGATTACTGTAATGCTCTCTACATGGGGCTACCTTTGAAAAGTGTTCGGAAACTTCAGATTGTGCAGAACGCAGCTGCGAGAGCCATTGTGGGGCTTCCAAGATTCGCCCACGTTTCTTCAACACTCCGTGGCTTGCATTGGCTGCCGATCAGTTTCCGGTCACAATTCAAAATGTTGGTCCATGACCTTTAAAGCCCTACATGGCATGGGACCAGATTACCTCCGGAACCGCCTGCTACCGCACGAATCCCAGCGACTGATAAGGTCCCACAGAGTTGGCCTTCTCTGGGTCCCGTCGACTAGACAATGTCGTTTGGCAGGCCCCAGGGGAAGAGCCTTCTCTGTGGCAGCCCCAGCCCTCTGGAACCAACTCCCCCCAGAGATTAGAACTGCCCCCACCCTCCCTGTCTTTCGTAAACTACTCAAGACTCATTTATGCTGCCAGGCATGGGGGAGTTAAGATATTCCTTCCCCCTAAGCCATTACAAATTATGCATGGTATGTTTGTGTGTATGTTTGGTTTTATTATAAGGGTTTTTAGTTGTTTTATTAATTGCATTTCTACATGCTGTTTTATCATTGTTGTTAACCGCCCTGAGTCTGCGGAGAGGGGCGGCATACAAATCCAATAAATAATGATAATAAATAATAATAATCCTTTAATTTTCATTTCCCAATATAGAAAGGAGAAAAGCACTACCATGCTCATCATCTTCATTTTTTGATCCCTCTTCATCCATAAACGTTGCTGCCCCCAGGTGAAATCATTTCTAATACAGGTAGTCCTGGACTTACAACCACCATGGAGCCCCCCAAAAATTTCTGTCTTGGGGCGAAAACAATTAAGTCAGTTTTGCCCCATCTTATGACCTTGCTTGCCTCCGTTATTAAGGGAATCACTCCAGTTGTTATGGTAGTCGTTCAGTTAAATTTGGCTTACCCCAATGATTTTAGTCGTTGGAAGATTCGCAAAAGGTGTGATCCTGGGACACTGCAATTGTCATAAATATGGGTCAGTTGCCAGGCATCTGAATTTTTATCCTGTGATTATGGGGAATGCTGCAATGGTCATAAGTGTGAAACATAGTCCTAATATTTTCCAAGACTGTCGTCACTGTTGGAACTCCAAATGGCCATGAAATGTTGTAATTGAAGGACTACCTGTAAATTGTCCATATGGAGCTAGTATTTTGTTGTTCACCTTTATTGGCTTAGGACCAGCTTATCTTCAGGACCATCTTCTGCCTTATGCATCCCAGTGGCCAGTTAGGTCCCACAGAGTCAGCCTTCTCCAGGTCCCGTCAGCCAGACAATGTTGACTGGCGGGGTCTAGGGGAAGAGCCTTCTCTGTGGTGGCCCCGGCCCTCTGGAACGTACCGCCCCTTCCCTCCTGGTCTTTTGTAAAGCTTTAAAAATCTACCTCTGCCATCGGGCATGGGGGCCGTGAGTGATGAGACTGTCTCCAGCCAATAATAGATATGATTGGACTGGATGAATATGTGTGATTGTATATGGGGTCTTTTAAAAACGTTTTTTAGTAAATTTCCATAATCTTTTATAGTTATTTAGATTTCTTATATATTGTTGTATTCAGTGTTGTATGCCGCCTCGAGTCGCCTTGAGAAGGGCAGCATAGAAATGTAAATAAATAAATAAAATTACTTCTATTTATTTTTTTTGCAGCCCCCACTACAAATACTCACAGTTTTTCTAAGCTACTTTCAGGTGGTTATGCTGGGGACAGAAAACTATCTTATTCTCCAAGCCATGTTTAAAAACCCATAATAATTTAAAAATAATAATAACAACACAGAGATTTATTTTGATGAGGTGGCTGCCTGAAGGGGAGCTAGGGGGCGAATAGAGTAGCCCAGTTAATGTGAAAAAATAGGAAGTACAACATTTTCTATATATGCAGATAGGTGTATGTGAACGCAGAAGGCAAACGGCAAACCATTTCTGCAACGTTGCCAGGAAAACTACATGGGTTTCTAAAATATACCTATACATCTATATATCTACACACATGAACTCACCAGAAACTAAGCTTGACTTTATATGCACACAGACCAGGCACATACACACCCATAGTAAGACCTGCTTATTGGCCCAATGGTCTACCGAGTCCTTGCCGCAGAGGTCAAGCGAAAAGCTTGTAGCTTAGCATGAAGGATTTTTGTGGCCCCTTGCACTGAGCAAGGAGTCAGGCTGGATGACCTCCAATTCATAGAAGTGAATTCACTCAGCAGAATTCATGCATCTGTGCATCCCTCTCCAAACATACATGTGCTAGTAAAGTTAAGGGAAGTGCAACGTAAGGGAGAAGTAGTACTGTAACTACACTCCTGCGTAGGGCTCCCCGAGAAAAAATATATTCGTAACAGTTTATTTCATAGGATTATGGATAATTCACATAATATACCGAACTCTAAACTGGTCAAACAGGCTCTCTCTCCATATTACATTACCCTCCCAGCACTACCCCAGATACAGGGGGTGAACAAAAAAATGGAAACACTTGCCTTTTTGGCATCATAATGTTTGAACGTGTTCAAATCAATCAAAACTTGACATATTTTCATTTTTTTTTAAAAAAATCTGTTATTTGATACGTTTTTTAAGCTACTTTTTCCCCCAGAAATTTAAGGAAATTGGTTATAACCTTCTAGAAATGGCAGACTTCTCAGACTTTCAAAGAGGCCAAATTGTTGGTGCTCGAATGGCAGGCGCTAGTGTAACAGAAAGTGCCTGAATGTTTGCTGTTTCAAGAGGCAATGTCTCAAAAGTAATGACTGCTTTTGAAAGAGAAGGGAAAACGTCCTCAGCCAAGCACTGGTCTGGTTGAAAGTCGAAGTTGTCTGAGAGTGACCGTCGGACTCTAAAGCGAATTGTTAGAGCGGATCGCAAGACCGCAGCTCCTAAAATCACTGCAGAGCTCAATAGACATGTACACAACCCAGTTTCCACAAAAACGGTTCGAAGGGAGCTTCACAAATCTGGATTCCATGGAAGAGCTTCAAGGTGTTTCAATTTTTTTGTCCACACCCTGTATAAACCGAGGTCAACTCAAACTTGGCCCACCTCGGTTTTATTTGCAATTTATTTGCAATAACTCCACAGACAGAAGAAGCATCATTTCATTTGAGGGAACTTAATCAGAGGAAAGTCACATGAGTTACAATATCAGCCACATAGTCTGGGTGGGACACCAAAGGTATGGCAGATATATTCTGGCACCTGTTGCTAGGACAATTTCCTCTCCTTATCACATATCCTCAAGCTGTTCCCAGCTACTGTTTGACTGAGCTATCATCATCTTGGCAGTTAAGGCTTTTATAGTCTTATATATCCATGCTCTCATTTGAAAAACTCAACGGAGTTGTCCATCCTAAAGCAGGAACAACCTCACACCAGGCTTCAAGACAATTAGCACCTCCTCAATCCATTTTAAACACTCACACTATAATCCATATACATACAGTCTATCATTTACCTCTAGGATCGTTGTAGCAAAATGCGCTAGATAGGAAGCGTGGGAGCGACCTCCAAAATTCTGTTTGGAAACCTTTGTATAAAATAGATTTGAATAAGACTGATAGAGACTGGACATTGAATATGAAGCTATTTATACATTGGACCAAGGCGCCCAATAGCTTTTATACAGCATTGTTGGAAAAATAGGATAGGAAGACTCTGCATTGGCTTTTTTGTGAAATGGCCAGCATAACTTCATTTTCCTTACGTGAAAGGGTCGATGGGAAAGCAGGAATGAGCGGAATGCACTGGTTTGAAAACACAAAATGCTGCACCAGTCTTATGTCTTGCAGATGAAGAACAAAAGTTCTCTGAACCGGCTCCAACTCATATTCATGTCGCCAGAGACGGGTTTTTTCACCGGCTCCTTCGACACTTGAATCGAAAACCCTGAAGTCTGATGAAAATTGTAGAAATCATAGTCTTGAAATTGTGGTGGTGATATGGACACTTAGATAGCTGAAAGTGTCCTGGCCAAGCCTATCACGCAACCAGGGTTGAGACTTGAACAATGCATCCCTTGTTTTCATCTACTGCTACCACATCAAAAATATAATTCAGGGCTTATGGTTTTCTCTTTTTTTTATTGCATTAGGAAACAAAAAAAAAAACCCATTAAAGCATTAAGACAGCCCTTTGATGTCCCTGCCAAGAGGATATGGTTGATTTACAGATATGCTGCCGGATACAATTTCCTTGTCGAACCGTCCCTCTTAAACTTCGCTCTCGTTCACACGTGCTCGCTCTCTCTCTCTCTCTCCTTTGCCCGTTGATTTGAAAGTTGATCAGGGAGATAGTTCACCGGGCAGCATGCGCATGCGTGGATCACTTGTTTCACAGTGTTATGGCTACTCCATGCCACTTCGGAGGATTTGATTGGCTGCAATCAGCATGACGCTGATAATAAAGGCCATAGCAAAAGCGCATATTAAACTCTTCCGCACGCAGGTCTGTCGGTTTTGTTTCTGGGAATGCACTAAAAAGAAGAAGGGGGGGGGGGAAAGGAGGGGAAAGAGTTAAAAAGTTAAAAATCAATTATTTCTGTTTTAACAACAGAGACTCTTTTTTTGAGCAATTTGTCTCTAAAAGGGGAAGCAAATAGCAACGGCAGTAGCACATAGACTTATATATGGCTTCACAGTGCTTTATAGCCCTCTCTAAGTGATTTACAGAGTCAGCCTATTGCCCCCAACAATCTGGATCCTCATTTTAATGACCTTGGAAGAAGGGAAGGCTGAGTCAACCTTGAGCTGGTCAGGATCGAACTCCTGGCAGTGGGCAGAGTCAGCCTGCAATATTACATTTTAACTAGTGATGGGCAAACCGAACTCGCACAATTCGGGTCCTTACTGAAAACAGCTAGCGACGAACCCTCTGCACATGGGCAAAGGCTTCTGCGCATGTGTAGAGGGCCAGTACCTGGATGTAACACACACACGCACTTCCAAACCAGTAGGGAATTTATGAGAAACCCACCCCTTGGAGACCTTCTAGTCTTCTAGTTATGCATGATTTTATCATGGGTTTTAAATTGTTTCTCTTTTTAGCTATTCTAATAGCATTTAGACTTATATGCCGCCCCTCTCCGAGTCTTCGGAGAGGGGCGGCATACAAATCTAATAAATTGTTGTTGTTGTTGTTGTTGAGCTTGATAGTGTTTTTACAGCCCTCTCTAAGCGGTTTACAGAGTCACCATATTGCCCCCAACAATCTGGGTCCTTATTTTACCCACCTCGGAAGAATGGAAGACTGAGTCAGAATAAGCTGTTCTAATATTGATATTGTATACCTGTTCGTTCTTGTTGTGAGCCGTCTAGAATCTTTTGGGTGTTGGGCGGCATACAAATCAAATGATTGATAGATAGATAGATAGATAGATAGATAGATAGATAGATAGATAGATAGAAAGATAGATGATAGACAGACAGACAGATGGATGGATAGATAGAGGATAGATACATAGATAGATGGATGGATGGATAGATAGAGGAAGATAGATAGATAGATAGATAGATAGATAGATAGATAGATAGATAGATAGATAGTCCAACCCCCTGCTCAAGCAGGCAACCCTATACAAGCGGTGTTATATTCTGCACAAATGGCTGTCCAGTCTCTTCTTGAAAACCTTTTATTATGTATTATAATAATCCTAAAACAGAACCCTTTGAAATAAAAAAAAAAAGAATTATTGGATTCTTGGGTGCAATGGATCATTAATGTGACTCATAACGTTAACTTTGCTTTATAATAAAAACTCTACAGGACAAAAAAGAGCACCAAGCGACCAATATCTTCCAAGAGTGTTTTTAAAATAGCTTTTAAAAACACTCTCCAAAAGAAAATCAGAAGGAAAGAAGCACTAAGCCACACGATGGCAGTAGATCCTGACAATTTCCTCAACTGCTAGGTCCACATGTTGTGCAAAGCCATGATTTAAATAATTTGTGAAATAAACCGCATTTGGCTTAGTCCTATCATCTTGGCCAAGGAGTGCAGTTTATCAAACACACTAAATGGGTTTAGTTAACACGCTCAGCCATAAACATTGTGGCTTCATGCAATCTATGACCTCAATCTATGATTTGCAACCTTGGTGCCTGAGTAACAGATCTGATTTGTTTTTTTAAAGCTTATTCATTGTGCTCTACGAGGAAGAAGAAACTCAAATCATTTTATGTGCTATATGTATGGCAGAAACCCACCTTCAAATTCCGTTTGACAATTACCAGAGTTCTCATTTAAACTCTCCTCTTCAGTGATGATAATATTTTCAATGTCCTTCATTGTTAAATGATCCTGGAAAGCGTGATAGAGGATGTGTTTAAGCTCCTCCAGTGTTATCCGTTGCATGTCAAACTGGGGGGAAAAAATGAGAATTTAGTCAGAGTTAAGATCAAGGAAAATCCATTGATGCGATTTATATTGACTTTTGCAAAGCGATCATATCACAAGCAACTGTATTCTTTTCGCCGACGATGTAAAACTTTTCAACACCACGGACAACACTCAACTCTCCAAAAAGACCTCGACTTTGTCTCACATTGGTCTAGCACATGGCAACTTCAAATATCAACCAGCAAATGTTCTACCCTCCACATCGGCAAAAAGAATCCGAACCTCATATATAAACTGAATAAACAAAACCTCACAGCCAACACCCACTCAGTAAAAACCTTGGAATACTAATATCAAATGATCTAAGTGCCAAAGCCCACTGCAACAGTATAGCCAAAAAGGCTTCTAGAGTTGTTAACCTGATCCTATGCAGCTTCTGCTCTGGCAATCTCACGCTACTCACCAGAGCCTACAAAACTTTTGCCAGACCCATCCTTGAATACAGTTCATCTATCTGGAACCCATACCACATCTCGGACAACAACACCCTTGAAAATGTCCAAAGATACTTCACCAGAAGTGCCCTTCACTCCTCCACTCGAAACAGAATACCCTACGAAAGCAGACTATCAATCCTAGGTCTAGAAAACTTAAAACTACGTTGCCTAAACCACGATCTAAGTATTGCCCACAAGATCATACGCTGCAACGTTCTACCTGTCAATGACTATTTGAGCTTCAATCACAACAACACAAGAGCACGCAACAGATTCAAACTTAATATTAACTGCTCCAAACTTGACTGTAAAAAATATGACTTCAGCAACTGAGTTGTCGAAGCGTAGAACTCATTACCTGACTCAGTAGTGTCAACCCGTAACCCCAAACATTTTTCCCTTAGACTATCCACAATTGACCTCTCCAGGTTCCTTAGAGGTCAGCAAGGGGTGTGCTTAAGTGCACCAGTGTGCCTTCCATCCCCTGTCTAATTGTCTCTCCTTATCTCATTCATCTTTTCTTCCTTTCAAATATGTTCACCTATACTTTTATATCTTTTCTTCTATTCTTTTCTTTACTTATATTATTACATATCTTTCTCTTCAATGTGTATTATGTATTGGACAAAATAAACAAACAAACAAACAAACAAACAAACAAACAAATAAATAAATAAATAAAGAGTTTATGCTATCAAATGTTCTTGCGCTTGGTTCAAATCTGTTCCCCGAATTCATAAGAGATATATGCCCATGAAGAAATTGTCTCTTCTTTGCAATAGTGCACGTGTCGTGCCCACACCCATAATGCAATGCCTTTCCCCCTCCCCCCTACACATGTGCACAGGCCTCACTGAAGCCTCCGGGCTTCCAGTAGGCCTGTTGGGCTGTTTTTTGCCCTCCAGAGGTTTCAAGAAAGCCTCCAGAGCTGGAGGATGGTAAATTATGGACACAACAGGCCTACTGGATGGTTAACAGCCCGTTGGGCCTGTTTTTCGCCATCCAGAGGCTCCCGAGGCTTTATAAATATAACAGATGTTCTGGACCTGGACTAGGATCTGGCTGACTGCTCCAAGAATATGAGCTTTACAGGCTTGTAATTTTCAAAACAACATTTCTTTTATTTTTCCTTCCACATTGGATTTTGTCATTTACAGCTCCGGCATGCAAAATGCATTCCAATCTCACAGACTAAACCATGGAGTTATAATTCTTTCTAAAATAACAGGCGGTTTACTTCAAAACATCTTCTTATCTCAGGGTCAGGTTTCCAGTATTAAAAAAACAGTTTATCATGCAATATAACACTAATTTCTCCAGAGAAATGGCATACACCCCCATTTTGCTTCTAGCACTTTGAAGAAAAGCATCCATCTCTTCCGGTCAATTCCAGATGTGATGTAATTAATTAATTTACACACTCTGAATAGCATACTAAAACCTCTTCACCTCAAGTTCATCTTTTCTTTTCTCTAATTTTCAGAATTTTGCACTTAACCAAGGACTATTCTCAACATCCCCATGATCTGAATAATGATGATGATGATGATGATGATGATGATGATGATGAATGTGTTGAGAGTAATTTGAGTGAAGGGGAATAATTGTCTTTTTATGGCTTTCTGGTTTTTTTAGATTCCAAATTTAAATTAATTGGATTTAGGACCTTATATATTGTTCTGTTATATGCTGTAAACTGCCCCGAGTCCTCAGAGAGCGGTGGCATAAAAATCCAATTAATAAACAAATATCATTCATCAGTACTGACTGGAGCAGAGTGTTGGTACTCAACAGCCCCCTGGCCATGTTTTTAAGCCTTTCAGAAGGCCAGAAAGGTGTGGGTTCCAGAGGACCAGAGCCACCACAGAGAAGGCCCTTCCCTGTGGTGCCACCAGTCACCAGTGCTTGGTTGATGGGACCTGGAGGAGACCAATCTTGTGGGATCTAATCGGTCACTGGGAAGTGTGAGCAGAAGCTTTTTTTTTAAAAAAAAAACAGCTCACGGACTGTGGCTGTCACAGATGACACTAGCTTTTTATAGTAACTCCAGATGTGAGGGAAAATGAATGCAGAGTTTGTAAATCACGCAGCTTATGACTTGCTAAGCCAGCCAGTCAGGTGGGCATCACTGTCAACTGTGGATGATAAAGGACAAAGCTTTAGCAACTGATTGACTGCTATTTTTAGTAGTGACTGTGCAGGTGAACTAGTTGGGTGAGTGCGCTCTTTGGCATTGTAGTATAGGTTTCATTGAGTCACAAAAAGGAAACTTAAGGGGGAAAAAAAGCCCTTGTAATTATTACTTAGAATTCTGAGTTGCACAAAGGGTATCTTTTAAAACAGAAATAGAGTACAGTGATACCTCATCTTACAAACGCCTCGTCATACAAACTTTTCGAGATACAAACCCGAGGTTTAAGATTTTTTTGCCTCTTCTTACAAACTATTTTCACCTTACAAACCCACCGCCGCCGCTGGGATGCCCCGCCTCCAGACTTCCGTTGCCAGCGAAGCACCCGTTTTTGCGTTACTGGGATTACCCTGAGGCTCCCCTCCATTGGAAACCCCACCTTCGGACTTCCGTGTTTTTGTGATGCTGCAGGGGAATCCCTGCAGCGCAAAAAACGGGCGCTTCACTGGCAATGGAAGTCCGGAGCTGGGGTTTCCCAGCGAGGGGAGGCTCAGTGAAATCACAGCATCGCAAAAACACAGAGGTCCGGAGGTGGGAGGGGAGCCTCAGGGGAATCCCAGCAGTGCAAAAACGGGCGCTTCGGCTGGCAAAAGGGGTGAATTTTGGGCTTGCACACATTAATCGCTTTTCCATTGATTCCTATGGGAAACATTGTTTCGTCTTACAAACTTTTCACCTTAAGAACCTCGTCCCGGAACCAATTAAGTTTGTAAGACAAGGTATCACTGTATTGGTCTTTTGGATGAAAGATGAAAACAGCCATAAATGAATGGGAGTTGTTTTCAAGTTATCTGGAGGGTTGGAAGCTGTGATGAGTGCTCTTACTTTCTGAAACAAGGTATAATAATAATAATAATAATAATAATAATAATAATAATAATAACGACGACAATAATAATAATAATAATAATAATAATAATAATAATAATAATAATAATTATTATTATTATTATTATTATTTATTAGATTTGTATGCTGACCCACTCTGAAGACTCGGGGCGGCTCACAACAACAATAAAACAATGTTACCATGGAAACAAATCTAATATTAAAAAACAGTTAAAAACCCATCATTTAAAAAACCATGCAACACACGCATACCATACATAAAATATAAAAGCCTAGTGGAGATGTCTCAGTTCCCCCATGCCTGGCGATACAGGTGGGTCTTAAGTAATTTGCGAAAGACAAGGAGGGTAGAGGCAGTTCTAATCTCTGGGGGGAGTTGATTCCAGAGGGCCAGGGCCACCACAGAGAAGGCTCTTCCCCTGGGGCCTGTCAAACGACATTGTTTAGTTGACAGGACCTGGAGAAGACCAACTCTGTGGGACCTTATCGGCCACTGGGATTCATGCGGTAGAAGGCAGTTCCGGAGGTATTCTGGTCCGATGGCATGTAGGGCTTTAAAGGTCATTACCAACACTTTGAATTGTGACCGGAAACTGATCGGCAACCAATGCAGACTGCGGAGTGTTGGTGTAACATGGGCATACCTGATACAAGGTATATGGTGGCTACAGCCAGAACTGCTTGATGGTGGTTACATCCCCACTGCCAGAGATAAAATACTATACAAATATTCCTCATTTCTTGATTAAAATTGGGACTGATAAAACTTTTTCTAATTATCATCATCATCTATTAATAACTCCATAATCTCTTGCAGGTTGGAGTCTGGGCAACTGAATGGAGCTAGTAGAGAGTTTTAATGGCTGAATGCCCTTCCTGTCGCCAATGAGGAGTTTTGCTCAGAAGATACAATCTAAGTGTACCCAGAGAGAAAAATATCTAACTCTACCTAGGATCGAACTCACAGTCTCATGATTAATAGTCGCATGCGCAAGAATCAAAATCTTGTGAGAGGATGCGCATGCAAGATTTAGGCTAATTTTTTGCTTCTGTGCATGTGCAGAAGCAAATGTTGCTGTGGTGCAGCTCCATTTTTGCTACCGGTACGCAGTGTGGCTTGTACTGGCTAGCAACCCAATACTGCCTCTAAGCCCTCGCACCTCTCCAACACTTTTGGTATGCAGTCATAGAGTAGAACATCATGTGACCATGCCTGAGTCACAATGTCAGTTAATCAGTTCTAGCTGATGTTTGGCAAGCTACCAGGGGTCATAAGCACAATGTCACCCAAATGTCACCCAAAATTGAACGGGTCCAAAGAAGGGCTACAAGAATGGTGGAAGGTCTTAAGCATAAAACGTATCAGGAAAGACTTAATTAACTCCATCTGTATAGTCTGGAGGACAGAAGGGAAAGGGGGGACATGATTGAAACATTTAAATATGTTAAAGGGTTAAATAAGGTCCAGGAGGAAAGTGTTTTTAATAGGAAAGTGAACACAAGAACAAGGGGACACAATCTGAAGTTAGTTGGGGGAAAGATCAAAAGCAACATGAGAAAATATTATTTTACTGAAAGAGTAGTAGATCCTTGGGACAAACTTCCAGCAGACGTGGTAGATAAATCCACAGTAACTGAATTTAAACACGCCTGGGATAAACATATATCCATCCTAAGATAAAATACAGAAAATAGTATAAGGGCAGACTAGATGGACCATGAGGTCTTTTTCTGCCCTCAGACTTCTATGTTTCTATGTTTCTATGTCACATGACCATGACTTGTTACTTCCTGCTGGCTTCCCCAAAGAACTGTTGGAAGTTTGCAGGGAAGGTTACAAATATACATTGGGATGTTGCGATAGCTGCAACTTGGAGGACCAGCCGTAAGTTTCCTTTCTGGCATTTTTGTAACTTCGAATAGTTACAGAACAATTGATTGGTGGAGGAAGATTAGAAGCAACCTTCTTTGGCTATGCTGTCAGTCAACAACTGACAAAACCACTCTCAGAAGGTAAGAATAATCCTGTTTATTGAAGAGGATTCCTGGACAGTTATCTATATCAGGAAGATTGCAGAAGAAGAAAATGGTGTTTTCTTCTACACTGTTGTCAAGAAAACAACACAGAAGTTGGGCTTAACTCAATGGACACATGGCTTGGTCTCAGACGTTAAATAATATCAGCCCCAGTGAGGATTTGGTTGGGGGACCACCTGGATTAGTGTTTTTCAACCTTGGCAGCTTGAAGATGTATGTACTTCAACTTTCAGAATTCCCCAGCCAGCATGCTGGTTGAGAGGCATTGACCTAGATATTTCAAAGCTTTAGGACAGAATAGGAAGTTAGAAATATAAATTGTAAGGGACAATCACAAGTCATTTTTGCAATACTGCCAAAGCCACTGATGTAATCACCCAAAGTGTATATATGTAGTCACCAGAAATCTAGCTTAACGTAAGGGTGCCCATATGTATTTTTTTTATAATGTGTGTGATGGTATTGTGATGCATTACACCACTGTGGTTTCTGCCAGATGTCCGTCACTTTATCCTAGCTGCAGAAGAAACACCACTTACCATATTTTGGAGTATAAAACACACCTCCTCCCCCTAAACAAGGATGAAAATGTGGGTGCGTCTTATAGTCCAAATGTATAAGTTTTGCTAAGAGATTTTTAGCCCTAATGAGGTGCTAACATGATCTTAGCTAGTGTTTTCCTAGCTAAACAATCTTTCCTTTGCCTGCTTCTTTTATTGCTGCTCCCCCCAAATATCAGCTGAGCCTTTTTTCAGCCCTAACTAACAGTGAAGCAATCTTCCATGTTTTGCTAGCAACTGATCTTCTGTCTTTTTTTCAGCCCTGAGAAACATGAGAAAATATTATTTTACTGAAAGAGTAGTAGATCCTTGGAACAAACTTCCAGCAGACGTGGTAGATAAATCCACAGTAACTGAATTTAAACAAGCCTGTGATAAACACATATCCATCCTAAGATAAAATACAGAAAATAGTATAAGGGCAGACTAGATGGACCAGGAGGTCTTTTTCTGCCGTCAGACTTCTATGTTTCTATGTTTCTAATTAGTGATGGGCAAACCCAATGGTGTTCATGTTCGGCAAGTTCAGCCAAATTTTATGCAAAATTCGGCCGAACCTTAACCGAACCTGAACTCGAACCCGAACGGGGAATCCCTCCCACGAAGAGATTCCAGGGGCAGAGCTTTGACATCACCGGCAGGTTGCTAAGGACGCCAAGGTGATCACCCTGACGTCCTTAGCAACCTGCCGATGACGTCAAAGCTCCGAACGCTGAACACGACCCCGAACTTTGCCCGAACTTTGGAGAAATTTCGTGTTTGTGTTCGGCATACCGAACACTGCAAAATTCGGTACGGACCTGAATTATGTGTGGGTTTAGTTCGCCCATCACTAGTACTAGTGAGTGAAACAATCTTCCATTCTTTGCTAGCCAAGTGATCTTTCCTTGGCCTGCTTTTCTCACTGTGTCTCTCTCTGAACACACAGAGAGAAGTGAAGTGTTTTAGAGACTGTTTTCTTTTAATTCCCAACCATGGGATAAAAAGCAAGCATGCATACTCAAAACCAGCAAACTAATGTGCTGAACCTGACCAGACTAAAGACTAGCCAGATGAATACCTGGTAGGCAGATTATTTTTCTCCTATTTTCCTCCTCCAAAACTAAGGTGCGTCTTAAATTCCAAAAAAAATATGGTAATATATTACTCCTTATACTTACTTAGCTGACAGTTAAAGTCAAACTGTATATACAGCTCAGCACTGTGGTTCCTATTCGGGCTTTCAAAACAGTGAGACTGGGTCATGATGTCATTGAGTCTCACTTATCAGCAGTTACAGTTCTCGACTTACGACTGTAATTGGAACCAGAATTTCTGTTCCTACATCCTTGAAGTTGGGTCGAGTTGGACCTCATTATACAACAGTTTTTACAGCAAATCAACCCCTGTGGTTGTTAAGTGAATCCAAGCTTCCCCCAATTAATAATAATAATAATTATTATTATTATTATTATTATTATTATTATTATTATTATTATTAAGAAAGTGAACACAAGAACAAGGGGACACAATCTGAAGTTAGTTGGGGGAAAGATAAAAAGCAACATGAGAAAATATTATTTCACTGAAAGAGTAGTAGATCCTTGGAACAAACTTCCAGCAGACGTAGTAGATAAATCCACAGTAACTGAATTTAAACATGCCTGGGATAAACATATATCCGTCCTAAGATAAAATACAGAAAATAGTATAAGGGCAGACTAGATGGACCAGGAGGTCTTTTTCTGCAGTCAGACTGCTATGTTTCTATGTTTCTATTATTATTATTATTTATTAGATTTGTATGCCACCCCTCTCCGAAGACTCGGGGTGGCTCACAACAATAATAAAACAATGTTACAGTGGAACAAATCTAATATTGAAAGATAAAAAGACATATAAAACCTTATCATTTAAAACCAAACAACACATACATACCAAACATAAAGTATAAAAGCCTGGGGAAGGTGTCTCAGTTCCCCCATGCCTGGCGGTATAGGTGGGTCTTGAGTAGCTTACGAAAGACAAGGAGGGTGGAGGCAGTTCTAATCTCTGGGGGGAGTTGATTCCAGAGGGCAAGGGCCACCACAGAAAAGGCTCTTCCCCTGGGGCCTGCCAAACAACATTGTTTAGTCAACAGGACCCGGAGAAGGCCAACTCTGTGGGACGTTATCGGTCGCTGGGATGCGTGTGGTAGCAGGCAGTTCCGGAGGTACTCTGGTCCACTGCCATGTAGGGCTTTAAAGGTCATAACCAACACTTTGAATTGTGACCGGAAACTGATCGGCAACCAGTGCAGGCCACGGAGTGTTGCAGAAACGTGGGTGAAAAATTTGCATTTTTGTCACATATTTTGCCAGAATTTGGTAAAAAGAATTCAGCACCATGGTATTTATTTCATATATTTAAAGAACTTTCTATTCTTTATATGCCTTACAGCAGGAGTGTCAAACTCAAGGCCAGAAGCCGGATCCGGCCGGTGGGATACCTAGATCTGGCCTATAGAGCTGTCCTGGAAACATTGGCCTGCAGTACTTCCGCCAGTGAGAATAGAGCTTGGGATAGCTGCATGCGGCACTCCTGGGCTTTTTTATTTTATTTTATTATTTTATTTTATTTTATTTTATTTTATTTTATTTTATTTTATTTTATTTTATTTTATTTTATTTTATTTTATTTTATTTTATTTTATTTTATTTTATTTTATTTTATTTTATTTTATTTTATTTTATTTTATTATTTCATTTTATTTTATTTTATTTTATTTTATTTTTTTATTTTTTTATTTTATTTTATTTTATTTTATTATTTTATTTTTTTTATTTTATTTTATTCTATTCTATTCTATTCTATTCTATTCCATTCCATTCATTTCCATTCCATTCCATTCCATTCCATTCCTTTGTTTGTTTGTTTCTTTGTTTATTAGATCTCCGTAGAGGGGCGGCATAATTTGCTGAATTTAAAAATTAAGGGAGACTAGGATAGATCTATTTCGGCCTTATTTTGGCCTTATCAGCTACCTTTTACACTTTACACTTTTCACTGGCAGAGGGTTGCAGGATGCCGTCGCAATTGAAACAGAGCTCAGGAGCCTGTTTTCATTGGCAGAGCACTCGGGCCATGACAGGCACCCCTGACATGAGTGACATTGAGTTAGCCACACCCACTCTGGCCACACCCACATGGGCCCCCAAGGTCAAACACAGCCCTGATGCAGTCCTCAATGAAATCAAGTTTGACACCCCTGCCTTACAGTGTTGGGTATAAAATGGAGGTCAGGAAAAGTGGATATTCTATTGTTAGTTTCATCTTAAAATATTAGTGTAATGAGCATTATGAATATTTAGCTTTTGCATTCAAGTTAGGTTTCTCTTCAAATCATATAAATCTTTGCCTATTACTGATCTTTTCAAACTGACCTGCAAAATTTTGCTTAGAGAACGAAAGAAAGTGCTATAAATTAATATTAGTGTGAATCGAAACCCTCCAGCAATTTTTGACAATCTTTCTGCTTTCCTGCAAAAGATACTGTGGGTTTTTTTTGGCCTCTTACCAAGGTCATTTTAATCATTTCCTTGAATAATCTTTGGGAAACATCCATCAGAGATGAAAGATGTATGTTGTCTTTGCAATGATTCTCAGAATAATCTCACAACCAAGAGAGACGGCAGGATCCCTTCTAAGGTAGGTTTGCAATGAGTGAAAAATAGGGGCCCTAATCTGTGGGCCAAAGGAACACAACGTGAAGATTTCTTGGCAATAGTTCAAACCTGATTTTCCATTGAGTTTTTCAGAGTTTTTATTCCTGACTTTTCACAATATTTTATTTATTTATTTATTTATTATTAGAGTTGAAAGGGACCTTACAGGTCATCAAGTTCAACCCCCTGCCTGAGCAGGAAATCCTACATCACCCCAGCCAAATGGCAGTCCAATCTCCTCTTGAAAGTGTCCAAAGTTGGGGAGTCCACAACCTCCACTGGCAGGCCATTCCACTGGTTGATCGCTCTCACTGTCAGGAAATTCTTTCTTATCTCCAGGTTGAATCTTTCCTTGGTCAGTTTCCAACCGTTGTTCCTCCTCCGGCCCTCTGGTGCCCTGGAAAACAGTGTGTCCCCCTCCTCTCTGTGGCAACCCCTCAAGTACCTGTATACAGCTATCATGTCCCCCCTAGCCCTTCTTTTTACTAGACTATCCATGCCCAGTTCCAGCAACCTTTCCTCGTATGACCTGGTCTCTAGTCCCTTTATAATTTCAGTTGCTCTTTTCTGCACCCTCTCTAGAGTCTCTATATCTCTTTTGAAGTGTGGTGACCAGAACTGGATGCAATACTCCAGGTGCGGTCTGACCAGGGCCTTATAGAGTGGTATTATTACCTCTCTGGTCTTGGAGTGTATCCCCCTGTTCATGCAGCTTAGGATTGTGTTGGCTTTTTTAGTCGCTGCTGCACATTGCTGGCCCATGTTTAGGGTTAGGGTAAACATTTATTTTATTTTATTATTTGGATTTGTATGCCGCCCCTCTCCGAAAACTCGGGGCGGCATACAAACATGGCCTAGGTGATTTCTCATTGTTGTGACCTATCAGCCACCAGAAGCTGAATCAGAGGAGGAGGAGGATTAGGAGTCAAGGTCAGCATCAAGGCAACCTGAAAGCTCAGAGGGGAAAGAGGGAATGGAGCTAGCAGAGAGAGAGAGACAGAGCCTGGGCCATCTATCAGCCATCAGATGGAGAGGCAACAGTTCCCCGGTCTGGAGGGGGTTGATGACAAAGAAGAGGAACAGCTGGGTTCAGTGCTCGATGCATGGATGTGCAGAAGGCAGAGGAGAGAAGAGCAGTGGAAATCTGTGGACTGATCCTTGGGTTGGAAGAGTCACCGCTGCTAGCAAAGCCTCACCCTAGCTCTGGGGGTAAAAGGCAGGGGGCAGAGATGAACAGATGTGGCAGAGAACCATTCATGTCCCCGCTGACCAGATTTGTTAGCCTGCTGTGAGCAACAGAGTTTTTGCCGGGGCTACTGGTGCTTCTAATAAAGGAATCATTGATTTAACTACGGAGGATTTGCCGTGTTTGGGAGCTGGGTCAGAACAGACCATTAGGGATGCTGCAACCATCGTAAGCACCACGGTCACTTTTAATTTATCTTTTTCAGTGCTGTTGTAACTTTGGACAGCCGCTAAATGAATGATTGTAAGTTGAGAATTGCCTGTATTCTGAATCAGGTTTTTAGTAGATACAGTACTCAGAGCGATTTTATCCCATTGCTAATGTTTTCGTTAACATTAAAATAATTTGATATCTGTTCTGGTTTCAGGCTAAGGCAACTAATAGTTGAAATAAAGGATTGATAAATGCATATATTTGTAAAACACAGCAACAACTTTATTCTCTTTCCTCTTCTTCCCTCAATCATCTTTTGCACACAGCGCTTTCTTTTCACATCTCCAGTTTTAGCATTAAAGTAACTTGAAAGTCATATAAAAACATTCCACAAGTCATTCTAAAATTTATGGACTAATCAGTGTTAATCCAAAGTCATAAAAGCAGGCAATAAATTCACACAATGTATAGCTTACGTTGGGAGCTGGTTAGAAAAGCCCCCATTTTGAAATGGCAATAAATGACGACTCAGCTTTCTCTTCCGCTCACAACCGGACGTGAGGAAATTAATTAACCAGTTCCTCCCCTTCTAATATTTTTCCACTAACACTTGTTCTCTTCTCCTCTGCAAGCGTCTGAAGTAAGGGTTAACCCACCTGACATCTTCTTTGCTAGAACTGGAATGCATCTGCACATCACCTGCCTCCTCCCTTTCTGTCTTTAAGTCATGACCTCCTACCAATTCATAATCGCTTTCCCCTTCGGAATCCAAAAAATCTGCAGGCTGAACGGTAGTATACACAATATCAAACTATCTTAGTCCCAGAAGGGGCAGTTTGAAATGACACTGTGTACGTAATATCTGTGCCATGCCCTGGATCATCACAGCCTAGCTCTTGCTTAATATCTAAATCCTGACAAGGTGAATCAAGAAAGAGCAAGAACAGGTTTATACCACACGAACACCTGTACGTAATACAAGTGGTGTCAAGCCGATGCAGAAGTTGGTGATAAATTAACAGCTTGCCACACTATCTGTAGAAGGCCTGATGTTTATGGGAACTTGGGAGGGATGATTTTCATGAGAGGACAGATGCAGCCACAAAGCATTCTTTTCAGCGGTTCAAGGACATTTTTTGCCCACCCACCTGGGCGGAAGTGGAGGAAGGATTTGCCACACTGGCACAGTCGGAGCAATGTGACAAGTTTTGGGATGGGGGACAAGGGATGTGAACTTTCAACTGAGTGGAAAACTCAGATTCAGGTTTCCCACTGTAGGTGCCAGGAAAGCTCCAGAAGTAAATTGGAACTTTGGGGAATACTTTGACTCAGACTCTGATTTAACCTTGAAAGGTAGTCCTTGACTTACCAATTGAGCCCATAATCTCTGCTCCTAAACAAGACATATATTACATGAGCTTTACCCCATTTTACAACCTTTCCTCTCAAATGATTCATTGTGGTTATTAAGTTAGTAAGACGGTTATTATGTGTATCTGTCTTCTCCATTAACGTTGCTTATCCAAAGTCCGCAAAAAAGGTGATCACATGATCCCAGGACACTGCAACCATTATAAATATGAAGATAATGTATTAAAAAATGATTCCCCCCCCCCATTCATCCTTTAAGGGTTGACCTCACCTGACACGGGAGAAAATATTATTTTACTGAAAGAGTAGTAGATGCTTGGAACAAACTTCCAGCAGACGTGGTCAGTAAATCCACAGTAACTGAATTTAAACATGCCTGGGATAAACATATATCCATCCTAAGATAAAATACAAGAAATAGTAAAAGGGCAGATTAGATGGACCGTGAGGTCTTTTTCTGCCATCAATCTTCTATGTTTCTATGTTTTACATGAAAAAATATGCAAATCAATGGTAAAGAAACAAGTAGTCAAGAAATAAGCTGCAGATTAAGACTTGGTAAGAAGACACAAAGCCCTTGGAAAAGATAATTCAGATGCCAGAATGCATCTATTATCTACAAAGATAAAGATTGTGCAAGCCTTGGCAAGCCCTGTGACACTCAATGGAAACGTAAGCTGGACTTTGAAGAAGCAAGATAGGAAGAATGTTGAAGCTTTTGGTCTTTGATGCTGGGGAAGACTCCTGAGAACACTGTAGATTGCCAAGAAAACAGATCATAAAGCAAAGCAACCAGTTCTTACTCAAGACACAAATGACCAGGTTCATATTATCCTACTTCAGATACTGTGCAAAGACCCATTTGTTTGGAAAATGCTGGGAAGGGTAGAAGGAAAGAGAGAAAAAAAGAGGACAATAAAGAGCAAGTTGAATGGACCTAATTATAGTGGCCAGGGATGCAGTGTTGAAAGACTTGTTTAAAGACAGGTTGAAATGGAGGACATCTATCCATGTGGCTGTCCCAAAGTTGTTGTTTATTTTCCAAAAGGCAACTGGACTTCCTGTGTTTCTCCTTGAAGATATTTCACTTCTCATCCAAGAATCTTCTTCTGAACTGAAGAAGGTTCTTAGATGGGAAATAAAACCTCTTTAAGGAGAAACAAACAAAAGTCCAATTGCCTCTTGAAAATGCACGTTTGGGGCAACCTATTAAAGTTTGTTGCAAAATCAAAACTAGAAGCCGACAAAGATGACTAATTCAGGTGGTTTACAGGCTACAGGGTAAAATATTAACGATGAATTGTACTGATAAATTGCATTATATATATGCAAATATGAATTAAGGTCACAATTTCAGAGGGAAAAAAAATAAGGAACGAGGCAAGATTAAGCTTGCGCTATGATTTCAAATACTAAATTCTGAGAAACACATGTCCTATGCCCCTATTTCTATCAACCTGGATAGATTAATTTACAAATTAATTATTAGAATAATAGGTACTATTTTCAGAAGAAAAGTGATAAGGGAAATTAATTGAGAAGAGCAAGGGTATTATACATTGTCAAATTGCAATGATTATTCTAATAAATGTAATGGATGCATTTATATTGCTCTTAATCACCGCAATTTCAGCAGAGGGATATTTCTTAACCTTCAGCAACTTTTAAGACACGTGGGCTTCAATTTCCAGAATTCTGCAGCCTCTCTGTATATGTATGTGTGTGTGTGTCGGAGTCCACACAACTTAATAATGCTGAAGTTAAGAAACTGGACCATAGAATTCTTTAACAATGGGATCGTGTCGTGCTGCATAGCAAAATTATCCAGTTAGTAAGAGGTCAGCCTGCTTGTCCCGGAGAATTTAAGATGAAAAGTTCACAAGGATAGAAAGAAAAAAGGAAGGAGAAGACTTGCTAAACTGCATTCCTTGAGTGAATCTCAGTGAAGAGATTCCGGTCAATGACTACTTCAGCTTCAACCTCAACAACACAAGAGCACGCAACAGATTCAAACTTAATACAAACTGCTCCAAACTTGACTGTAAAAAATATGATTTCAACAATCAAGTTATCGAAGCGTGGAACTCATTGCCGGACTCAATTGTGTCAACCTCTAACCCCCAACATTTCTCCCTTAGACTCTCCACGATTGACCTCTCCAGGTTCCTAAGAGGCCAGTAAGGGGCGTACATAAGTGCACTGGTGTGCCTTTCGTCCCCTGTCCAATTGTCTTTCCCTTCTCTCACTTATCATATATATTTTCTTTCTTTCATATATCCTCTCCTCTAAGTTCACTTTACCCTTATATATATTACTACATGTCTATTTTTCTTCCTATGTGTTTGTGTATTGGACAAATGAATAAATGAATAAATGAATAAATAAACAAACAAACAAACAAACAAATAAACAAACAAACAAACAAATAAATAAATAAATAAATAAATAAATAAATAAATAAATAAATAAATAAATAAATAAATAAATAAGAACTTCATTCTGGGAGCAATGAAGATATGTTCTTTGCCAAGGTAAGGAAGGAAATTGATGAAACTGCTTCTACATTAAACCCCTGGGTGAAATCATCTGAAGGCACAGAGTGAGTTACAATCAATATGTTGATGATACACCCCGTGTCCACTTAGTGAAGCATTGGAAGCAATGTGCCGGTGTCTGGAGGGTTTGGATGGGCGTTAACAAGCTCAGATTCAACCCAAACAGGATGGAATGGTTGTGGGTTTTGCCTCCCAAGGACAATTCCATCTGTCCATCCATTACCCTGGGGGGGGGGGAACTTCTGACCCCCTCAGAGAGGGTCCGCAACTTGGGCGTCCTCCTTGACCCACAGCTGACATTAGACCACCATCTTTCAGCTGTGGCAAGGAGGGCATTTGCCCAGGTTCACCTGGCACATCAGTTGTGGCCCTATCTGGACAGGGAGTCACACTACTCACGGTTGCTCATGCCCTTATCACTTCAAGGTTTGACTACTGCAATGCTCTCTACATGGGGCTACCTTTGAAGAGCGTTTAGAAAGTACAGATTGTGCAGAATGCAGCCACATGAGCGGTCATGGGCCTTCCCAGGTAAGCCCATGTTTCTCCAACACACTGCAGGCTGCATTGGCTGCCGATTAGTTTTCGAACACAATACAAAGTGTTGGTTATGACTTATAAAGCCCTACATGGCATCAGATCAGATTACTTATGGAACCACTTTCTGCCACATGAGCCCCAGTAACCAGTTAGGTTCCACTGAATTGGCCTTCTCCAGGTCCCGTCGGCCAGACAATGTTGCTTGGCAGGGCCCAGGGGAATAGTCTTCTCTGTGGGGGCCCCAGCCCTCTTGGAATCTGCTCCCTCTAGAGATTTGTACTGCCCCCACCCTCCTTGCCTTCCATAAGAATTTGAAGACACACTGGGGCCAACAAGTGTGCCACAGGCCTGGGAACGTTAATCATCAGCCTGTGGATAAATGCATGTTGAATGGAAAGTGTGCTGGCAGATTGGAAATGACTATTTTTAAATTAAATTGGGGTTTCAGACTGTTTGTTTTTAGTTATTATTGGATTTCAGAATTGTATTGTTTTCACATGCTGTAAGCTGCCCCGAGTTTTCGGAGAGGAGCAGAATGCAAATCCAATCCAATCCAATCCATTCCATTCCAATCCAATCCAATCCAATCCAATCC
The DNA here is from genome assembly GCF_031021105.1 of Erythrolamprus reginae. Classification (NCBI taxonomy): domain Eukaryota; kingdom Metazoa; phylum Chordata; class Lepidosauria; order Squamata; family Dipsadidae; genus Erythrolamprus; species Erythrolamprus reginae. The sequence goes on from NC_091950.1 coordinate 409,174,239, forward strand.
AACGAACGAACGAACGAACGAACGAACAAACAAACAAACAAACAAACAAACAAACAAACAAACAAATCTTTGGTCTCTTCTTTGTCGCCTTCCTAAAGCAGAAGATATTCTCCCACTGGCTGACGTCACTACTGGTAAGCTTGAACCAGGCCGAACCAGTAGCATCTCATCCCTGTTTCTAAGGGTTTGTGGGAAAGATCCCTGCCATCCCAAAAGAATGAAATACTTTAGGAATTTTTTTTTTTTTTAAAGGCGGGATAGAATATTTTCCCTAAGGGAGAAATGGAGAAAGGCACAATGGATCAAAGAGAAACCTACAACCAAAATTATACCAAGTTGTTGCTTAGAAAAGAGAAATAAATAAGAGCAAAATTGGATGGAAAAGGTAACATCTGGTTATTGGTAGGCAGATCACTCGGAGAATACTCGAGTTTCCCCCAGAGAGGTTTATTTTGTGCTGAAAGGATTTCCCTCCGAGAAATGATTTAACTTTTGAAAATGGTTTTAAGGTTAAACTCATGTGCAGAGGGAAAGGTCAGAAGCAACGTGAGAAAATATTATTTTACTGAAAGAGTAGTAGATGCTTGGGACAAACTTCCAGCAGATGTGGTTGGTAAATCCACTGTAATGTAATTTAAACATGCCTGGGATGAACATATATCCATCCTAAGATAAAATACAGGAAATAGTATAAGGGCAGACAAGATGAACCATGAGGTCTTTTTCTGCCGTCTATCTTCTATGTTTATATGTTTCTAAGCTCAATGACCTGGGACTCAAACTGTTCTTGAGCTAGGGACTAAACACATTTAATTTTTATTGGTGGAGGGTCAAAGTCATAGCTAACTATAACAGGCACATGATGAATTAAAATTTCTAAGCAGCCAAATGTTAGTTTCTTTCTAGATTATTCATGTTATTACAAAGGGGAAAACATACATTGTACACCTATCTATCTATCTATCTATCTATCTATCTATCTATCTATCTATCTATCTATCTATCTATCTACCTACCTACCTACCTATCTATCCATCCATCCATTTATTTATTCTCTGAGATCATGACTACTTAGTCTTTTAGAAAGTACTTAGCAGCAAGACTAAGTAGATAAACATTTAGGTGTGAGGAACACACAATTAAATTAATATATGATCGGGAGAGAACTGTCTGAATCCCACCATTGAAACCTTCCCCCCCCCACCTTTGGGATATCTAAGACATGGAGCGTCAATCATCTACAGACATTCAGCATGTCTCTCAGGATTAGCAAAGATACAGAGCTGTGGAAAATAACAGACTTTAGAGAGATGAAAGATGGAGCAAGATACCGGATGACTCTCATCCCTGAATTTGAAATACCTGGTGGGCCTTCCCTCAATAGACCTCATTTTCATAAGGTTTCCATAACTTTGGCTGCAACAATTTTACTGGCAACTAGATGGCAGCAAACATCAATGGGGAAAACAGAACTCTTCTCTGCCATCTAGTGGTCAACACATTTTTTCAACTTTGATGTAGTAGACATATAATAATGCCATTCGTCCACAGCAAAATAGTGAAGGGTTCCTAATGTCCAAGTATTAGCTATGAAACTGAGTGTAGTTGTAATCCTTAGTGGTTGATTTGCAGTAATCACTGCTCATGTACGAGACATCTGCCAATCAGGCTTAAAAGAGATGTTTTTCCCCTTCCTTAGGAATGATAGATGACATTAAAAAATAATAACTGTCAGCTGCTATCGCTGTTACAGTGGGTTGATTCATCTATGAGTCATCAAACCAATTGCTTTGGTGGAATTGACTGATATTTTTCTAAATAAGCAACCCAGTTTATTTAGACTAAAAAATAATGGTTGAAGTGGGAACTAAGCATCTCAAGATACTTTCACGGGATGGATTTATTTATTTTTTTAGAACATGGCACTATGGGATGGAATAAAGCTGTGATTGTATGAAGTGCAAATAAAGGTAACCAAAATCAAAAGAGAACTAGATCAAACCCGAATCATTCTTCCTTTTAATTAGGGAAGGTAGAGGAAACTGAATCCTTTCAATAATAGAATCAATAGGTAGCTAGGGTAAATAAAGATCTGCAGGATTCAATCTGGGTTGGTCACTGAGACCAGAGGTTTAATTTTCTGAGCTGTTGGACTCATTATAGAGCATCTCAAAACCCTACAAAGACCCATCCATTCCTTAGCCAAGGGGTTAGCCACACCAGAAACACTTGCTACTGTCACTGAAGTTTCTAGCATCCAAATAAACAGAGTCCTTCTTTCCAATCACCCTTCGTTTTATTTATCTCCGTTTCTCCCAGTTGGGAACAGGACCAGGTTTTTCTTCCAACATCTTCATTTGTGAAATAGAGGTTTCCCCTAACTCAATAGAGGTGACCTCCCTTAATTGAAGGTCACTGAGCAGAAATGGAAATTATTTATTGGGCATGTTCTAGAACCAAAGTATGACTAGGATCAGTCCAAGCTCATCCCCAAGGGAGGAATTGAAATTAAATGATCTCTCAAAAATCTCCCAACTAGTTGAACAGCTGGAATCTGCCTTCCCATAATTTACATCTATGATTCTATATTCTGCATTCAAGAATCAGAGAGAGAGAGAGAGAGAGAGAGGGAGGGAGAGAGAGAGAGAGAGAGAGAGAGAGAGAGAGAGAGAGAGAGAATGAATTCATCATTAATAGTGTTCTGTCTGGGTCACTCCAGAAGCCAATACCAACCCAAAAAGAGAAGCCAGACACACTGGTAAAAGGCAAAGGCAGTTTTATAAAATCCAACAAAAACACAGGTAACAGAAAATGTCCTTACAAACAGGAAAATGCTGTATCTTCATATATATTCACGAAGGCCAAAAGTCCATGCAGCAATACAGAATTCTTGCTGCCAAACCAAAGCTGTAGATAGCAGACCTATACCTCCCACGGATCTTCCAAAGCTGCTGGGCCACAAGCCAGGAACAGAGACGCTGAGAAACAAGACAGGATAACGCCACGCCAAGCTGATAACACTCCACATGGTTTAAAGGGCTGGCCTGCCTTTTAAACCCTGCTGATGAGTACCACACCCAAACCCAGCTGTTTCTACTTCAATGGTGAACATATCTCTTTAACTGCTCCTTTCGTTGCTCTGAACGTCGCTGTCTCATGTCAATGACAGCTTGTGCGTCATCACCTAATGACTCCAAGCTACTGGCTGGGGAGAGCCCCCCCCCCGGGGGCTCTCATGCTGTTCTCCTTCATCCCATTCCTGATTTTCCTCTCCCCCGTCCGACTGTTCAGCCCCCTCCTCTGCGCTGTCATCCTCCTCCGGGCATGGAGCCAGCAGAGACACAGCTGGTCCCTGAGCAGCCTCAGGCTGAGTCACAACAAATAGCAATAGCACTTAGATTTATAAACTGCTTCAGCCCTTTCTAAGCGGTTTACAGAGTCAGAGTATTGCCCTCAATGATCTGGGTCCTCAGCAAGGTCTTCAGCATAAAATCCTTTCAGGTATTTGACAGAGCGCTATCACATTGCTCGAAGGGTGAATTTGTATTGTCTTCAGGTGTGCAAATTTAATCAAAGATTTTTGATGCCCCTTGTGACCCCACAATTGTCCGTCATGTTTTCCTACAAGCAAAAGTGATCGAGACAGCAAGAAGTGAACAAATTTAGAGATATTTGTAATTAAGAACATTGAAACTGAGCTTAGCAAAGCACAGAGGGATAAAAGGGTACGGGCATGAAATGGCTTTTGGATGGCTGTCATTCAACTTAATTCCGAATGCATTGTTTTAGATGAAAAAGAAGAAGGAAGTCTCACTAAAGTCCTCATAGATGGAGAAAGAATGTTTTGCTCTTATTATAACCATATGCTGGGTTTTGTGCAAATATCCTCTTTCATGGTACCATCACCATTCTAATACTGCAGTCCTCCAATTAAACCTCTAAGCGGTGCCTTTCATGGACCTTTCTCAAATCATTAAGCATGAGAAGCTGTGGAAATTGCAAAGAGATGGAAAAATACGCCAGGCAAACAACAGCAGTAGCATTTTTCTACCATGTGGAACAAGGAAGTATGCTTAACAACAAAGGAAAACAAACCTCTAAATATGTTTTTAAACCTCTTAAAAAGAGCTTTGAAAAGTGTTTTTACTGCTTTATGTTCTGTGCAAAAATGCCCAGTTTTGAATACACAACTTAGGATCTTACCCCTGTTTTTCCCCAAAACCTCAAGTGATGGAGTTTGTCTAGTCGAACCTTTTCTGTACCAAGTACCCAAACCGGAACATGCACGCACCGGAGTCCTGGAAACCTGGAGATAGATGGCTGACATGCGCAGGCGCACCACTCAATTGGGCTATGGGCTTCTGGTGCTCTAGAATGCATGAAGACCAACTGGCTGGCATGCATACGTGTGCCAGAAATCAAAAGAGCAGCTGGCATTGGTGCACATATCTACTGAGAGGGCTCTGTGTGCCACCTCTGGCATGCATGCCGTAGGTTTGCCATCACTTGTCTAGTCCAGAGATATGCAAAGTTGGCTCTTCTATGACATGTGGACTTCAACTCCCAGAATTCCTGAGCTAGCATGATTGGCTCAGGAATTCTGGGATATGAAGTCCACAAGTCATAGAAGAGCCAACTTTGCCTACTCCTGGTCTAGTCTAATGAAGAGAAGAATTCTCTGTGTGTATTTGTGTGTGTGTGTGTGTGTGATGATAACTGTCTCCCAGTACTTAAGTGTCACTCGCTGGTGTGACAATTTGCTTCACGTTTCCCATGCTTTCCTTCCTGAGTTGCCCCCTAACTCAGGTTGGGTAGCTGTTCTGCCGGGCTCTCTGGTAGAATCCTCCCAAAAATTCACAGGTACAAATTTCAGACACACACACGTTTGAAAATTCAAAACAATGTTCTTTATAATGAAAAGTCACTTAAACCAAGCCCTCTTTTGGTACAGCAAAGAGCACTCGTCTCCAAACAAACTGGTAATTTGTACAAGTCCCTTATCAGTTCTGTGATACTTAGCTTGCAGCTGTGAGGCAATTCACAGTCCTTCTTCTTTCACAAAGTGAAACACACTTTGCTCTGGTTTAGTTTCAAAGCGAGGAAAAATCAGCACACAAAAGGTCAAAGTCAGTAAAGCAGTCACGAAACACATCAGATAATCCTCCACAATGACCAAACCCACAGGCTGCTATTTATAGCAGCCTCACTAATTACCACAGCCCCACCCAACCACAGGTGGCCTCATTTTCTTTGATAATAATCTCTCAGTTGTTGTTGCCTATGCATCGCTCTCCGCATGCGTGGCTGTATCATTAACTCTTGTTCTGAATCCAAGGAGGAGCTAGATAATTGATCTCCTTCTGAGCTGTCTGCCACACTCTCCTCCTCCCTTTCACTCATGTCTTCTTGGTCAGAGGAGCCTTCATCATCAGATTCCACCGGGGGGAAAACAGGCCTGCAGCATGTGGGTGTCTCCCTCACATCCACAGTCCTTGGGGCAGGAGCAGGGCCAGAGCTAACCACAACAGTAGCTAGGCGAACGGGTGCTGCCTGAAGCATAAATGCTGCCAGCGCCATTTCCACCCACGCCTTCTGCTTGCACCTCAGGTGGGAGATGGCCGCAGGAGGCTGGAGGGGAGCTGTGCAGGAGAGATGGAAGCTCGTCCGAGGACAGGAAGGAGGAAAGAAGAAAAAAGCAAGGAGCGCAGACGCAGCAGCAGCAACAGCAAGGGAAAAAAGGAGAGCCGAGCCAAGGCCAATAATCCAGGAAGTGACAGCCGCTGATCATTCATTTCATTTCATTTCCTTTATTTAGATTTGTATGCCGCCCCTCTCCCCAGACTCAGGGAGGCTCACAACAAAGTGAAAAACAATTTACAACAAATCTAAATTACTGCTAAAAACATTTTAAAAACCCCATTTTCTACACACACATACATACACACATACCATTCATAAATTGTATATGCCCGGGGGAAATGTCTCAGTTCCCCCATGCCTGACGACACAGGTGGGTCTTAAGGAGCTTACGAAAGGCAAGGAGAGTAGGGGCAGTTCTAATTTCCGGGGGGAGTTGGTTCCAGAGGGCCGGGGCCACCACAGAGAAGGCTTTTCCCCTGGGGCCCGCCAACTGACATTGTTTAGTTGACGGGACCCGGAGAAGGCCCACTCTGGAGCTGAGCACACATCTTCATTTCCACCAGTGGAACTATGTTCCACCATGTCCTGCCTGCTTCCCACCCCTGCTTATACAGTAGAACCTCGACATACGAGCTGCTCTATATACGAGCATTTCGAGATGCGAGCTAGGAGGGGAGAGATATTTTTGTTCTACTTACGAGCCCAAATTCGGGATACGAGCGCTCACCGCCTGTCCCTGTCACCGGCCCAGCCACCTTCACCCGCCCGGACAACCGCCAGAGGGGCTCCTCCGGAGGGGCGCACAGGGAAGGGCTTGAGTCGCCGCCTTCTCCTTTCCCCGTGGGAGCGCCGCACCTCTTGTCTGCCCGGCCTGAGAGGCACGAAACCGGTGCTCATGCCGGGCGGCCCGCCTGGAACGCCAGCAATGCCGCCGGGCCGATTGCCAAGCGGGGGCGGGGCGCGGAAGGAGGCGAAGGCAAGGAGAGCGCTGCTAACTGCAAGAATCTTGTAGAAGTTTGCCCGGGGACACTGCCGAAGGGAAGAGGCGTAGGGAAAAAGCGGGGCGAAAAGTCCTGAAAACACCGCCAAAGCCGGCATCCCAAACCGTACGCAAGGGAACTCTCAGGAAGAAGGATGAGTCAGAGGCAGGTCTTGCCGGGCCGATTGCCGAGCGGGGGCGGGGCGCGGAAGGAGGCGAAGGCGCCGCCACACCGGCCTCCTCAGGCCGCTCCGTCCGGAATGGGGGCCGGTGCGGCGGCGCCTTCGCCTCCTTCCGCGCCCCGCCCTCGCTTGGCAATCGGCCCGGCCGCATTGCTGGCGTTCCAGGTGGGCCGCCCAGCATGAGCACCGGTTTCATGCCTCTCAGGCCGGGCAGACAAGAGGTGCGGTGCTCCCACGGGGAAAGGAGAAGGCGGCAGCTCAAGCCCTTCCCCGTGCGCCCCTCCGGAGGAGCCTCTCTGGCAGTTGTCCGGGCAGGTAAAGGTGGCTGGGCTGCTGACAGGGACAGGCGGTGAGCGCTCAGAGGGGGCACAGCCCGGAGCGAGACTTGGCCTCTGCTGTGGCTGCTGCCCGTCTGCTTCTCTCTCCCTCCTTCCCTCTCTCTCCTGACATGCATGGCAAAGGTGCGGGGAGGATCGGGAGGCTCAAGCCTCCTTCGGTGGTGGCGGCCGGTTTCTTATTTTTGGGCTTGCACGCATTAATCGCTTTTCCATTGATTCCTATGCGAAACAATGTTTTGTCATACGAGCTTTTCGACTTACGAGCCTCCTTCCCGCACCAATTAAATTCGTAAGTCGAGGTTCTACCGTACTGTATATCTTCCTCTCCAAGTTCACAGACTGGTGTTAGCATACGATTACACCTATCTTCCCACCATGTGGAAGCATCCCCTGCTGATTCTTCTTTCTCAACCTGCTGCTTTCCCAGCCCTGAGAATTGCTCGTCATGATAGAAACCAACCAAGACCAGCAAGCAAACACCCTCAAAATAGCAACTGCACCAAGCCGATTTGCCTGGCCTTTTTTTGGCATACTCTGCTGTTTAGTTCTGAAAGGTGTTTTAATTTGTAGAACTACGCATCATTTCCTGCCGAGCATCTTTCTGCTTTGGCAACTTGCCCTTCTTGGGAGTCATTGCCAGAATACTAATGAGACGGTTACCATGGAAATCAAAGTGTTATTTGCTGCTGCACAAGTCCCCGATTTTTATGAACTATATATCCCAAGGTGTGGATTGTCTCACTGATGAAAGATCTGCACAACTGGGCAAAATCTCTCACATACACTTATACACAACTTGTCCTATCGCTCTCCTGTCCTATTGCTCTCCTATATCTCCTATACCTTTCTTCTATTCCTATATCTCTTCTTCTATTCTTTCACTGATATATTTTATTCCCATATCTTCTCTTCTATTCTTCCTTAGATATATTTTACTATGAGTATATCCTCTATAACCTTCATAATGCATTTTAGAATTTGTATACCCACTAAAACCTTCATTGTGTATTGGACAAAATCAATCAATCAATAAAATAAATACACTTACACACAACCCTAACCCCATACCCTGTCATGAGGAACAGAATCCCTGAAACCTGAAGTCACAAAGAAAAAGGGGTCAACATAGTCTCCAAAGCACCAGGAAGCAGCACAAGAAGCAATGGATAAAATCTAGACTTTGCAATTGGGGGGAAGTGTCTAGAAACATAGAAACATAGAAACATAGAAGTCTGACGGCAGAAAAAGACCTCATGGTCCATCTAGTCTGCCCTTAAACTATTTTCTGTATATTATCTTAGGATGGATATATGTTTATCCCAGGCATGTTTAAATTCAGTTACTGTGGATTTATCTACCACGTCTGCTGGAAGTTTGTGCCAAGGATCTACTACTCTTTCAGTAAAATAATATTTTCTCATGTTGCTTTTGATCTTTCCCCCAACTAACTTCAGATTGTGTCCCTTGTTCTTGTGTTCACTTTCCTATTAAAAACACTTCCCTCCTTGGCCTTATTTAACCCTTTAACATATTTAAATGTTTCAATCATGTCCCCCCCTTTTCCTTCTGTCCTCCAGACTATACAGATTGAGTTCATGAAGTCTTTCCTGGTACGTTTTATGCTTAAGACCTTCCACCATTCTTGTAGCCCGTCTTTGGACCCGTTCAATTTTGTCAATATCTTTTTGTAGGTGAGGTCTCCAGAACTGAACACAGTATTCCAAATGTGGTCTCACCAGCACTCTATATAACGGGATCATAATCTCCCTCTTCCTGCCTGTGTGATAAATCATTGAAGTGTATATGAAATTATTTTGTTAATGGAAAAAAATGCAAGTACTACTTTATATATTTGAGACAAATTATAGTCTGGTGTATAATTAATATAATATAAATATAGTGACTTTAATGCTATTATAATGCTAATATTTGTATATACAGTGGTACATCTACCTACATACGCCTCTACTTGTGAACTTTTCTAGATAAGAACCGTGTGTTCAGGATTTTTTTGCCTCTTCTCAAGAACCAATTTCCACTTATAAACTTGAGCCCCCGAAACTGTAATCAGAAAAGGCAGTGAGAAGCCTCCGTGGGGCCTCTCTAGGAATCTCCTGGGAGGAAACAGCCAGAAAAGGTGGGGAGAAGCCTCTGTGGGGCCTCTCTAGGAATCTCCTGGGAGGAAACAGCCAGAAAAGGTGGGGAGAAGCCTCTGTGGGACTTCTCTAGGAATCTCCTGGAAGGAAACAGGGCCAGAAAAGGTGGGGAGAAGCCTCTGTGGGACTTCTCTAGGAATCTCCTGGGAGGAAACAGGGCCTCCAATTGCACGTATGATTTGCTTTTACATTGATTCCTATGGGAAAAATATCTTCTTCTTACAAACTTTTCTACATAAGAACCTGGTCACGGAACAAATTAAGTTTGTAAATAGAGGTACCACTGTACTATTATTAATTTAATTTTCTTTGATTTTCTTCTGTACTTACTATTGTGTTTTCTTTTTAAAAGTGGAAAATTAATAAATATATTTAAAAAGGGAAAGAAGCAATGGATGGCAACTAATTTACCATTTATTCCACGCTTTATTGAACTCTGATTCCTCTTTGTCCTGTAATTCAATGGTCATTTTTGTCCGCTTAGCACATTAATAAATTTTACTAATGAAATTTAGAGTAGATGGGGTGTGATCCAATTTCCAAGATTGGGCGAATGTTATTCTTGCATTAGTTAAAATGTTTACCAGTAGGTATCTATCGTCTTTGTTTAATGGCTGCCTAATTATTCCTAGGAGGAATAGTTCTGGTTTTAAGGGAATTGGTTTATGTATAATTTGATCAAGGTATTTTTTTTAAAGAATCTTATTCTTATTCTATTCCTATTCTTATTCTTTTCCACCTAGCCCTAAGCAAAAACCATCATCTTTATATTTAATACAAGTCTGTATTTAATACCAATCTATATTTTAATTAGTTGCTGATCTCATTATGATGTGGATGTCCCCATGCCTAGTTTATGTTCATGGCAGCACCCAGTATGTAGTTAGCACGCAGAATGTAATTAATATATACACCCAGGACATGGTTTACTCATAGTGGAAATATGACAGCGACTAAATTGAGTTTTCTACCTTGCATGCTCCTATCAAACTTAAATATACTGATCCAGGTCTTAGGCAAAGCCTCTCTAAGCCAAAGAGAAGGAAAATATCACCGATTCCTGATTGTATAATCAGAAAAACGTCATAATATGACAAGATAAACCACAAACAACCCAATGAAGGATGCACATTAAATTCTATCAATGTTCTACCAATAAGCAGCAATAATGATTCTTCCCAGTCTCATTAGTGCTTTGAAAAAGTACAGTTTTCTCAAACAATACAACATGTCTCATTAAACACAAGTACATTCATCTAGTGCACATCTGCATGGAATAAGAATAGACCCCAAACCATCAAAGGAAATCATACTATGAGATCAGATTTGAAAATGCCTGATGCCTTTCCAAATTTTTATGGTAAGATTCTTTAAGAGGAAAACAATCCAGTTGTATTTTGGATGGGGCAAATTGTTCCATTTCTTCTCTGTTTCATGTATTCACCAATGATTACATAACAAGCAGGAAGAGGGAGATTGTGATCCCCTTATATAGAGCGCTGGTGAGACCACATTTGGAATACTGTGTTCAGTTCTGGAGACCTCACCTACAAAAAGTTATTGACAAAATTGAACGGGTCCAAAGACGGGCTACAAGAATGGTGGAAGGTCTTAAGCATAAAACGTATCAGGAAAGACTTAATGAACTCAATCTGTATAGTCTGGAGGACAGAAGGAAAAGGGGGAACATGATCGAAACATTTAAATATGTTAAAGGGTTAAATAAGGTTCGGGAGGGAAGTGTTTTTAATAGGAAAGTGAACACAAGAACAAGGGGGCACAATCTGAAGTTAGTTGGGGGAAAGATCAAAAGCAACGTGAGAAAATATTATTTTACTGAAAGAGTAGTAGATCCTTGGAACAAACTTCTAGCAGACGTGGTAGATAAATCCACAGTAACTGAATTTAAACATGCCTGGGATAAACATATACCCATTGTAAGATAAAATACAGGAAATAGTATAAGGGCAGACTAGATGGACCATGAGGTCTTTTTCTGCCGTCAGTCTTCTATGTTTCTATTATTCAAGGCAGCTTCCGTCCACATTTTCTAACCCACTGTATAATAGTATGTAAGTAAAACTCAAGAAAATTCAGATTTCTTTTCAAATAGAATTGTCTCTCTCTAAGACAAATTTTATAAGTGGTTTCCTCTAACATATGCACATTTTGAGCTAAAACCCATATCCCTAAATTACCAAAAAAATGAGAAAACTCACAGGATAATTGTCCTCGCCTTTATATTTATCTGGATCAACTTAAGTTTTGCATATCTAGGCTTGCAAATTGCTGTAGATAATTACTTGGCAGTGACCTTTCTGGATCACAACGGGGCCATAGAAAGTTTTATAGAAAGCTTTTTACATCCACTGTAGCTCAGTAATGCTCCTTTTGAGAATCGGAGACATATTAAAATCATGCCAATTCAATTAACCTTATAAAATTAAGTTAAAATAATAAGAAAATAACACGAAATAGAGAAAACAGCTGGTAATAATTGGAAGTTTAAACAAACGTGACAACACTTTTTTAAAAAAGCTTTTAAATCTCTAGGGTGCTTGAAATTGGATTTCACCCAAATCAAAGGAAACTCAGCATCTTTTAATGTCTTCACAGTATAATCCAGCCCCATGAAAAATCCCCAAAGGAGAAAACCTTTCAAGTAGTAATTAGGAACCAACTGGAAAACCTAGCATTAAGGGCATTGGTTACAGTGGAGATTTCCGTGCTAATACTAATTTTCTAAGATATTTATAGATCTTAAATAGCAATTAATTCTCCCAGCAGCATCTAATTCATATAACCCATTTGGCTTTTCCAATACTTGTTCCGTGGTGAAGAAAGCACTTACAGTGGTCCCCCGAGTTTCGCGATCTCTATCATTGCGAAACGCTATATCGCGATTTTTCAACCCGGAAGTAAAAACACCATCTGCGCATGCGCGCCCTTTTTTCTATGGCCACGCATGCGTAGATGGCGCCGGGCAGATCAGCTGCTGGGCGGCTTCCCTGGGTCTTCCCCCTCTTGCTGGCGGGAGGGTGAACGGCATCAGCGAGGAGTTTGCATGGGCGGCGGGGAAACCCCAGCGCTGCTTCCCAGCTGAGTCCTGAAGCCAAACGCGGAAGTTCGCTTCAGGACTCAGCTGGGAAGCGGCGCGAGCGAACGGCGTGGGTGGGCGAAGGGCGGGCGCGCGGGCAGGCAGGCGGCGGACAAGCAGCGGGCGGACAAGCGGCGGGCGCGGCAGCAGCGAGGAGTTTGCGTGGGCAGCGGGGAAACCCCAATCTTCGGCTCCTCGCTGCTGCGGCGGAAGTAAAATAATAATAATAATAATAATAATAATAATAATAATAATAATAATAATAATAATAATACAGTGTTCCCTCGATTTTCGCGGGGGTTGCGTTCCAAGACTGCCCACAAAAGTCGAATTTTTGCGAAATAGTGGTGCGGAAGTAAAAACACCATTTTTGGCTATGGACAGCCAAAAACTACCCCCACGCACCCTTTTTCAAGGCAGCGCAAGGAGCCGGGCTTGAAGTTGGAGGCGGGGAGAGACAAAAGTGTGGAGGCCGGCAAAGATTGTTTTGAATGTTGGCTGCCCCCCCATCACTTCCGGCCCCCTCGCCGCTACCGCCCACCCGCCCGATCCACCCCTCTCACCGGCTTTCTTGGGACACGGGTCCTCCTGCAGCAGCACTGGCGGCTACGGCTTCTCATCCTCCTCATTCGGCTGGTAGCCGCTCTGAGCGCTTTGAGAATGCCTGCCTCGCCCCTCTCACAGTCCCTTAGTTGAGAGCGCTTTCGTCCCAGCTATCAGCGAGGGGGCTGCAGGAGAGGTGGGGCAGGCGTTCTGACAGAGAGGGAGAGGGAGAAAGAGAGAGAGAGGAAGAGGGGGGAGAGTGGAAGGTAGAGAGAGAGAAAAAAAAATGATAGAAAAAGGGAGAAAAAAAAGAGAAATGAGAAAATGATTGAAGCAGAGAATGACAGGAAAGAAAGAGAAAGAGACAGAGAAGTGACTCTTGGTGATGACGTATGACGTCATCGGGTGGGAAAAACCGTGGTATAGAAAAAAAACCGCGGAGTATTTTTTAATTAATATTTTTTGAAAATCCTTGATATAGCCATTTCGCGAAGTTTGAACCCGCGAAAATCGAGGGATCACTGTAATGATATGCAAAATGAATACAACATAATATACAGAACCAAAGAAAACAAACCTACAAATCCACACACTAGATACAAATACTTAAAACTAGGTCACTTGATTGTTTATTTTTACGTGAAATGACCGCCCTTTGCTTGCAGCGCCACTGCGGCATCCTTTTTTGTAAAAGTAACAATGTTTATTTATACATGAAGACTTCCCTTTGAAGGAGCTGGGGAATCCCTCCCACGAAGAGATTCTGGCAGGTTTCTAAGGACGCCAAGGTGATCACTTCCCGGATTCCATGTAATCCAGGTTATTGCAAGACCAGAACAGGTTAAAACTGTGATGGCAAATCTACGGCATGCGTGCCATAGGTGGCATGCAGAGCCATTTCAGAGAACACACAAACTTTTGCCCCATGTCACTTCTAATGCATGTGCACATGCTGGCCAGGTGATTTTCGGCCTTGGAGAAGGCCATTTCGCCCTCTGGATGCTTCAGGGAAGCTTCCCTGAACCCTCCAAAGTGCATTTAAAATATTTGACATCTCTTTACTACAATTCCCATCCCACATTGTACAGGACCTAAAGTTCAATCATTGGGAGTGTAAGAGATGCTTCTGGAGGTCTCTGGAGTTCTTATGATTATTTTCCTAAGCGCCTTATAAAAGTGACTGGACCTTGGTAACAAGAATGGAAAAGAAGAGGTACAAAGAGAAGCATAAGCTGAATCACAGCATTTTTACATTTTTGCATGTGTGAAGGCACTCCGATTGTTCCCAAAGAAATCAATCACCCCTTATGTCATAACTACAGATGGCCATGCTTCAAAATCCAGATCCTTCGTGACTTCGCGCCCAAAACAAAGGTTAAAACACAGCTGCCCATAAATTTAGCTTGGAAGGCTTCATCTTTTCAATATACTTTAGAGAAGACAATTTGCATCCAAGATACGCCAGGAGCAAGTGGGATGCGGTACATTTTTATTGTCAATTGCCTTCTACATAGAAGTTCTTCCCCATGACTGATTTTATTGTGGAACTGCCTTTACCTTGAAGATTGATCTCAAACCCCGAATTATCATTGATTCCACTGGGTATGGTCAAATTACACCTGGAAAACAGATTCAGGTAGTCCTTGACTTACAACAGTTCGTTTAATGACTGTTCAAAGTTAAAACAACACTGAAAACATGACTTGTGATTATTTTTCACACTTACAACAGTTGCATCATCCCCAAGGTCATGTAATTAAAAAATTCATATGCTTAGCAAATGACTCATATTTAGGATGGCTGCAGTGTCCCAGTTTATCATGTTTTATGGCCTTCTGACAAGCAAAGACAATGGGGAAACCAGGTTCATTTAACACCCATGTTACTAACTTAACAACTGCAGTGATTCACTTAAAACATGTGGCAAGAAAGTCGTAAAATGGTAGAAAACTCACTTAACAAACTCCTTATTTAGCAGCATAAATTTTGGGCTCAATTATCATCATAAGTCAAGGACTACCTGTGTGTCATGGACATTGTTACAAATTGACAATATCCTCAAAAAAATTTAAATGTTAAATTACATCCACAGCAACGAAGTTCTCACCTTAAATTAAATGAATTTAATGAAACGAAACATTTATATATGTTAAAGGGTTAAATAAGGTTCAGGAGGGAAGTGTTTTTAATAGGAAACTGAATACAAGAACAAGGGGGCACAATCTGAAGTTAGTTGGGAGAAAGATCAGAAGCAACGGGAGAAAATATTATTTTACTGAAAGAATAGTAGGTGCTTGGAACAAACTTCCAGCAGACGTGGTTGGTAAATCCACAGTAACTGAATTAAACATGTCTGGGATAAACATATATCCATCCTAAGATAAAATACAGGAAATAGTATAAGGGCAGACTAGATGGACCATGAGGTCTTTTTCTGCCATCAATCTTCTATGTTTCTATGCATTGGCTACCTATTATAAATGGACACACTGATCAATTTCTTTCAACCAGAGTCTTCTTCTTTTTTTTTGGTAACTAATGCCAACGCAATATTATAAATTATAATATTACAAATTATAATAAATTATAAAAGGATGAGCAATTTCATATCATTTTTTTCAAAAAAGCTCAAAATGAATAATATGTCCATCTGACCTAAATTATGAATCCTACAGCTTACTGGAAATAATGATATTTATGAGATACTCCAATTTTTCTTTCTCCCTTTGTTTCTAGTTCTAAAAACAAGACATCCCTGTCTCATTTTTCAATGTTTCAATGTTGTTTAATGTTTCAATTTCGCTAACATTTTTTTCTAGACAAAAAGAAAGTAATGAATTATAGTTTTGTTCAATCTTTTAATGCAAATTATGGTCTGGTTTATGAACACTATAAATGTGTTACTTGTTGGGTATGCATTGAATCATTTATTAGATTTTCATCACAACTTTATTATTTTATAAGTAATGACTGAAGGTGGGGAACAGAATACTTCCTTCCTTCTCCTATTTTCCTCACAAGAGTTAGATTGGGCAGAGAGAAAGTGATTGCCTTAAGACAGCCTTCATGCCTAATTCAGAGTCCCTTGGTTTCTAGGCCACCACCTTAACTGCTACATCTAACTTACTTTACTTTTACGAGGGTCGTCCAGAAAGTAATGCACCACATTTTTTTCTCAGCCTTCATAATGGTACAAATGCAAAACTTTAGTTATATATTATTTGAGTTGGCCTTCTCCAGCTCCCGTCGACTAAACAATGTCGGCTGGCGGGACCCAGGGGAAGAGCCTTCTCTGTGGCAGCCCCAACCCTCTGGAACCAGCTCCCCCCAGAGATTAGGATTGCCCCCACCCTCCTTGTCTTTCGTAAACTCCTTAAAACCCACCTCTGCCATCAGGCATGGGGGAAATGAGATATCTCCCCTTGCCTATGCAGTTTTATGTATGGTATGTTGTATGTATTATATTTTAAACAATGGGTTTTTTTAGACTTTTAATGTTAGATTTATTATTATAGACTTTTAATATTAGATTTGTCACTGTATACTGTTTTTATCACTATTGTGAGCCGCCCCGAGTCTGCGGAGAGGGGCGGCATACAAATCTAATAAATAATAAAATAATAATAATAATAATAATAATAATAATAATAATAATATATCAGGATTGCATGTGTAAATTTGGCGTTTCTTCAGACAGATAGTGTAGCTGCAGCAGTGTTTCAAAATGGCATCTGTAAGTGATGTACGTTACAAGCAGCATGTTGTCATTGAATTTCTCACTGCGGAGAAAGAAACTGTTGGGAACATTCACAAATGTTTATGTACAGTTTATGGAGAATCTGCAGTTGACAGAAATATGGTTAGTCATGGAAGATATTTTGAGGATGACGAAGAGGTGATCTGCACAGTGCAGAAATGGCTTTGTGACCAGAGTGGTACTGACAGGGCATACACACCCTTGTGTCTCGTTGGAGGAAGGTCATAGAACAGGGCAGATATTACGTGGAAAAATAGGGAGTGTAGAAGAAATATATTATTTCTTGTGTGTAAGTTTCATTGTGTTCAATAAATAATTGTTGAAGAAAAAATGTGGTGCTTTCTGGGTGACTCTTGTACATCAAAATCCTCATTGAGACTGTTGGAAGAAATTTTGCTGGTTCATTCCCAGCTGGGAAGCAGTCACTGATACTGAGAAGAAATAGACATGGAAGCAGCTTCCAGAAAAAGAGATCCTTTAATTCAGGAAGGCAATAAGAGTACTGACACAGCTCAAGCATTCCTGGGTTGCAAGTTTACTTGGAAGGGTAACTGAGCCTTTTATGCTTAATTCTCCTTTGATGCTCTTGCAGCTCGATGGGTTTTGATGTGTTTCTGATTGCACTGGGTTTTGTTTTCCTGAGTTAATCTTGGTCCTAAATCTTTTGTTTTTTCCTGCCCTAGGAGTTAATCCTGTCAGAGAGGCAGGAAAGAGGGAGTTCCAGGTGAGTTATTTTGAGCCTGATTCCCCTTATCTTAATGGCTCTACGTAAGTGCTTCTATTGTCAGCTCTGTTAACAGAGTTGCTTTGTGTTTTTCTTATAGCTGGTGCTTCTTGATTTTCTTAAAGGGAGAAGGGCTGGCTTGAGTCTCTTGGCACTGTTTTCTGAGGCTTCTGGTGCTATGAGGGTGCTGGCACTGTTACTCAACCCAATACAGCACAACCAACATAAGCCCCAAAAAGAATTACACTGCTATACATCAAGAATATCTTACAAACCACCAACAGACCACTACAACCACATGGAATCAGTGTAGCGAAGAAGCCAACTAATGCCCATTAAAACATCCTAAGCAAAACAAAAGACCGAACAACCCACGAGTAGGTTTCTGTGGATCTGGACCAGATCATCTGATCCAGTAGAGACCTGAGGGTGACATCTTCATGGTGTCATGCACCCAGTTCGGTCGGTGCTGGTCCGTGGGTGTTGCCATCATTTTTTTGGAATCTTTTAGTGTTTTGAAGTTTTTCTACTTCTGCTGCTTAAAAAAAGGCCCTCCCCGCCCCTGGGTTTATTATTTCTATTTATTTATTTCTATTTTATTAGATTTGTATGCTGCCCCTTTCCGTAGACTCGGGGCGGCTCACAATACAATAAAACAGTTCATGACAAATCTAATAATTTACAATTTAAAATATTAAAAAAAAACCATTATTTAAGCAAACATACATACAAGCATACCATACATAAATTGAATTGAATAGGCCCGGGGGAGATATCTCAGTTCCCCCATGCCTGACGACAAAGGTGGGTTTTAAGGAGTTTACAAAAGGCAAGGAGGGTAGGGGCAGTTCTAATCTCTGGGGGGAGCTGGTTCCAGAGAGTCAGGGCCACCACAGAGAAAGCTCTTCCCCTGGGGCCTGCCAACCAACATTGTTTAGTTGACAGGACCCGGAGAAGGCCAACTCTGTGGGACCTAATCGGTCGCTGGGATTCGTGCAGCAGAAGGCGGTCTCGGAGATACTCTGGTCCGATGCCATGAAGGGCTTTAAAGGTCATAACCAACACTTTGAATTGTGACCGGAAATTGATCGGCAACCAATGCAGACTGCGGAGTGTTGGTGTAACATGGGCATACCTGGGGAAGCCCATGACTGCTCTCGCAGCTGCACTCTGCACGATCTGAAGTTTCCGAACACTTTTCAAAGGTAGCCCCATGTAGAGAGCATTACAGTAGTCGAACCTATACTTACTTTATTCCTTTGCCCAAAACATAGCTGATCAGCCCCTCAGCTATGTTTTGGGCTGATTATAGCCGCAGAAGTCAAATTGCATGAGTGGACATGCACAAGCGTAGCAATCACATGTGTGTGAAATGTCACAATGTGAATTGATGGCAAAGGTAAGTGGAAACCACTCCTGCAACAACCTCAGAAGAGGAAAAACAGGAGTCAACTGCAGCATACAGTGTAAGAACTGCAACAACCACAATGTAGGACAAACAGGCTGAAGACTGGCAGAACGCATTCATAGACACCAACTGGCAGCCTGAAGACAGGATGAAAACTCTTTAATTTCACAACAGATAGAGAGATTTAACCATAGTGACAATCCTAGACCAGGCCAAATTTATTTTATTTTATTTATTTATTTATTTTGTCCAATACACAATGAGGGTTTTAGTGAGTATATATCAATATACACATAGTAAAATACATGATGAAGGTTATAGAGGAGATACTCATAGTAAAATATATCTAAGAAATAATAGAAAAGAAGATATAGGAATAGAATATATAGGAATAGAATATATAGAATATATAGAATATAGGAATAGAATATATATATATTCCATTTTACAACAACACAAAGATTGGAACTTCAGCCTGATGATGGTGAATGTGATTTCGCCGAAACGTCGCATAGACATGCAAAATATTACACAGGGCAAAACCCGAACTCAGAACAATCTACATATATATATATATATATATATATATATATATGTTAAATGTTTATAGCTGGAATTTTAAAATTAAGGGAGACCAGGATAGATCTATTTCGGCCTTATTAGGCCTCATCAGCTGGCCACACCCACTCTTTTACTGGGATTCGATCTGGGAAGCTTCTGCATTGTAAAGCAGAGAGCTAGCAATTAGACCTATCCGATCTGAATCCTCTCAGCTCTGTACCAGGGAGGGGTATAACACATACAAAATATAGTTTGTCGGCTATAAATATATTACTGCCTTGCAGTGGCCCTGGTTGGGCCTATAGGCAAAAAAAGGAGCTGTGACGTTCCTTAAAAATATACCAGGGTGATTCGACATAAGAAAAAAAAAATATATATATATATATATATATATATATATATATATATATATATATATATACACACACACACACACACACACACACACACACACACACACACACATACATATACATATACATATATATGTTATTTTATGTTGGATCACCCTGGTATATTTGAAGGAACGTCAATCCGAAAATGCCAGGGAATTTCTAGAAGCCTGGAGCTCTGACAAATCAGTCATCCGCAGACACATAGACATTAACAAAACCTATAGACCATGCAAAAGAGATAATCACCTCACCATCAGCAATCAGCCCTCAGATCAGCATAGATGAACTCCAAGGTTAATTTCAGACCAACAATCAAGTAAGCAATACTCCAATCAAGAAACTGTCAAAGATCCATCCATAAACAGCCCATCCAAACAATCTCTAAGATAGCCCCAACCCCCCCCCCCACACAGGGAAGATACCAGAATATAAACTGACAGCAAACAGCGCTCCTTACTAAAACTGATGGTGTTGCCTAGTTGTCACGATGTAAAAAAGATGTGGAGACTCTAGAAAGAGAGAAGAGAAGAGCAGCAAAGATGTTTAGGGGACTGGAGACTAAAATATATGACGAATGGTTGCAGGAACTGGGTATGTCTAATGAAAAGAAGGATCAGGGAAGACACGATAGCAGTGTTCCTATATCTCAGGGGTTGCCACAAAGAAGAAGGAGTCAACCTATTCTCCAAAGCACCTGAGGATAGAACAAGAAGCAATGGGTGGAAACTAATCAAGGAGAGAAGCCACTTAGAATTAAGGACAAATTTCCTGACAGTTAAAACAATTAATCAGTGGAACAATTTGCCTCGAGAAGTTGTGAATAAGAAGAGATTGGATAACTATTAGTCTGAAGTGAAGTGATGTTGGGTTTTCTGCCTAAGCAGGGGGGTTGTACTAGAAGATCTCTAAGGTCCATTCCTACTCTGTTGTTGTGGTGGTTGTTGTTGTTGTTGTTCTGGTTGTGATGCTGCTTTTCTATTCTATTCTATTCTATTCTATTCTATTCTTTCTATTCTTTCTATTCTTTCTATTCTATTCTATTCTTTCTATTCTATTCTATTCTATTCTTTCTATTCTTTCTATTCTTTCTATTCTTTCTATTCTTTCTATTCTTTCTATTCTTTCTATTCTATTCTATTCTTTCTATTCTATTCTATTCTATTCTTTCTATTCTATTCTATTCTATTTTATTCTTTCTATTCTATTCTATTCTTTCTATTCTTTCTATTCTTTCTATTCTATTCTATTCTTTCTATTCTATTCTATTCTTTCTATTCTATTCTTTCTATTCTATTCTATTCTATTCTATTCTTTCTATTCTATTCTATTCTTTCTATTCTATTCTATTCTTTAGGGTAATGAAATGATTGCAAGAAAACAAGCAAGCTGAGAGAGCACCGAGGACCCCCTCATGTCAATCCTAAGATGCAAATATTCTCCATTATTGATCCTTCATCAGTTTATAAGGATTGCTCAAGAGGCCCAAGTCTTCAAAAGCCAAATGAGGTCATAAGATCCTCAACCAGTTTCAAAGATCTATTGCAAGAGATCACTTCGGGTCATTTTGCTTTGCATTTCCTTTGCTTACAACTTTTCACACCAGTTCTATGCTTTGCATAACACTGACTGGGACACAGAGCGATGAATATGTATGTATGTATTCCTTCCCTAAAGCTTGCTGTTTGGAAGAAAGAGAGAGAGAAAGGGAGAAACAAAGAGAAATAGAAGGGCATTTACACAACAGACAGTTTACCAGCAGTTGTATTGATCGATGTGCTAAATTTGGTTAGCTTAACTCCTGGTTAGTTTAATAAGATTTGGCTAATTTAATCACTTCTTTCTCTTACATGACTGACATACAGATGATTTCAGGAAACAGGCTGAAACACAGAAACAAGCCCAGGGTAGTGAAAAGAATGTAGGGAGGGGTGGGATTCATCTGATTCGGACTGGTTCAGGTGAACTGGAAGTTAATTTTAATCTGGTTTGCCGATCTGGTTGTTCTAAGGACAGGCTGACCCCTCCACCCTCCCCTCCCTGGAGTCTCCACGCAGCCCGTTTTGGATGCCAGGTAAGTGCAGGGCAGACACACAGATTCTCAGAGGAAGAAAACAGGCCTACTGGAAGTCTGGAAATGGGCATTTTTCCAGCCACCGAAGGGAGGCCATTTTTGCCCTCCAGGAGGCTCAAGGAAAGCCTCTGGCACCTGAAGAGGGTGAAAAATGGGTATACCGGAAGTACTGGAAATCCAGAAATGGGTGAGTTTTTGGCCACCAGAGGGCCTCCGGTGCCTGAGGAGGCCATTTTCTGCCGCACGAATCCCAGGGACCAGTTAGGTCCCACAGAGTTGGCCTTCTCCAGGTCCCGTCAACTAAACAATGTCATTTGGCGGGATCCAGGGGAAGAGCCTTCTCTGTGGTGCCCCCGACCCTTTGGAACCAACTCCCCCCAGATATCAGAGTTGCCCCCACCCTCCTAGCCTTTCGTAAGCTCCTTAAAATCCACCTCTGTTGTCAGGCATGGGGGAATTGACATTTTCCCTCCCCCTAGGCTTATAAAATTTATGCATGGTATGCAAGTATGTATGATTGGTTTCTAAATTGGGGTTTTTTAAATTAACTTAAATATTAGATTTGTTTACATTGTATTATTGTTGCTGTGAACCGCCCCGAGTCTGCAGAGAGGGACGGCATACAAATCTGATAAATAAATAAATAAATAAATAAATAAATAAATAAATAAATAAATAAATAAATAAATAAATAAATAAATAATTTTCACCCTCCTGGAGGTTCAAGGAAAGCCTCGAGGAAAGGCTCAAGGAAAGACTCCAGAGCCTGGGGAGGGTAAAAATGTCACCCCACATTGCCACAGTGGTTAGAGTGCGGTACTGCAGGCTACTTCTGCAGCCTCCTGGCTGCCTGCAATTTGGCAGTTCAAATCTCACCAGACTAAAGGTTGACTGAGCCTTCTGTGCTTTCCTTTTGGCTTTTTTGCTTCTGCAAAAGAGATTGCGCATCCTCGCATGAGATTCAGCTTCTTCACATGCGCAGAAGCTGAATTCTGTGTCGTGCGGGAACCTAGGAATAAGGAGAAATTTCCTGGCAGAACAATTAGTCTGTGGAACAGCTTTCAGTAGATGGAAACTAACCAAGGAGAGGACAAATCTAGAAATAAGAAACATAGAAACATAGAAGACTGACGGCAGAAAAAGACCTCATGGTCCATCTAGTCTGCCCTTATACTATTTCCTGTATTTTATCTTACAATGGATATATGTTTATCCCAGGCATGTTTAAATTCAGTTACTGTGGATTTACCAACCACGTCTGCTGGAAGTTTGTTCCAAGGATCTACTACTCTTTCAGTGAAATAATATTTTCTCATGTTGCTTTTGATCTTTCCCCCAACTAACCTCAGATTGTGCCCCCTTGTTCTTGTGTTCACTTTCCTATTAAAAACACTTCCCTCCTGAACCTTATTTAACCCTCTGACATATTTAAATGTTTCGATCATGTCCCCCCTTTTTCTTCTGTCCTCCAGAGTATACAGATTGAGTTCCTAAGGAGAACAATTAATTAGCCAAACGGCTTGCCTTCAGAATTTGTGGATGCTCCATCACTGGAGGTTTTTAAGAAGAGATGGGTCATTTGTCTGGACTGGTATAAGGTCGTCAACTTGAGCAAGGGGTTGGACTATAAGATCTCCAAGGTCCCTTCCAACTCTGTTATTTTGTAATATGCTTGGTTCTTATTCAAACTATAATTTGTTAATTAGAAAAGGATAAGGTAGTTCTTGAGATACTGTAGGATATGATATATAAGTAAGTTTCTATAGCAATTTTAATATTCACTCTCCATACACACAAACACACACATACCCTTTTGAAAATTCAATCCGAAGTTTGACAATTTCATTTTCTCTCTAATCTTTAAATGCTTACTATTGGATCAATTGCTGTTGGATTCTTGTAGGAAAAAAATAACTGCTAACTATTAAATGCTAAGAATTGGAGAAAAAGAACATTGGTGATTGTTTCAGTAACTAAGATTTACATTTATCTTCTTGGAAGTGATCCCCATTGAATTCAGCAGATCTTACTCCCAAGGGAATCTTCAGGCATCTGCTCAGCCTTAGACTGATGCCTTGCTCGTCAGTGGCCAACTGAATGAAGTTAAAATGCTGTAAGTAGGACATTATGTAACACAGAGTGTTACAGACTGTATATGGCAATGTCAAGATAGAACCACTTTGCTTCTTTCAAAGTTTAATGTGTCTCAACTTGCCAATAAACTGGAGGGAGGGAGAGAAAAATGGAATGCAGAGAATATATGGAGAAATTGTGAGAGCATGAAGGTCACAAATGCAGATGCTGGTGAGAATGATGAACTGTTCCCATAACAAATGGACGTCTCATAATTGGACAATGTGATCACCCGGGGTAGAAAGATTGGAAAGCTATTCTTTAACCAGATTACTTATGGGACCGCCTTCTGCCACATGAATCCCAGCGATCGGTTAGGTCCCACAGAGTTGGCCTTCTCCAGGTCCCGTCGGCCAGACTATGTCATCTGGCAGGGCCCAGAGGAAGAGCCTTCTCTGTGGCAGCCCCAGCCCTCTGGAATCAGCTCCCTCCAGAGATTCGCACTGCCCCCACCCTCATTGCCTTTCCCAAGAGTCTCAAAACTCATTTATGTCGCCAGGCATGGGGCAATACATAAGTGCACTGGTGTGCCTTTCGTCCCCTGTCCAATTGTCTTTTCTTTATCTCACTTATCATATATATTTTCTTTCTTTCATATATCCTCTCCTCTAAGTTCACTTTACCCTTATATATATTACTACGTGTCTATTTTTCTTCCTATGTATTTGTGTATTGGACAAATGAATAAATAAATAAATAAATAAATTAGATCAAGCCCCCTTCCCCTCTTTATGAGATGTAATGTGTGGTTGTGAATGAGTTGGCTGATTGATTTTAATGTATGTGGGATTTTAATAGTAAATTTTCATTATTAGATTTAATTATTAGAGTCTTCGGAGAGGAGCGGCATACAAATTTAATTAACAATAACAATAGCAATAGCAATAGCAATAGCAATAACAACAACAACAACAATAACAACAACAACAACAACAACAACAACTAGACAAGCAATTGTGTGGAAAAACCAGAGCTGTTTTTGTTAGTTCAGTAACCAGGGCCGCCAATAGACCGGTACTACTGGGAGTGGCGTCAGGGGCCCGGCCAAATTGAATAGTGTGGGGGGGGGCGTGCCCGTCAAAAACTCTCCAACCCCGATTGCGACAAACTCTGCCTCTGTGGAGCTTCTCCGACCGCGGCCCGCACCTTCTTCCCATCCCCGCGAGGAAAGAAGGCAGGGAGGCCGGCAGACAGGCAGGGAGCCCAGATGGCAGCCGCAGAAGGAGCTCGGCCCTTCGGAAGCCAAGCCGCGCTGCTGGGGAAGCGGAATTGGGGAAGCCGGGAGAGGGCTGAGCCTGGCCGGCTTCTCCGCCGGCCTTGTCCCCCCCCCAAGGATTGCGACTCGAGGGCAAGAGAGCCGCGCCTTTCGGCCTCCGGAGGTGCTGGGCCGGGGATTGGGGTGTGTGTGAACACCGCCCGCCGCCCAGAGCCAATGGCTTCTTTTGGGCTTACTTGCTCGAATTCCTGCTGCTGGCGCTGGGAGCAGGTAAGTGCGTGCGGGCGGCCGGGTGGGAAGGGCGAGGCGCGAGGGGGAGGCAAGTGGAGATCCCGTTCTCTCTTTTTATGCTCAGTGAGCCTTTCTTTGGAGTTGCCTTTCTTTCTTTCTTTCTTTCTTTCTTTCTTTCTTTCTTTCTTTCTTTCTTTCTCTCTTGCTCTCTTGCTCTTTCATTCTTTTTTTCTTTCTCTTGCTTTCTTTCTTTCTCTTTCTTTCTCTCCTTCCTTCCCTCCTTCCATTTCTTTCATTCCCCTTCTCTATTTTTATTTCTCTTTCATTCTCTTTCTTTCTTTCCTTCCTTCTTTCTTTCTTTCCTTTTTTCTTTCTTTCATTTCTTTTTCTTTCTTTCTCTCTTTCTTGCTCTTTCATTCTTTTTTCTTTCTTTTTCTTTCTTTCTTTCTTTCCTTCCTTCCCTCCTTCTATTTCTTTCATTTCCCCTCTCTATTTTTATTTCTCTTTCATTCTCTTTCTTTCTTTTCCCTTTCTTTCGTTTCTTTTTCTTTCTTTCTCTCTTTCTTTCTCTCTTGCTCTTTCATTTTTTCTTTCTCTTGCTTTCTCACCTTCCTTCCCTCCTTCCATTTCTTTCATTCCCCCTCTCTCTTTTTATTTCTCTTTCATTCCCTTTCTTTCTCTTTCTTTCTTTCTTTCTTTCTTTCTTTTTCTTTCTTTCTCTTTCTCTCTTGCTCTTTCATTCTTTTTTCTTTCTCTTGCTTTCTTTCTCTCTCTTGCTTTCTCTCCTTCCTTCCCTCCTTCCATTTCTTTCATTCCCCCTCTCTATTTTTATTTCTCTTTCATTGTCTTTCTTTCTTTTCTCTTTCTTTCTTTCTTTCTTTCCTTCTTTCTTTCTTTCTTTCATTTCTTTTTCTTTCTTTCTCTCTTTCTCTCTTTCTCTCTTGCTCTTTCATTCTTTTTTCTTTCTCTTGCTTTCTCTCCTTCCTTCCCTCCTTCCATTTCTTTCATTCCCCCTCTCTCTTTTTATTTCTCTTTCATTCTCTTTCTTTCTTTCTCTTTCTTTCTTTCTTTTTCTTTCTTTCTCTTTCTCTCTTTCTCTCTTGCTCTTTCATTCTTTTTCTCTTTCTCTTGCTTTCTTTCTCTCTCTTGCTTTCTCTCCTTCCTTCCCTCCTTCCATTTCTTTCATTCCCCCTCTCTTTTTATTTCTCTTTCATTCTCTTTCTTTCTTTTCTCTTTCTTTCCTTCTTTCTTTCTTTCATTTCTTTTTCTTTCTTTCTCTCTTTCTCTCTTGCTCTTTCATTCTTTTTTTCTTTCTTTCTCTTTCTTTCTTTCTTCCTCTTTCTTTCTCTCCTTCCTTCCCTCTTTCCATTTCTTTCATTCCCCCTCTCTTTTTATTTCTCTTTCATTCTCTTTCTTTCTTTTTTCTTTCTTTCTTTCTTTCATTTCTTTTTCTTCCTCTTTTTCTTTCTCTCTTTTACCTTCCCTTCCTCTATTTCTTCTTTTCTTTCTCCTTCCTACCTTGTTCCCTCCCTCCCTTCCTTCAGTCCTTCCTCTCTTACTCTCCCCTTTCATAAGTTTCCTTCCTTCCTTCCTCTGTTCCTGTCCCTTCCCCCTTTCTTTCTTTCTTTCTTTCTTTCTTTCCTTCCCTCCCTCCCTCCATTTCTTGCTTTCCTTCTCCTTCCTTCCTTCTTTCCTCCCTCACTCCCTTCTTTCACTCCTTCCTCTCTTACTCTCCCCTTTCACACCTTTCCTTGCTTTCTTTGCACCCTTCCTCTGTTCCTGTCCCTTCCCTCTTTCCTTCCTTCCTTCCCACCCTCCGTCCATTCATTCACCCATTCCTCTCTTGATTGCCCCTTTTACCATTCCTTCCTTCCTTCCTTCCTTCCTTCCTTCCTTCCTTCATAGCTCGCCCTCGCCTTTCTTCCCTTCCTTCCAGATGGGAGTGCCCCCTCAAGACACCCGCCTGACTGCTGGTACCCTGCTTTTTCTCTCCCCTCGTCCTTTCCAGCTCCTCGCCGGTGGCTGCTGGGTGTGGGATCCCCCTCCCCTCTCCCCTCACTAGAAAGCACATGGTTTTGTCAACAAGGCCTCTTACAAGAAGGGAGAAGTGCCAAGGAGCCGTAAATAAGCCTCGCTCCACCTGACCGATGCCAGGAGGATCTTTCTTTCCCTCGCCGCTCCCGCTTCTTTCTTTCTCCTGGACGAGTCCACACAATCGGCTTAACCCAGTTCCTGAAATAACCTATGGCAGTGCTTCCCAACCTTGACAACTTGAAGATATCTGGACTTCAACTCCCAGAATTCCCCAGCCAGCATTCGCTGGCTGGGGAATTCTGGGAGTTGAAGTCCAGATATCTTCAAGTTGCCAAGGTTGGGAAACACTGGCCTATGGGACCGCCTCGCTTGGCGTGAAGCGGGAAATGATCCCCGGGGGATGGAGTGTTAGTTTTAAAATGGCGGGGGAGCCCAGACACTTAGGCTGTATGGGGCCCCAAAATTCCTGATGGCGGCCATGTCAGTAACAATATGGTGTACCCAATAAAGTTTTATATTTTGGGGTTCAAAGCTTCCAAGAGTGTTTCTTAAATTTGAGTTCACTAGTTGGATGGTTGACAGGCACTTTCCTTTCCAATCAATTTTGTGTTAGTGACGGAAATAAAATATTGGGCTAGTAATCTAAGTGGAATTAGGGATGTGTGAAGCAATCTAAATCAAATCAAAAGTTTCTGCCACTAATCCAATCATCTATTTAACTGATTCTTTTTATTTAACTGATCTCCATTCACTTGCAATTTGCAACTTTCTCTAACATGTAGAAGGTTGCTGTGAAATGTGTACTGACTTCGAATTGAAATTTCCCTACTGTTTCTATTACAGCTTCTTTCAGGTTCAGATTGACTGTTGGTGTTCTCATGGATATATCCATTCACTGTACTAAGAAGGTTTTTTTTTTTTTAACTTTACTGTCTACACCCAAGATTATTCTGTTCTACTCTGTTATTACGAGATGTTTTTAAGAAGAGATTTGAAAACATTTGCCCAGAATGGTATAGGGCAGTGACAGCGAACTTTTTTCCCCTCGGGTGCTGAAAGAGCATGGGCGCATGCTATCACAGATGTGCAAGTGCCTACAACCATAATTCAATGAAGCCGGGGTGGCGCAGCAGGTAGAGTGCTGTACTGCAGGCCACTGAAGCTGACTGTAGATCTGAAGGTCAGCGGTTCAAATCTCATCACCGGCTCAAGGTTGACTCAGCCTTCCATCCTTCCGAGGTGGGTAAAATTAGGACCCGGATTGTGGGGGCAATAGCCTAGCTCTGTTAAAAAGTGCTATTGCTAACATGTTGTAAGCCGCCCTGAGTCTAAGGAGAAGGGCGGCATAAAAATCAAATAAATAAATAAATGAATAATTCAATCCCTAAGGAGGGCAAAAACAGCTTCCCCTGGAACCCGGAGGCCCTCTGGAGGCTGGGAACAGCCTGTTTTCCAACTTCTGGTGGGCCGAGTAGGCTCGTGTTTCACCCTCCACAGGCTCCAAAGGCTTCCCTGGAGCTGGGGGAGGGTAGAAACACTCTCCCCCACCCCCTGGAGGTTCTCTGAAAGCAAAAAAACACTCTCCCAGAGCCTCTGTGTGAGACAAAAGCCAGCTGGCCGGCACACAGATGCATGTTATAGCTGAAAATATTGCAGAAAATACAATTTCAGCAATAGAGTGGTCAATTCCTGGAATTCACTACCGGACTCTGTTGTTTCTTCCCCCAATCCCAAAATCTTCAACCTTACATTATCTACAATAGACCTCTCCCCTTTTCTAAGAGGTCTGTAAGGGGCGTGCATAAGTGCACCTTCGTGCCTACCGTTCCTGTCTTAATGTCTTCTTACCTGTTCTACCTCTACTTTATACTTATATTATGTTAAACATACTACAATACATTACTATATTTATATGGCAAATAAAATAAATAAATAAATATAATAAAATAAATGGCTCGAGTGCCAGCAGATATGGCTCCACATGCCACCTATGGCATCCGTGCCATAGGTTCGCCATCACTGATTTAGATCAAGGGAGGTACTAATACCCACTATAGAACCTTAGTTAGACCACACCTGGAGTATTGCATCCAGGTTTGGTCATCACATTATAAAAAAGAATTTGCAATTCTAGAAAAAGTACAGAGGAGAGCAACCCGGATGATTAGGGGACCAGAGACTAAAACACATGCAGAGCAGTTGCAAGACTTGGGCATGGATAGTGTAGCAAAGTGAAGGATCAAGACATGATAGCAGTGTTGCAATATTTGTGGAGGTGCCACAAAGAGGAGAGAGTCAAGCTATCATTCAAAGCACCCAAAGAACAGACAAGGAATAATGGATGGAAATTGATTTAGGAGAGAATCAACCAAGAACTAAGGAGGAACTTTCTGACAATGAGAACGATCAACCAATGGAATTCAGAAGTTATGGGAACTTCATTACTTGAGACTTTCAAGAAGAAATTGGACTGCCTTTTGTCATAAATGGTGCAAGGTCTCCTGCTTGAGCAGGGGATTGGGCTAGATGACCTACAAGGTCTCTTCCAACTTTGTTAATCTGTAAATCTGTAAACCTGTAAGCTCCCTTCCAACTCTGTTGTTAAATCTGTCTTCAGATTGTTCATCTCTAGTGCTGGGCGAACCGAACCTGCAAAGTTTGGGTTCGTACTGAACTTTGCGTGGTTCGGTATACCGAACCTGAACCCGATTTTTTGCAAAAGTTTGGCAAAAGTTCGGGTTCGGGAGAGCGCCAGGAAGTGCCGCCGCCCAGCTGTCACCTTCCCAAACGGCTAGGGAGCTGTCAGTCGGGAGGTGAAAAAGGAGGTGGGGAATCCCACAAGGAGATTCCAGGGGTGGAGCTTTGATGTCACTGAGATGTCCTTCCTGGCTGGCTGAAATGGGGACTCCAGGAAGGACGTCTCAGTGACGGCAAAGCTCTGTCCTGGAATCTCCTCGTGGGATTCCCCACCTCCTTTTGTGCCTTCCAGCTCCCAAACAGCTGGGAAGCACCACCACCCAGCTGTCACCTTCAGAAACAGCCAGGGCACTTCTCGGCAGTCTCCTGAATGCCGAACTCAGAAGTTTGGCAAAAATTCGGGTTCAGGTTTGGGAGAGTGCCGGGAAGGACCCCGGCTGTTCTGGAAGGTGACAGCTGTGCGGCGGCGCTTCCCGGTGCTTTCCCAGGCGCTGAACTTGAAAGTTTGGCAAAAGTTTGGGTTCGGGCGCCGAACCAGAAATTTTTAAAAAATTTGGGTGCCGAACCTGAACCCGAACTTCCTTGGGTTCGCCCAATACTATTCATCTCCATTCAGATAATAAAAAGCTGTGGTGGTGCTGTAGTTAGAATGCAGTACTGCAGGCTAACTCACTGCTCACTCCAGAAGTTCGATTCTGACAGGCTCAAGGTTGACTCAGCCTTCTATCCTTTCAAGATTAGTAACATAAGGGTCTAGATTGTTGGGGGCAATAGGCCAACTCTGTAAATCATTAGAGAAGGCTGTATTATATACTGTGGAGCAGTATATAATTCTAAGTGCTATTGCTAATGCTATAAAGAACCATTTTGCCCCTCTCCCAACTTCTATCTTTTCCAGCTATGTTTTCTGGTTGCAGGATTTCAGACAGGATTCTGTCATGATGTCAATGGAGCCACTCATTTATCTTTGTCTTGCTTTAATGCTTTAAATGGTTACATCCATGATTTGGGATGCAAATCATGGATGTAATCTTTGGTTGGCCATTATATTGTAACCTACTTGTTGGCCATCAGACTGTCACTTCCTAATATGGAGGTCCAGAATCTGCTATATAGCAACAACAACAACAACAACAACAACAACAACAACACTGCAATTAATAGAAAATTGGCTGGATTCAACTTCCTAGTCTTCCACTGAACTCTCTTCGGTTTTCATGGAATCCTATAATTTCACAGAAGAGTGAAAGATGGAAAAATTACTGGTCTAGACTATTTTTGTTGACTGGTAGTATCTTTCAAAATTGAGGTTTGGGTTGCCATAGTTGGGTAATAGATCATGTCATTCTGATGCGGAAAATTTTTATTTTTATATTGTTTTTCTGGTCTTGGTTGAAAATGTTCACTCTTGGATTAAGTGCAACTTTTCTTTTGCCAACATAGATGTAATCATGCCATAAACTGGAGCTATTTACTCCCCGAGAACCATCTCCCCTGTGACAATATAGATATCAGCCAGTTGTTCCCAGGGGAAACATTTGGTTTCCATTTTCAGAGGCAACACATCATAACTTCACACCTTCCATCCCTCCAAATCAATTTGAAAGCTTAATCCCCAGATTGGACAAAACCTCAATTTACTCATAGCTGATTGTTTCATATAGCTGCTGCAGAGCTCACTCAGCCCTAGGACAAGGTGTTGATAACTGCAAAAGAAACAAGAAGAAAAAGAGGGAAAAGAAAAGAAGAAAATTGGTTTGGAATGGCTTAGGGATGCAAAACCTCTTTGTCAGAAACTGCTTGCTGTTTGTGATGAAAAATACTTCTTTGATTCTCCATGACTATTGACACCATGAATTAATGTTTAGACTCTTCCTATGCCACAAATTCATGAATTTCTAGAAAGGACGATTGCTTTGCTCTCCTCTTTTTGAAGTCGTTAATATTCTTCTTTCCATATAGCAACTGGTCATGACAACTTCCCAGCAAGACCTCCATGTGATGTTCCTGTTGTGGTTCACATCCAGCTCCTTTAGTTACAGACTTTGATGAGGACAGGTCTGTCGGGGGGGGGGGGGTGTCACAGGCCAGTGTATTTATCAGAGGAGTCAGACAGAGAAAGAGAGGGATAATTGGGGGCTGGGGATACCCAGGAGGCTGAAGACCCCCTCCCAGATGTGATGTAGTCAGAGGGGGATATGATGGATCCTATTCTAGATGCGAGGGTGAGAAGAATGTGGGGGAGACAGCAGTATTTTTGTGGCAATGGAGATCACATCATCACAGGTAGCATAAAAGGGGAGGAGAAAGGATGTTCGTTTCTGAGTAGAGAAAGAACTAACAGCTGAAGTGTGTTTCTGTCTGCAACCTTGCAAAAATCTAGTCTGGGAAAACCTTGTGAGTTAATTGGCTGTAATTTACAACTTTCTGTTGGACATTTATTATCAGTGGACTGATAACGCTGAAGTCTTGGCAGGCAAATGCCTTTCTTTTGAGTTCACAGCACACTGTTTTGTAAATAGACTCTTTGTATATATCACTTTGGAGTCTGAGTTTTCATTGGGGCTAATTTCTGTTAATTGACAGAGCCGTTCAGAACAGTTCCTACTCAATGATTTCTACATCCCAAGCTTCCAAAAAAAGCTATATTTGGAGTGTAAGATGCACCCAAATTTTCAGCCAATTTTAGGGAGGAGAAAACTGTGTCTTATACTCCAAAAAATAAGGTAAATATTTTTGTCTTTTTGTAAACTGCCTTTCCTTTCAAAGGCAGTTTATAAGTTTGAACTTAAAATCAGTAAAATACAAACTCACATCAGAAAAAGGGCACCTAACATGGACAACAGTAACCCAATTACAGGCTGTTAAATTATAGCTGTAGATTCAATTTAACTACTGTGTACTAAGTCTGCTGAGAGCTCAGGTTTACTCAGGAATCAGTGATGCCCATCACAGAGATATGGAAAAAGCATACATATATTTGAATTTCTTTCTGAGAACAGTTTTTGAGTCCTTATGAAACAAGTTAGGTGACCTATCATTATTATGGGTTGCAGAGTCAGCCAGATAATAAAGACTGGATTTGGCATTTTTAACCACCTATCGACTCCTTGCAAAGCACCTGAGATAGGCAAATATTGTTGGTTAATGGTGTCAAAGGTATTGTTGCAGGACATAAAATGTAAGCCCATTTAGATTGGGAAGTGATTTTGTTCAAATAGTGCTTCGGGTGTTTTGAGATTGCACCCAAGTTTTCTATTACAATAGGTATTGTCTTCACTTTCTTTTCCTGCAGTCATTCTAGTTTTAACAGATTAACAGAGTTGGAAGGGACATTGGAGGTTATCTAGTCCGACCCCCTACCGAAGCATCAGGGGAGAAATTCAGCAGGTTCTGACAGGTTCTGGAGAACTGTTAGTGGAAATTTTATGTATTTCAGAAAACTGGCAAATACCACCTCTGGCTGGCAACAGAGTGGGGGAGGGAATGGGGATTTTGCAATATCCTTCATCCAGGGGGGAGAAGGAATGGGGATTTTGCAATATCCTTCCCTCAGAGTGGGGAGAGAATAGGGATTTTGCAATATCCTTCCCCTGAAGTGGGGAAGGAATGGGGATTTTGCAATATCCTTCCCCTGGAGTAGGGAGGGAATGGGGATTTTGCAATATCCTTCCCCTGGAATGGGGAGGGAATGAGGATTTTGCAATATCCTTCACCCGGAGTGGGGAAGGAATGGGGATTTTGCAATATCCTTCACCCGGAGTGGGGAAGGAATGGGGATTTTGCAATATCCTTCCCTTGGAGTGGGGAGGGAATGGGGATTTTGCAATATCCTTCCCCTGGAGTAGGGAGGGAATGGGGATTTTGCAATATCCTTCCCCTGGAATGGGGAGGGAATGGGGATTTTGCAATATCCTTCCCCTGGAATGGGGAGGGAATGAGGATTTTGCAATATCCTTCACCCGGAGTGGGGAAGGAATGGGGATTTTGCAATATCCTTCACCCGGAGTGGGGAAGGAATGGGGATTTTGCAATATCCTTCCCTTGGAGTGGGGAGGGAATGGGGATTTTTCAATATCCTTCACCCGGAGTGGGGAAGGAATGGGGATTTTGCAATATCCTTCCCCCGGAGTGGGGAGGGAATGAGGATTTTGCAATATCCTTCCCCTGGAGTGGGGAAGGAATGGGGATTTTGCAATATCCTTCACCCGGAGTAGGATAAGATTGGAGATTTTGCACACCCACCAAGCCATGCCCACAGAACCCGTAGGGGAAAAAATTGAACTTCACCCCTGTCCTACGCTATATCTGACAGATGGCAGTCCAGCCTCTTCTTGAAAGTTTCCAGTGATGGAGCTTCCACAATTTCCGAAGGAACGCTGTCCCATTGATTGATTGCTCTGTCAGAAAATTTATCCTTATTTCTAGGTAGAATCTCTCCTTGTTCAGTTTCCATCCATTATTCCTTGTCTGCTCTTCAGGTGCTTTGGAAAATAGCTTGAACCCCTCCACTCTCTGGCAGCCCCTCAAATATTGGAACTTTATTTGTAAGGCCTGGGTATTTTGTGATTTTGTCCAGTACTTTCTCTTCTATTCTGCTGTCTCTGGATACTACAAGATCCACTATCCAGACTTTCTTCTCTTTCTTATCCACAATTGTTAAGTCTGGCTTTATATCATGATTAAACTTATATCCACCATGCTGGGTGACATACCACAATAAAATCAAACGTAAAGCACTGCAATAACATCAGCACAATTAGAATCAGTATCAGAATCAATTATTAAAATAATTTAAAACAACCCACAGACAGGCGAAAGAGACGTTTTACCATTATTCTTAATATAGGGTGTGAACAATATAAAATATATATTTGATTTGTAAGTATCTATATTTTGGAGTATAAGACACACCCTTTCCCCCTCTAAAAGAGTTTGGGAATTTCGATGTACAGTGTTCCCTCGATTTTCGCGGAGGATGCGTTCCGAGACCGCCCGCAAAAGTCGAATTTCCGTGAAGTAGAGATGCGGAAGTAAATACCCTATTTTTGGCTATGAACAGTATCCCAAGCCTTCCCTTAACACTTTAAACCCCTAAATTACAATTTCCCATTCCCTTAGCAACCATTTAAATTATTACTCACCATGTTTATTTATTAAAGTTTATTTTAAAAAATGTTTTTTAAAGGCAGACAAAAGTTTGGCAATGACATATGGCATCATCGGGCGGGAAAAACCGTGGTATAGGGGAAAAACCCACAAAGTATTTTTTAATTAATATTTTTGAAAAACCGTGGTATAGACATTCCACGAAGTTAGAACCCGCGAAAATTGAGGGAACACTGTATCTTATACACCAAATACAGCCATTTTTGGCCTCTCAAAACCCCACCCCTGCATCCTATTTTTGCAAAAAATGGGCCCGGATTTTTTTTTTTCAAAAATGGGGTGAGCAGAGTGTTTGGGAAGCCTACAGAGTGTTCCTGGGAGCTGGGCAAGGCAAAAACACCCCCATGTTTGTAAAAAAAAAACATTTGAAAAACGGCCCATTTTTTCAAAAAACGGAGCACGCAGAGGGTTTGGGAGGCCTTCAGAATTCTGCAAGAAGTTAACTGAAACAATAATCCTTATCAGCTCAATTTATCATCTGGAACAGGGCCCAGCTGTTCCTTCTCCTCTCTCATCTTTGACTCCAAAGTCAGCTACTTCTCTGACTGGGAAATGTCAGATGGCCCTGGCTCTATCTCTGTTTCTGACATCCATCAGAGTCTTCAGCTCAGAACTGGCCCAAATTCTTGTAAGAGTTGCATTCAGAAGCTACCCACCCAGAATCAGATACGTTTGGAGATGTTTCAGAATGAAGACAATACAGCAGGAATTCTTGAGAAGATGTTTACTTCTTCTTTGTAGCAAAACTATACTCTATTTACTCTATATTCTATTTACACAACACCAACACTATCTTACTAGACAATACACCACCACTAACCACAATTATAGACCAACCACAGACTAACCACAAACCAACCACACTTATACAAAGGTGCATTACAGTATATAAAGTTCTTAACCAATCAGGTCGTAGCACATTCTGCTGATCCACCATGACTCAGCATTCCTTTTAATTTACACTAATTACATTCTACTTCACTGTAACTGTAACAGAACTAATCCTGACAATTCTTCTCCAACTTCCTCATTGTCCAAGTCTGTGGCCACCTCCACTGGCAGCTGGTGGGCCACAACATTGCCATTTGTGACCTTTCTATCTGGCTTGCAACAAGCAAAGTCAACGAGGGAAGCTGGAAGGGTTTTAATGACTGTGTGATCCCCTTAAAAACTGCAGTAATTCGCTTAACAACCATGGAAAACAAAGGCTGTAATATTGGGCACTCATTTAACAACTGCTTTGCTTAGCAATGAAAACACTAGTTCCAATTGTGTTTGTAAGTTGAGGACTCTGTTAAGACACTTCTCAGATCCAGGTTTAGCTTAAACATAAAGAACGTGTAAAATAGCGGTGGGTTGTGGATCGTTTTGCTGCCAGTTCACTCAGGGGCATGCCCTGCGTGCAGGTGCGCCCCTGCAGCAATTAAAAAAACCTGCACATGTGCAGAAGAAAAATCCAAGATGGTGGCACCCACATGCTGCCACAAGCAGTGTTAAATCAGAGGCTAGAGGCCGATGAAGAGGATAACAGCTCTTTATTTAATAAGCAGGAACATCTAAAGTGACCAGCTCGCAGGCAGGTAGTGACTTAAGAAACAAGTGGCCAAAACCGCACCTTATATACATTGTTACTAGCGCAGGGATTGGTGACAATGTTTCAAGACTTCGCGCCCAGGCTTCCCATTGGTTGCACTAGCAGGCTTTTTCTTCTTTTTAAAATTTTTTTATTTATTTATTTACAAATGTACAAAGATGAATCAAAATGAATAACAGTTAAATCCTAGCATATTATAACAATTTATAAATATAAAAACTTGTAGAGAAAGGAATAGGAAAGTAAGTGGAAAAAGAGTGAAGGAGAAGAGAAAAGGGAAAAGAAAAGACAGAGGAAGTAGAAAGGATAGAAAAGATAAAGGGGTTGGCGAGTGTACGGTGGAGCTATATTGAAAATGGGAACTAATTCCTAATTTATTAGCTCATTACCATGGTTCTGATTGTTGATCTGGGTAGGCAAATGCAAGCGTTGAATTAATCAAAGAGTAGAGATTTTGAAAATAGTAGTAAGTATTCTATCTATATATATCTAAGGTCTCTTATTACTATATAAAAAAGTACAAGAAAGCTATATACCGGATTTGTATCTGGTCGAGTTTATAACCATCATTTTAATCTTGTAGCGTGATATTCTCAGTTTTTTCTAACCAACTATAAAAGGGATCCCAACAGTTGTTGAATGATGACATTGTTTCATTTCTAACTAGCATAGTAAGTTTCGACATTTCTGCACAGTATTTAATTTTTTTTGTTATTGCGTCTTTAGGCGGTATATCCTCATTTTTCCACCACTGCGCAAAGGTTAGTCTGGCTGCTGTAGTTAAATGGACAATTAAGTGTATTTGGGTTTTAGGCAACTTTTGTCTAAGAATGCCCAAAAGAAAGCATTCAGGGTTTTTTTCAATTTTCAAATTTAGTGTTTCATCAATCCAGAGTCCGATTATATTCCAATAATTCTGGGCTTTTAGGCATTGCCACCATAGGTGGAAATAGGTGCCTATTTCTTTATGACATTTCCAGCAATATGGTGAAAGTTTATTGTTTAGTTTTGTTAATTTTATCGGGGTAATGTGCCACCTGTAAAACATTTTGACTAAGTTCTCTTTGTAGGACGTGGCTATGGTTAGTTTATAATTTCTGCTCCAGAGTAATTGCCATTCGTCTTCTTTAATCTCTTTTTTAAGATCCAGATTCCATTGTTTTACGTTAATTTTTGTATTGGTATTATCCATTTCGTTATAATTTAGATAGCAGTAATTTTTTTTAATTAATTGTTCCTGGGAACCTGGACATAATTTGTCCAAAGGGGCATTTTTAACTATTCCTGGTTTACTTTTATCCTTATTGAATTTGGTTTGTATCTGTAAGTATTCCCACCATTCCGTTTTTTGACTGAGATTTTCTAATTCTATTCTTGATCTGATTTAACCATTGGAGTTTATTATGTCGTACCTTATTATATTGGGTTTTTTTTAATGAAAATTGGGGTGAACATATGCTTCTAATGGAGCATACCATAGTGGGATTCCTTTGTAGAGTTTTCTCTTAATTTTTTTCCAAGTATATATTAGGGATTTCCTAATCAGATGGTTGGTAAAATATTTGTGCGTCTTAGGTTTTTCATCCCAGAGATAGTAGTGCCATCCTAAATGAAGGTCGTGGCCTTCTAGACTAAGTAGCCTGGTATTAGATAAGCTCATCCATTCTCTCATCCAAGTTAGGGATGCGGCGATATAATAATCTCTCCAAATTGGGAGTGCCAGGTCTCTTTTCTATCTTCTTCTAGCAGGCTTCTTATTGGTTGCCCTGCTCCAATCAGCGATCACCTTTATTCTAGCAACTTGAAAACATAACAAGCAGAGCCGGCTCTGTGATGTCATCACAGTTTTACTAACTGTTCTAAAGAACCAGTTAGAAGGGGTAGGAATCCACCCCTGGTGTAAACCAGGAGAGTCAGGAGTACATTATTATATATCCACAATCAGCCTCCAGACCACAGAGATTGATTTACACAGCACTCATTCGTCACAATCCGCCTTTATATCTGTACACCAGCACTAGGTTAAAGTACTTTAAAAAACCGCCAAGGCATATAAAATCGGTTTTATTATCTTTATCTGCAACTCTTTGGCTTTGTGGCTTCAAAATCAGACATCAAATAAGAGGATAAAATGATATATTGTTTTTATTTTGTTTTGCATTTTTCCCAGCTTGGAATCTATTAGGATGGAGCAAGGACTGTAATGTTTTTTAAAATGTGTGTCCTTTTTCTTGTACTTGTTCCCTGGTATTACTAATATTTATTTGTTTGTATTCCATCTCTCTTCCAGGAACATAAAGCAGTGCTCGATCCCCCCCACCCCTTAACAATTGTAAACCGGTAACTTTGTGAGCCGCTCCAAGTTGTGAGCCGCTCCGAGTCTTCGGAGAGGGACAGCATACAATTATAATAAATTATTCTTATTCTTATTATTACACATGTGGCATATAGACATAGAATTAAATAATATATTTTGGATGTTCACTAATAGTAAATAGAAAGGGAAATTATATCTTTTTGAGGCAAGGAGAGGCCAGGCATCCTAACCCTAACCCAAACCCTTGACATTAGTGCCGTCAAGTTGGCCACCTTTAAGCCAATCACATGACCTTTAAGCCACCCCCTGGTCACATGATCATCAAGCCACTCCCACCTGGTCACATGGATGGCAAACTACACCTACAAAATAAGCCATGGTGCGGTAGTAAAATATTTTACAGCCCTGTTCTCAATGTGCATCTTTCCCCCCACCTCTTAATGGTTGGAAACTTTGATTAATTGTCAGGAATTATGGTCAAATGAGGCTTCTTATGGGTTGCCAGGCGTGCGTAAGAGCTGAAGCTGCCCACCTCGCGAACAAAAGTTTGGCCTCTTCAGCTTCAACCACAACAACACAAGAGCACACAACAGATTTAAACTTAATATTAACCGCTCCAAACTTGACTGTAAAAAATATGACTTCAGTAACCGAGTTGTCGAAGTGTGGAACTCATTACTGGACTCCATAGTGTCATCCCCAAACCCCCAACACTTTACCCTTAGATTATCTACGGTTGACCTATCCAGATTCCTAAGAGGTCAGTAAGGGGCGAGTACAAGTGCACTAGAGTGCCTTCCGTCCCCTGTCCTATTGCTCTCCTATATCTCCTATACCTTTCTTCTATTCCTATATCTCTTCTTCTATTCTTTCATTGATATGTTCTATTTCTATATCTTCTTTTCTATTATTTCTTAGATATATTTTACTATGAGTATCTCCTCTATAACCTTCATCATGTATTTTACGATGTGTATATAGATATATACCCACTAAAACCCTTATTGTGTATTGGACAAATAAAATAAATAAATAAAAATAATCTGGAAGAACTTGCTTGCAAAAGCTTCTAGTGCACCTGTGAAGGACGTCACTGATCAAATCCTCTATTTAAGGATAGTTGTGTTTTCGGAGCCATCCGTGCGCAGGGAAGCATAGCCACAAGGTTGTTACATTCACATCAATTGACAGAGAACCTCTTTATCCCCTTCATTTGTAGCTGTCAAAACTCTTTAGCTTTAACAAATACTGTACAGTGATGAGTTGACATTGCGGCATTCTCTAATATTGCCTTCAGAAACCATTTCCTCCCCTCAGGCGTAGTGTTATTTATTGCTTGCCTCAACTTCTGACACTGTGTGCTTTTCATCTGCAAGTGAGGGTTTGTGGGTGCTGCAGGAATGGAGGGCTTCTATTGGCTTGTGGCTGGTGTCTTTGATTTATTTTCCAAGATGAAGGAGCATGATAAACCGTGTAGCTGTAGAGATGCACAATCACACCATGGCACCGTACAACATGAAAAGAAACATTGTCAGTTTCTTTTGTCAATCAGTTTTGGCCACCACGATGCAAAAAAGATATTGAGACTCTAGAAAAAGTGCAGAGAAGAGCAACAAAGATGATTAGGGGACTGGAGGCTAAAACATATGAAGATTGGTTGCAGGAAATGGGTATGGCTAGTTTAATGAAAAGAAAGTCTAGGGGAGACATGATAGCTGCCACGGGGGCTGCCATGAAGAAGAAGAACTCAACCAAGGGTGCGCTACTGCCAGGACGCAGTGGGGTAGCAAAAATGGAGCTCTCTCTATATATACATATATATAAATATATATATATATATATATATGTGTGTGTTAGCAAAAACTTCAGTCGAAAAGGATTTAGGGGTAGTGATTTCTGACAGTCTCAAAATGGGTGAACTGTGCAGTCAGGCGGTAGGGAAAGCAAGTAGGATGCTTGGCTGCATAGCTAGAGATATAACAAGCAGGAAGAGGGAGATTATGATCCCGCTATATAGAATGCTGGTGAGACCACATTTGGAATACTGTGTTCAGTTCTGGAGACCTCATCTACAAAAAGATATTGACAAAATTGAACGGGTCCAAAGACGGGCTACAAGAACGGTGGAAGGTCTTAAGCATAAAACGTATCAGGAAAGACTTAATGAACTCAATCTGTATAGTCTGGAGAACAGAAGGAAAAGGGGGGACATGATCGAAACATTTAAATATATTAAAGGGTTAAATAAGGTCCAGGAGGGAAATGTTTTTAATAGGAAAGTGAACACGAGAACAAGGGGACACAATCTGAAGTTAGTTGGGGGAAAGATCAAAAGCAACATGAAAAAATATTATTTTACTGAAAGAGAAGTAGATCCTTGGAACAAACTTCCAGCAGACGTGGTAGATAAATCCACAGTAACTGAATTTAAACATGCCTGGGATAAACATATATCCATCCTAAGATAAAATACAGAAAATAGTATAAGGGCAGACTAGATGGACCATGAGGTCTTTTTCTGCTGTCAGACTTCTATGTTTCTATGTTTCTACCCCAGAGCACCCAATTTGCACTGAAAAATGTTGAAAGAAAATGCAGGGCTTCCTGCATAAGCCACGCCCATAGTGTGGTAGTAAAAATTTTGGTAGCCCTTCACTGGAGTCAACCTATTCTCCAAAGCACCTGAGTGTAGAACAAGAAGTAATGGGCAGACACTAAACAAGGACAGAAGTCACTTAGAACTAAGGAGAAATTTCCTGGCAGTCAGAACAATTAATCAGTGGAACAACCTGCCTCCAGAAGTTGTGAATGCCCCAACACTGGAAGTTTTTATGTAGATGTTGGATATCCATCTGTCTGAAATAGTGTATGGTTTCCTGCCTAAGCAGGGGTTGGACTAGAAGACCTCCAAGGTCCCTTCCTTAGAAGTTAAA